>NW_022045678.1:2400000-3000000 GCF_003285905.1 Drosophila hydei
CACAAGTACGTTAACCCACTACTAACTAACATAATTATGTTGATATGCTGCTAAATAGCATAAATATTTACTGCATAAATATATACTGTTAGCTAACAGTGAGATGTAAGCGCCCTGTTAATTAAAATGTTCACTTTGCAACCTATTTCTGTACGCCTGGTATTTTAGCAGAGCCTCTGCACAGCTACCACAGAGGCCAACTCGGAATGTTATGCAACGAAATTTTTTACAGTGCATTTGCTGAACGTTAATTTTTGATTTGATTTGAACTGATTTGAACAAAGCAGCCTTTTTTTTTTATAAATAAAAATTTATTTATTGTTTTTCAAACTTGCATTGTTTAATGTTATTAAATAATTAATTAATCTCGTAAAATACAAAATGACTTAAGCTTTTCTTAAGAACCAAATGTATTGATGAGCATTTATTCTACAGACATCCTCCTAGATAAATGAGATCGAGCTGTAAGTTATTATTATAACCAAAAAATTTTGATTTGAAGATATTCGTGCCGAGTTCAAGTTCAAGTAATATAAATAGCTCCCTAGAATTAGGATACATAAATAAACGATCATGTTGAAATACTTACCAATTTGAGATTTCAGTCTATTGGCTATAATTTCGAGCAATAATTGTCGCAGGAAATGTAGACTAAAGCTGTTCCATTTAAGTTCAGACCGGCGCTTATTGCTTCTTAGACTCAGAATGAGGGAATTGGTTAATTGGGTTCGTAGGACATGGCTTGGGATAGATTCGCACTTACATCTAATGATTTATAAGGTAAACGAAAACAAAATTTCATAACATTATATGAAAATTTTGAATGGAAATCAATGTTTACATATTGAGTAAGGGTTTATGTATGGGTCTAGTCTGTATTCAGAACTTAAAAACATTGATAAAGAGCTTAGTTATACTAGAAATTTAAAGCTTGATTGCTAGTCGATAGTTCTCATAAATATGACTAAAAAAACTTAATATTTGTAAAAAATCTGGCAGAAAATAAACGAGTTAGGGCTGACTAAAATTAGAGTTAAAGTTTGTTAAAATAGAGTTCATTTATTTTAATTCAAAATCATATAAAATATAGTTAGCTAAATAGTTAGCTAGACTGCTTATGGGTGGATAACTATTCCAGTTACATCTGGCTTCTGTCATGCCAATAAATTTATTGCTGCATATTTTTCGGGGCGCCATTAAAAATGCAAATGGAAAAGTTGGGCGTTGTCAGTGAACACTTCACTTCATCAGGCGCATTAGAAAAGCTTTTTTATGGAGACTGTATGTTTTTTTTTTGATTTCATGCACAATCGTATACAAATTGCTAGTGGACTACAGTGCGGAGTTGATTAAATACTTTTGCCAAGTGTCACTTAA
Source organism: Drosophila hydei (assembly GCF_003285905.1). Classification (NCBI taxonomy): domain Eukaryota; kingdom Metazoa; phylum Arthropoda; class Insecta; order Diptera; family Drosophilidae; genus Drosophila; species Drosophila hydei. The sequence continues at coordinate 2,401,378 of NW_022045678.1, forward strand.
TGAAGGAATGAAATTTTTTGTAAATTCTGTTCAAGGACTTGCGACAAACTCGAAGACAAGTTCCATTGGGCCGCTGGGCAGCTGACAACAATTGCAGCAACAACGACAACAATACTCGTGGTATTGCAGCAGTTGATAAAACTCTGTTCTCGACTGGCGTCTGATGTTGATTGCAATTGCAATGGCTGCGTTGTTGTCGTGTCGTCTTTGGCCGGGCCGCATTGTCGTTTGTCTGATGAGTTTTTAAGTACAAACAATTACAAAACGACAAGCAACAAGAATTGCAACAACAACTGCAACAACAGCTGCAACTACAACAAGCTGAAGTGTAATCCTAGAATCATGCCACAGTCGCTTAGCCACTCACTCAATTCTGTGGCCCTTTGCGTTGTGGTTAACGCAGTCTGTTGGCCAGTTTAGTTGCGTAATTGAATTAAATTTCATTTTGGAATGCAAATGCTTTTCATTTGCCTTTTCTCTGCGGCTACGTCTGGTCCCTTAATTTCAGCTAATTCTTAATTGCCATTTGTTTTCCAGTGTCTAGCTGAGTTTCGTATATTGCATTTGATGTGGCACAGCCCACATAGAATTCTAATTGAAACTGAGAATACTTTACAAAATTGCATAACTATTTTTCGACCAAAATAGGCTTTGTGCGGATATCAGGCATAATGAATTGAACCCATTTAGCAACACTGTTCAAGCGTGCTCATGATGCCAAACTATTTCCGTTACTACACTGCGACAAATCTAGGGGAAATGCGAATTCGCAGCAAGTGAAAGCATTTTTTTTCTTTTGGGCAAAGTTCACTTATCAACACTATTTTTGTGAAACTCTTCTTAGTGGCATTGTTACGGAATTACACTGGAAAAAGCTGGACGCACTTTCAAATCATAAAAGATATAAGTTGCTAGTGTCTACAACAAGCGTATATATACCGTATTGTTGCAGCTAAAGCCACTTAACAACACTGCTCTTCGAAATATTTTTTAGTGTTTTCTGTATACACTGCAAAAAAAAAGTTGGAACTTTTGAGTTTGAAAAGATGTAAAATATGTAATATAAAATAATATGTAAATATAAAATAGGTAATATGTAAGTAAAAATGTATTTACCAACACTGTTTATTTAAAGCATTTTCGGTGTTAGCAAAACTATTTTCGAACTTCACTGAGAAAACTGAGAAAACAAATGATAAGAAATATGGACTCATGTCTACAAATTGATTTAACAACACTGCTTTTACGTGTTTACCCACACTATTTCAGTGTTCGGATCTTGGGCAATATAAGATTAAAAAATCTCTGCAAGCCACTATAAATTCTCCAAGTGCACGCGACAAATCGAATGCAAACACTGAGGCGCGCAATTAAATATGCAGATACCCTGTCGCAGTTGAGGGACTTAAGCGAAATAGACAAAATAAAAGGCAAACATGGCCAGAAAGCTGCTTAGTTTCAAAATGAACAAATTTACCTGCCATTCCAACACGTGTGTGTGCGTGGGTGTGCGCGGTCTATCACAAAAATACCGGACGAACACGAGGTCGATGGCATGCAACAGAGATGACATGTAAACATTTGTGCCACGCACTGCCGTCGCTCATTAATTAAAAATTGGATAGCAACAACAACGGAATAACAATAACAACAATGCTGCAGCGGTTGTCCTATGACATGGACACACACACACACACACGTGATACCGTGAAATGGCGCTGACATGGCGCCAAGACTGACTGACTGACTGACAGCGAACGCCACAGATGCCGCAGATGCCGCTGATGGGCTGAACAGTGCCTAGCAGAAGTTTATGTATTAAATCACTAAAGCATATGACAGGATTACACTCATCTGCACCCATATATAAAACATGCCAAACTCTTTAGCATACGCAGTGTTAACTCGAGTGCTTGCTATGGTTCAATTGAATGAATCAGATATATTTCAACTTACAGTGTTGGAGAATACCAAAATATGAAGTATCAATTATGCCTGTACATGTATGTATACCTCGATATATGGAGTCAACTTGAATGCTATCAATGGCTCCATTGCATGAATGGAATATATGGGCTACGTAAAGTCTTGTAAAATTCGGAAATATAACAAGTAAAAAATATAATACTATAATATATATGTATAAGTTGATATATAGAGTTAACTCGAATGATTGAATTTAATGATTGAGATATATGGACTACTTACAGTATGGGAAAGCTCGAAAATATTGAGTAAGAAATATGACAGAATAACATATATGCGTATGTTGATATATAAAGGATGTTTTTCCATCATATCATATATCATATAAATTTTTGTAGTTCAAACGATCAGTTTGCAGTGTTGGTAAATAAAAAAAAATGAATTTGATTATTTAAGTAAATGACAGAATTTCGTAAATAAATCATGTATTCATTTATCTAACAGTTCATCTAAGTGGAAGAGCAACAATTATAATAGTGTTGTAAAATTCAAAATTAATAAATTTACATATAAAATCACTTAATCAGAAAAGATTTGTATATAGTTAAATTAAGTAAATAACTTCAGCAATATAAATCAGAACAGCATGTCCTATTCCTTATCAATATATAAATAAAAACCATTTAAAGTGTTGCCACATGCCCAAACGGCAACTGCATTCATATCAGATGATTATAATTGGAAATATACTAATGAAGCCCCTTGTAAAGAGCTTTTAATTGGTGTGCACTGGCTTAAGTCGATGGCTGAGATTCAGTTTTAAATAATATCATATGACAGGATTATACTTATGTAAGCCCTTGCAAAGGGAATTAATTGGTTTAAGTCGACTTTAAACAGAGACGGAACAACTTTCAGTGTTGTGAAATACGCAAATGAAAAGTTTTATAAATCGCATGACAGGATTACACTTATGTAAAAAGCCGTTGCATAGCACTTCAATGCGGGCATATGCGCTGTTAAGTCAGCTTGCTGCAATCAGCTTAGGTAATACCAGCTTCCAGTGTTGGAAAGCGCAGATTACTGCAAATGTAGCTAATGATACGTGAATGCAAGTAGAAAACTAGCCAAAATATATATATTTTTACCATTCAAACGTGCACTTGAGGTCGTTCGGCTAATGCCAAAGCACACAGAAAACAAAAAAACAAAAAACTTTGTTGGCTGACCTTAAAAAACGCGAACCCCTGCGCATTGGGAGTAGTCGCAGGCGTGCATTGTTGCCCAATGTTGCAAGCGCAGCACAAAAGTGCCAGATAATCGCCGGCTAATACATTGAATGACCGCCCCCGGATGCGGATCCATTCGTATTGCCATTAAATTCAATTACATGACAATAACGTGGCGCTTATGGCGCTGCGGTTCACGAAAAATTGAATATAAAAGTAAAGCTGCAGCTGATAAAAGCTGCAAGCGAGAGCTAAACTAAAGCTGCTGCGGCGCGTGCACAAGTGGGAGACAGAGAGAGAGAGTGAGACAGAGAGAGAGAGAGCGAGACAGCTGCCCGCTATCTGTGAGAAAATTATGATTAGCTTTTGGTAAAGTTTTCGAGCGTAGTCAGCAGGCACTTGAGAGCTGCCATTGCATACTTTGCGGCAGCCGGGCCGCTGCACACGCCGTTAGTCAAGCGTGCACAGCAACCCTGGACAGAAGGACAGTGCGCGACAACTCTAAGCGTGCAACGTGCTCAACCCCGTGACAATAGAGTCCGAAAATTCCGCAACGTTTGAATTTCAATCTTCATTCTAATGACGGGCGCATTGTGCGGCGTCGCTTTACGTAATCGCTTCATAATCCAACCGAAATCACAATCAAACTTTATCTGTCGCCATTTTGTATGATAGCGGGATTAACTTAAGTCGTCTTTGATGGAAACAAGCATATGCAAATTGTTATAGTAGCTGGACAGGAACTTGATATTAAATCATTTAAATGTTGTGTGTGAATGATATCTAATGTAATTTGTTCACTTTTATTCGGATATATATGAAATTAATAAATAATTTGTCAGAATATGAAAATGTACTGTAGATTAAGTATTTCGCAATACAACAGTATTTTAAAATTTACAAAAATACCCTGAATTTTAAATTATACCCTTTATTTGTAAGTATATATATATACCCTGTACTTGTAATCCTGTGGATGCTATTTCAGCCAAAATATTAAATTATATTACATAAATATAAAACATATGTGCATTACCATACCATTATCTCATAATATAATATTATGAAATATTTAAATATATTTGTTTTTGCGTACCGGAATATGATTATATTTAAATATTATAATAAAACAATTTTGCTGTGCAGATTTGCAGTTTATTTTCCGCTTTCAATTTGCTATTTTCCTCTCAGACCCATAATCAGTTATCTAAACATACAATATTTACATAATGTGGCCGTAGCCACAGAAGTTAGCAATTTACATATATTTGGCTAAATAAAATGGGACGCTTTAAATGCGAGCAGGAGATGCGGCCGAGCAAATTTAGCACAAAAAGACAATTTGTCACAATCACAATTATTACTCACGCACACGCACATACACACTTACACGGTGACTTGGCAAATGTAAGCCAAGCATCTGGAAAACAAGCCAAGGCACTTTTAGGTAGTTTCAGTTAGCCATGGACACGGGCCTGCACCATGAGGCAGCAAACATGACCGGAGCTATGTGTGCAGCAGGCGACACCTGAAGCCGTCCACACACACAAATATTTTGTCATAATTTTTAGTTAATTTTAAAAATGCAAATCATCGATGCCTGGCCTGGTGTCCCTTTGGAGCCGCCTTTTGACAAATTCAGGCATCGTTGTCATTGGACGCACGCTTGTTAAAACTATGCAATATTTCAACGAGCATTTCGTGTTGGATTTTCATTGTGCTTCTCCCAGCAGATACAAATTGTTGCCTCCGGGTCTGGAGCCAGGTCCGGGTCCGGGTCCGGTTCGGACCGGTTCAGTTCGTCAATCCTTACAAAGTGCGCCATGTACTCCATGGGTTTCGCTTGCTGCTGTTTGCTGTTGTTTTCATACATATTTGGCTCGTGTTCTAGTTTCGTAAAATTTACACATCCTTTTAAGGCTGCTATTATATTTGATATATGGCTTCTTTTCTCTGTCATACAATGCACAAATTTAAGGCAATTCTAAGACAGCTCTGAACATATTTTAATTTTGCTTTAAGAAAATCTTGACGTCTATTTAATATCATTAGGTAGAAAATTTTAAGATTTCAACACAAATTTATTTGTTAAATAGAGCTCAAAGAGCTAGAAGGGTAATTAAAAAAAATTATATTGAAATTTCTTTATATATATATATAATGTTTATATATTTGTAAATGTTAACAATAATAAATAGTATCACAAATTTATTTGTACATTATAAATATTATATATCTATCAGATGCCAAAGATTATTATGTAATTGCACTTAAATAATTTTGACTTATTGAAAATATGTTTTGATTTGAGATATTCTTAAGACCGATTCAACTTGCTGTAAATGTAAATTTTTTTATATTTAAAAAATATCCTTTCTGAATTTCCGAAGCAGAAGTTCTTTAAATTCATTATTAAAATAAATATTTACAAAAAATATACATATTCCCAAAAACTTAGCAAATAGAAGAAATAAAACATAAAATCTATATGCATTACAGTTAATCCAGACTACATATGATAAACGATAAATATCCTGCATATATTATATTATATATATTATATATATTACTATCTATATTTATATATATCTTTATTAATATGATAACAAGATATATCTTTATTAATAAAACAAAGAAAACCTAGGTTGCTGTTGCTAATATATAGTCAATGTCTTTCAGTTTTAAAACTCTTTATAAGTAACGTTTTTTCTCTTAAACACTATCTGAGCTCAAGCTTTTATTCATGTTTCAAGCTCGACGTGGCAGAGCTTTCAACCATTGCTGATAGCTTTGAAAAGCTCAGCAAACCGTCGACGCTGACCGGTTTTGGTAATTGCGTATGCGCCACCGAAGCCGCCAGCCAAGATGCATTTTGCATAAAGTATTTAACACATTTTGCTTGGCTTGCTTTAAGCTGTTGTTGTATGAGGAGGAACAACAACAACAATACAAACAGGTCGCGAAGCACATTTAAAAAGTATTTGAGACAGGCGCAAAGCGAACAGTTGGCTTTGAGACGGCGACGCGTGCGCACAACGAAATACGGAACATAGAACGGTAAATAGTGCAATTGATGAAATGTGAAACGAGTGGAATTGAAACACTGCCAAGTGCTGCAAAGTGTACAAAGCCTATTGGAAAACATATTAACTTGTATACGTGTTAACAACTGACTCGTGTGTTCTTGCGAAATAGTTAATAGAAAAGTTAAAAAACAACAACATCTTAATACTTCTCTTTGCACAGGTTGAACTGTGGAACAAAATGGCGTCAATAAAAATCTGCATATTTGCTTTGCTAGTGGGTAAGTGAAGGCTGCTGCTGCTGCTGCTCGATCCCATCGCTCTCGATGGCAATTAATGAAATGGCATCAGCAGTCAGCAGTCAGCATAATGAGTAATTTTATTCAAATATATTTGACAACGCCAAACAATTAGCATTCATTTCGAGCCTCAGCTGAAACAGTTGTTTGGCAAATGCATATTAATAGCGCCAGCAAATGTAATTTTTGCCCAATAATTTAACATCAAATTGGAAACTGTCGTCAACTGAGTTTAAACAATAGCATGGCATTGCTTTATAATACCCTCGATTTATTGGAACTAAGTCGATTGAAGAGAGTATATAAATACATTATTTGATAAGAAGTCAGTCAATCTAATCGTATACCAGTATAGTCGATTACAAGATCAAGAAATTTGACATATGTTTTATAATTTCTCTCAACAAGTTTTCTAATTTGATTTCCAAATATTTGAAAATTTTTAAACTGAAATATCATGTATTTATAGTTTTGGTAATAAATACACAAACTTAAACTTTCCGCTTTCTTCCGAGAAATAAAATCTTCATTCACAGTTGTTCAACTCAGCTATCAATAACATTCTATCAATTTTTTAACATATAAATCTTTAAATATCATACATTCTAGTTTCATTTTAAAGTAACATCTATGTCATACTGTATCAGCATATCAATCAAATTGCAATCTTGGCATGGTTGTCATGGCTTTAAGCAAAAGTCAACTTTTTTGACTTTATACATATTTAATAAAGCTATATTCTATATTCTATAGAGTCTGGAATATTTGGAATATTTCAAACTCTGAAGCAGTTAGCTTAAACAAATGAATTGTCTGAGCAGACTCAGAAAACCTTTTTCTTTAGAATTTCCAACGTTGCATCTCTTTTATGGCAAGCACTAAAAATGAAATTTTAGTAATTTTTTTAAAGATTATTTTCACACATTTATATAATTACTCAATGGCACAGAATATTCTAATAGTTTATTGTTATCCATACCTTAAATAGCTGCTAAAATAAACCATTACAAAATATTATCTCTCTCGTTTCGCACACTGTTCAGGGTATTTCCTAGTCGGGCACATCCGACTAAAGATGTTTTTTATTTGGTATTTTACGCATTGTATTTAAATTGCATTTACATATGTGTGCATAATTTTGGTTAGCAAATAAATAGACGTGTCAGCACGCATGCATTTCATTTTAATTCATATTTGACTAATGTTCGACAATTAATATATAGTTTTTGCCCAGCTGGACATGCGAGAGTATTTAGTTAGCATATTTGTTGGTGTGGAGCTTCATTAAAAATGTTGTCTGCCCCAACACGTTTGAAATTGTACTTTTGTTAATTTTCTCTGCTTGTGTGTGGGCGTGTAAAACACATTTTGTAATCATGTTAAAATGGCCATGAAAATTATTGGCAATTGTTTGCGCCGCTCCTCATTAAATTTCAGCTGTGTGTGTGGGCATCAGAAATAGAATTCCTGTTTAATTACGGTGCAATTCTGTGTGTGCAGAATAGCAACTAGTTCTGTTTGCAATAGAATAAGCTAACCATAAAACAAATACAATAATGAAAATAAATTAGATTGTTTTATTTTTGATTGTAGAGCTTGACAGTCAATATCAAATTGGACAGGCTTTAACAATTTAAATATTGGTCCATTGCTCAGTCAATACTTGCGCCTTTCTACGTGCTTCTCATATTGATCTAACGCCTTTTTGAGCGCTGTCTAGACAACTTTAATGTTGTCCCATTTGGTGTGAATGCCTTGATTAATTCCCGCCTCAGAACACTTGAATAAGCGAACTGAAAATATATTGCAAGCTGTTTCTATTTCATCTGGTAAATGTTCAATGAACTTCACACGCATGTTTCACGCCCATTTTATTTCTGTGTGACGACAGCCTCGACCACCCACAAATTTGTGTGACTCGAATTCGATTCAACGATGAAAGCAAACACGGCACAAAAAACTTTGGTGTTTTTTTCCTTCAATTTCATCACCACGGCTGCTAAGGCACTCAATTAATCTAGTTTAACCGGACTGGAAATAGAGTCAAAGGGGACGGGCACAGTCGATAGCGGATAGGGGAAAGGGGACAATCGACAGTTGTGGCAACCGGGATTCTATGATAAACTTGTTGACAAGCTGTCAGATCGACGGAAAACTTTAATAGCATGGGCAAACAATATGCGACATAGTTGAACATATGCCAAAGAGAAGCTAATATATAGAGAGGTCTATAGACATTTATGTACCTGCATAGAAGGATGGTCAGATAGTTAGAAGCTAAAGTATATTACAAAATAATAGATATTTGGGTAAGTTAATTTATAGATGTAGAGCCAGATAGAAAGAGTATTAGAAATTGATATGGCTATATATATTAAGATAACACAGATAGAACATAAGAAGATCATATATAAAATCTTAAGTCAGATATATAAATAACAGATTTATACATGGGGATATATTCAAATCAATCAATATAGAAGATCTTCAATATGAATATGCCTTCAATCTATATATCAAACAACTTATAGATATATATCTAAACATAAATCTATCTATTCAGATCTTTAATCTGCAATCTTCATTATACAAACAGATATACTGATAAATATCTTGATAAATAAGTAAATATATTGTCAATAAATAAATAGATACGTAATTATATATAAATTGATAGTTAGTTAATTAGATAATAGAGGGAGATGACTTTTTATATTAACTAGTATCAACTAGGCTATAGAAATTGGGACTTATTGATATATAGATGTATAGACAAATATATAGATATATATACTTAGCTAGAGCAACTTTCAACTGGGTAAGGGATATGGACGCTTAAGAATTCCCAACACAAAACTCTTGACATAGCTGAAGTGCTGCACTGACTCTCAGCTAGAGTATAGCCAAAATCAACTAAGAAAGTCATAGCAACTTTTTCTGCTTTTGTGAGTTTTTTCTCGACGTTTTTTTTTTTGATTTTTCTTTTTTTTTGTTTGTGTTTTTTTTGGTCAAGTCGTGTACGAAAACGTGTTTCAATGACAAGCGGCAGCTGCAGTGGCAACAACTTGTTTTTATTGTTGTTGGTTTTGGTGTTGGTGGCGGCTTAAATGTTGCCTGACACTTTACGCACTAATTGCTCTGTGGAATTGTTTCTTTATTAACGTTTAATCGAATGTCAAGCAGCGGCGGTCTTCGTCGCAGTCACAGTCCAATAGGCAACAACAACAGCTCTTCGACTTGGAATTTAATTGAATTCGTCTTTTCTTGTATTTTCGTGACTTGATCGTGTTTTATATTTTGAGTTTCTTTTGTTTTTGCCTTTATTTTTTTTGCATTGCTGCCATTTAAAGTGGTTTACCTTGAAGTGCCACGAGTTGTTGCAATTCGCTGTAGCTTGTCGGAAGTGCATGGCAATGGCTGCGTTGTTGTTTGAGCGAGTGGATGACGCCTTGGCCATGCCTTGCCGCCAGCACCCGCCGCAGCTGATTGTCAGAAAAAACAGCTGATTTGGCGCTTCTTTAGATATTTTTAACTTGTAACTTTCACTTTTGAGGTCGCTTGCCCGATTAGCCCATGTCACAATCCCCATTCCGTTCATAAAACAACGAAGCAACGCGCTTACTCATATACATATCGGCATATATTAAGTGCCAACAACTGGTTTTAAGCGTCTACAAATGAAACAGCAAAAATATGAAGAAAAAATAAAAGTTGTGTCATGCACTGAACAAAATTGCAGTTGTAGTTCGTGTAAATGATGACCGGCCGGTAAATAATAAAATAAATAACTTAAGTTTACGATTGTGTTGTAAGAGAAAAATAAAAACATCTTTTTTTAAATGGATATAATAATAATTATATATAAATAATTATACATAAAATAATTAATTGGTGGATTTTTCAGTTCTATGCTAATTTGATAAAGCAAAATTTTTATGTGTTTAAGAAATTTTAAGTTATTGAAAATTATTAAACTATTTTTTCATTTTTATTAATAAGAAAATTTTCTTTTTAACAAATTTTTTTTAAATATATTTCATATCTGTTAATATTTTTATAAAATATAATTTATAAATATATTCACACAATATACATTTTTAAATATATTTTAAATTAAATTAAATATATTAAAAATTTACAAATGTATATTTATTGTTTAAAGAATCAAACTTTGAAAAAGAAAAAAAAATGTCATTAATTAAATTAAGTTAAATTGAAAATAATATAATTTAATTGGTTTAATTTTTTTGATCTTCTGCTCATTTAATAAGCCAAATAGATAATTCCAAAATGTGTTTAAAAATGATTATATTGTTTTCATAAGCATATGTATATATGTATATATATAAAAATATAAGTATTTTTTTTATTAAATTTGTATTTTATTTTTAAGAGTTTCTAAATCATTTTTGCCATAAAAATTCTTTTAGCTTTATATTCTTAAAAACTAAAAAATTCTTATCTTTAGTTTATCGACTCTATTTCCATTTCATTTTCATTCAATAGAATAATATAAATAATGCTCTTGCTAATATTATGCAATATTCGTTTTCTCTCTAACAGGAACAACGCTGGCTCAGCGTGCGTATTTACGGGTGGGTCCGGGCCATCCGCCATCTCAGCGCCATTTACCGCCAAGGACACGCGATCCCGTCCAGGAAGCAGCAGTGGAGCCCAAACGCAAACAAGTGCAGGCAGCGGCGGAGTATGAGCCCAGCGAGGAGTGCCCAGAACCAAATGGCTTCTATCCGGATACCAAACAGTGCGATAAATACTATGCGTGCCTGTAAGTTTTACAGATATTTACTTCCATATATGTGTATCAGATATTGGATAAAGTCTGATTAGTGCTTAAAGAAGTTTATAATTTGCAGTCGAGAAAACTTGCAATAGAGATTAAGAATTTTACTTATTTAAAAACATATAGAAAAGCTGTTGAATTGTGATGTCAAATAAAGAAATATATTAGATTTATAGAAATTTGATGATTTTTAACAACATTTTTTCATTTCAGTTGCGTAATTTATGCTCGGCTTTTGTTGTGTTAAAAAACTTTAGTAACCAAAAACTTGACTTATCTTTACCAACAATTTAACTATAATTTACTATAATCGAAAATAATTCTAGGCTGAATCTAAGTTGAATGTAGTCTGAATCTTAACTGGATCTAACCGTAATTTAGTGTGTAGCTGTTGTCAAAGTATTAAATACATTTGGTAGACGACACCATAATAATATACAATATTTTCGAAAATACCATATCTTAAGTTCACTGACAGCATTATAAAGTTACAAAAAATATGGATATTTTTATTCAGCATGACAAATTTATAATTTATTAAATTATATTATTTTAATGCATAGAACCCACTTGAATTTTTTTTATAATTACTACTACAATTCGAATCTTCAGTTACAGTTAGTTCATATTAATATGAGTCAGCACCTTTTATTTATCATTATTTTAATATATTACAATGAGAAATTTATACAGAGTGCTTTTTATTCTCAGCATTAGCCAACTCATTCTTTGAACTTCTTTGGCTACCTTCTTTTTTCGCTTTAATCAGTGATGCGTACAAATGCGCGTTTGTTCATCTTTCGCACCATTGGCGTTTCAGGTGGGCGATATTAATAATTCAGGTGTGCTGAAAAAAGTGTTAAAATATGACACGAATCAAATGATGTGTAAGTTCTTTGTGTGCATAAAAATAGAAGGTGGAAACAGGACAAGAGCTGAGTTACAGTAAATACTCTCTGTATAACCTCTAAGCCATATTAGCAAACTCATTTAATATATTTTAGGTAATGCACAAATTAAGCTGTGGCTTTCGTCTAATTACAGAGATGGTGTGCCCACGGAGCGTCTGTGTGCCGATGGCATGGTCTTCAACGACTACACGCCCATCGAGGAGAAGTGCGATTTGCCGTATAACATTGATTGCACGAAGCGTTCCAAGTTGCGTGAGTATCGAGCCAAGTTCTGTTCTTTAATTTATTTTATGTATGCAGAGCGTGTGGCTCAGCGTGGAATCTCACGCTTTCAGCTATATTTAAACCTGACTAAAATCAGTCCAATAAACACAACAGCCGTGCCCGCACTTATTTGCTCGTTACGCGTACCTTTAAAGCTGAAAGAAATAAAAAAAATAAAGTTAACTTATTTATTATGCAAAACAGCATGCGAGATGGTTAACCCAAATTGTCGTCGTCAATGGGTCTTTGGACCCGGCTTGTGCCGGGGTCTCGCTCTTGTTTTGGGTGCTTCGTTTTTATTTTGGCCATTTCTTTGGTAGACTTGTTTTATTTCTGATTTTATTATTTTATTTTGTCACGCTCAGTATGATTTTATTGTTGGGGCGGGGTAGGAAGCCTTTGGGCCGACACGTGGCCTTGAAGGCTTTTGCCATTTGCCTTAGCACATTTGCAATGGCAGTAAAGAGGCTTAAAGTCGACTGTATTTTCTAATTTCCAATTAGTAATATTTTTACGTGAGCCCCATTACATGCCCATTTGGTATGCTCACACAACCTGATGGCCTGATATTTGCTGCAACTCGGAGCTGTTCGCTCTCAAAATTTAAATAAATAATTGTTCGTCCATCAAAGCAATTAGCACACTTAATATTCGCCCACTGGCAATTTCAATTACCTTTGCCTTTGACCAGCATATGGTTCTCTAAAATACTATTTTTCCTTTGTCTAAGGACTGCAGCATAATCGATTTAAGTCTGTGCTCTAGCATGGTCCTTGCCAGAGGAAATGCCAGCGTTGGGCCACAGGAAGTTGGTTTTGCTAAGATATGTGCTTCCAGTAGGTTGCACTGTTGGCAAACTGCTGCGGCAGTAAACTTTCAGCTTACAGCATAAACAACTGCAGCCAAAGAATGCTGCCTGGACACTGCAAACTATGCTGTGGAGGAATAAAAAACACACGACTTCATATGCAAAGTGCACCATATAAATTATAGAAAAAAACTCTGGTAAAGGATCTTTAAAGAATGCATATGTTTACTACAAGTTGTAATAGTGCTCGTTGTAGCAGTAGTGTAAGTAGGTGTTGTAGTTGTAGTGGTAGTAGAAGCAGAAGTAGAAGTAGTAGTAATCGTAGAAGTAGCAGTAGAAATAGTAGTAGAACGTAATAGAACTGGTTGTTGATGAGGTAGTAGAAGTAGTACTACTATAGTCGTAATAGAGGTAATAGTCACAGAAATAGCAGTAGAAGTAGTAGTAGAAGTAGTATAAGAAGTAATAGTAGAAGTAGTATAAGAAGTAATAGTAGAAGTAGTAGTAGAAGTAGTAGTAGAAGTAGTAGTAGAAGTAGTAGTAGAAATAGTAGTAGAAGTAGTAGTAGAAGTAGCAGTAGAAATAGTAGTAAAACGTAGTAGAACTGGCTATTGATGAGGTCGTAGAAGTAGTACTACTATAGTCGTAATAGAGGTAATAGTCACAGAAATAGCAGTAGAAGTAGTAGTAGAAGTAGTATAAGAAGTAGTATTAGAAGTAGTAGTAGAAATAGTAGTAGAAGTAGTAGTAGAAGAAGTAGTAGAAATTGTATTAAAAACTGTAGTCGAAATTATATTGGTAATAGTAGTAACAATAGTGTTGTAGTAATAGCAGTAATAGAGTAGTAGAAGTAGTATTATAAGTTTTTCGAGATATATGAATAGTAGTTTAAGTAGTCGAAGTAATAGTAGTATTAGTAGTAGAAGTAATAGTAAAAGTATTAGCATATATAGTATAAGTATTTAAAGTAGTTGTAAAACAAATATGGAAGTAGTAGTAGTAGTAGTAGTAGTGGGAGAATAAGTAGTAGAAGTATCTTCAGTAGAAGGAGTCGTAGAACTATCTTCAGTTGCAGAAGTACGAGAACTACCTTTAGTAGAAATAATAAAATATGTAGAGCCTTTTGTAGAATTAGATAATCGATGAACAATACAATTCTAAATATATTATTATGTAAATATGGACATTTTTATATTTTATTATTTTATAATACATTCTATAATTATTTAATCCTTAATAGAAACTCCACAATCCTCGCTGCACTGCCCACGCAAGAACGGATACTTTGGTCACGAGAAGCCCGGCATTTGCGATAAATTCTACTTCTGTGTGGATGGACAGTTCAATATGATCACCTGTCCCTCGGGATTGGTATTCAATCCGAAGACTGGCATCTGCACGTGGCCCGACGAGGTGGGCGTCACTGGCTGCAAGTCGGAGGATATCTTTGAGTTCCAGTGCCCCAAGGTGAACGAGAGCATTGCAGTGACCCATCCGAGATACGCTGATCCCGACGACTGCCAGTTCTTCTATGTGTGCGTGAATGGAGACGTGCCACGCCGCAATGGCTGCAAGCTGGGGCAGGTGTTCGATGATGAGAACAAGACCTGCGACTGGGCTCGCAAGGTGCCGGACTGGTAAGAGCTGCATTAATCAAACATTACCTTGAAGGCATGCTAAAGCTTTTATATGCAGCGCTGATTGGTATAAGGATCGTCTAACCGATGCGGAGCTGGATGAACTGGAGAACCCCAAGCCAAAGTCAACGACCACCAAGAGGCCAGCACGAGTGCGTGGCGCCTCCAGGCGCAAGCCGAAGCCGAAGGTCGTCCAGGAGGAGGAACCTGAGGAGGAGTAGCTGGTCCACTTGTCGACTGTTTAGTCTTAAGTTTGTCCCTCCTGTTAACAAATAAATTTCAAATTCCGTCAATCATAAATTCTATAACTCTAATGACAAACGGAACTATTTAAAGCCAACTCAATATTTTCCAGTCTGTTCTACACACTCTGCGCTCAGATTTCTCCGCACATTTCTTATGCACATACAGGCAAGGATTGCATTGCTCAAAAGCCATAGGGGCACTCCCCGGCAGCTCCATAGCTTACCGGAATACAATCAATGCGGTCCTTGCTCTGCTTTAAATGTGCCTGCAGCGCATAAATTCAATTTGCCGTCGAGCATGCACAAAAGTGTGCAACAAAATAGCAACAACTCGAAGACCAGGCATACACACACACACACACACTCGCTTGTATTGGACATGTGCATGACGTTTGGCAGACAAGGAGCATTCGATAAAACGCATCGAAATTGTATTGTGCGAACTGTGAGAATTGCGAGCAGTTGAAAGACGAGATTTACAGTGGCCATTATCGTAGAGGGGGATAAGCTGCAAGCGTAAAGTGGGCGCTGGGTGCCCAATGGAGGCCAACTCGTAAAGCTGTATTGTTTAAGTAGCAAAGTAAAATCTCCGACAAGCGATAAGACAATTCACTTGGCCGTGCAGCATTTGTTTATGCCAACAATTGGCAATTGCCAAGAGGTTGGCCAATAAAAGGACTCGCAATCGACATAATACGATCGAAGTAAAACAAGTTACGGGTTTTCCAACTGACTAGCTAATAAGATAGCTGATATATGGATTATTATTATAAGACATCAGTTTGACTGGCAGCTTGCCAAATGTTTAATAGCCATTGCGTGGGCTATAGCAAATTGAATTGAGTTAACAGCATCGATCAAGCACTTGACTAGAATGAGTCAGGTTTGAGCTTATATATGAGCCAAAAGCTAAACTAAACTATTTAAAAGTGTGTTTTTATATTTTTTGTTTGAGCTACAACAATTGTGATCCTCATCATGTTCATGCTTGAACACAGTTAGTCGGAGCAGCAGGCGGAATTTTTAATTATAATATAATTAATATAATTATTGTTTTCGTTATAGCTCTCAGCATTTGGCGTTTTAATTTTCTTTATGGAGTTGAAGACATTTGAGTTAAACAATTGCTCCACAGATTCGGTTGGTTTGTTAGTGGAAGGCTAATCAGAGTCAAATTTATTTGTATTACAGATATCGACGTTTGTGTGTGTGACTACAATATGTTGTTATGTCAAAGTATGAGAGTATGGTCCTCCGCATTGGGCTTCGTCTTCAGAAACAAATAACGACAACGTTCATATACTTGAATTTATCTAAGACACCACAGCATTGACTGTCACCCCGATCTCTCTTTGCTGCAGTTCTGTCTAACACAGCCTAATAAATAATACCCCATTTCAAATTCTTGTCAAATACTCGACTCACCGACATATGTATATGTATTTTCCCATATTGAGGGGAGTAGTAGGAGTAGTACTATTAGCTTTTGTATTAAATTATTTTCTTGTTCTGGTTATTCCATGATTTCCAACTGTTTGCTGTTCGTCGATGTAGTCCCCACAAGTCTTTTGTGGCCAATTTTGGCATATTTGGACTCCAGCTCAGATTATATACCCTTATATGCATTTGCTCAACAGTCAATTTTATGACTGATAAATTATATTTAAACTAATATTGCTTACTTGCTGAGTAATATATATAACTTTACTTTATTTTACTTCCCTTTAATATTAATTCATACTAAATCTCGCCGAAGTTTAGCTTTAAAGCTCTTACCTGGCTCCATCTGAACACACATTGAATACGCGCTGTTACGATTCATCAGAGCTACTTCACACACAGCTTAAAACTGAGAGTAGTTCGCACAACGGAAATTAACTTGAACAACAACAGGAGCAGCAGCAGCAGCAGCAGAGCACACGCAGCTCGATTAAATAACGCACTTCAAATATGGGCATGTCCAAGTTAAACAATTTGAGGCAAGCATCAAAGCGTGCGTTGCCTAAACACCGGATGAGGCGCTCAAGCATGATGATGAGCGTGGCCAGCGCCTGTTGGTAGTATCTTTGTTTGGTGTTAATGACCAACTCAATTCCACTCAACTCAGCTCGACTCGACTCGACTCGACTCGACTCCGCCCCATGGCGACTTATGACGCGGTCACTGGCGCACGCACATGGCCAGAATGACGAGCGAAGGACGAAAGTCGGAAGGATTGCTGTTAGCCCGCTGGCTTTGGCTTCTAATTAATCAACCCACCATCCGGGCAGTCAGAGGGCAAGCACTGTGAGTACGTTGCGAGGCAAGCTGGCGTCACGCTGTCAATAATTTGGCACGTCCTGTGACCCGATCAACGGTTCCTCTTCCACCTGGCCGACAGCAGATGCTATCGAGTGGGCGCCATCTAAAAACCATTTCGTCGAACTCAGCGCCTACTTAATCAACTGTAACATGGACATGTCCAAGCGCACCTGTCGTCTGACAGGTCAGCCAGGCCCCAGTCTTTGCCTCTACCAAAATCTCTTCGAATGTGTGTGTGTGTGTGTTCACGTACAATGGCTCCCGTCTGCAGCTCGTATCAAATGTCAAATTTGACATAAACAAGTGTTTACATAATGACAACAACAATTTGCGTAATTGTCAGAGACAGCAGCGTCGCGAGGTCAGCTAGTTGCCTCTGGTCCTTTGTAACACGTCCTGCCTGCTGGCCAAAAGCACTTCACTGGAGGACACATTCTCTTCTTTGTCTTCTATTTTTCTAGTTTGATTGTCATGTTGCATAATTAATTTAGTCGAGCGCCTTGATTAATTGATGGTGTGAACTTGTTGTAAGAACTTCAGATGATGAAAGCTACAATAGAGGACTACCAATTGATTGCAATTATAGTTAATTGAGGTCAGTGTCCAGTTTTTTCTTTAAATAGATTAGGGCTTTAGGCAGTGAGTGGCTTAAGTTTAAAATTAATTATAAACTGATCTTACACAAGAACATGTCGCATAAAGACCTGCAGGAGCTGAGAAAGACAATTGAGATAACACCTAATATTCTTAATTTAAATTTCTTAAATTCAGACACAGCAGCCAGTAAAACGTTTGAGTTGGAAATGATCTTTCTTTCAAGTTCCTGTATGTCCCATAATATAAGTCTCTGAAAATATAATGTTTTAGCATAAATCAATGCATTAACAGGGAGAAAGTGAGCTCTTTTTTAGTGGAGGAGTTCATTGAAAACATGTTGAGACTATCATAAGCAGACTTTGCATTCGATTTGATCGTCATACTCTTTTTACTTTACTTCCTATAACTATTTGAGAATTTTAGTGCTTGCACAGTGAAGCTAAGCAAGGAAGACCTTGTAATGTAATTTATTATGTAAGGGAGATTTGGCGAGCTATATCTGGATCAATGTTATTATATCTTGCAGATAGAAGTCGAGGCTTTTAGCTGAGGTGGGAGATTATTTCAATATTGAGATGAAAATTAAATAAAGTGATTAAGTGTGCTGGGTATATACTCTTGAGACTTTAGCGTCTTTCTTTGTGGCGGAGTCTACCGGCAAGTATGTAAAGCTGGCAGTGATATGTTGCTAATTGCTTGTTCCCTATGTCTTCAGCGTTGAAACTGTTTGAGATTTCAGTGTTGCGTGTGTAGCGCTCAGCATCGCTGACACGTCTGAGGAAGGTGGCTTGTGTGGTTGGCATATTTTAGCTGTATTATTAATTTTATATAAAGATATTAAAGCTGTCAGATTTTAAATAATTTTCAACTATTGAATATACTCCAGCAATTCCATGTTAAATATGTGTGTCAAAGACAAAGAGATATAAAATAGAATCATTCAATCAAGTCGAACATGGAATATGAAATATTTAACTGGAAATATTTATAAATTATAGAATAATAAATATAATAATATAATATAATAATAATATAATATAATATATAATATAATAAAATAGAACATAATAATATGATCAATAGTAATTTTTTAAATTATAAAAGATCTGCATCTAGGAATTTTCTGTCTTTTCTTATGCTGCTTTGATGTGCCTGTGTGCGCTGCCTTAATTCCATGAATCGCAAACAATTTGGTGTTGTGAATCCTTTGGCACAGGCCAAAAGCGAAAACATTGTGCTGCTGCCTGGTTGCTTTTTGGGCACTGCTGCTGATGGCTGCGTCTGCTAACAGCATAATGTGGGCTCGCATCACAAACAATATAATAAGAAAAGGGACAACAGAGAAAAATATGCCAATGCCTTATGCTGGGCAGAAGTTGATTGTTTGCTCCTTGGGCTATTTGCTTTCTTGATGAAATAATTAAATGTCATTCATTGAGGTCCTTTGCAGCAGCAGCAGTAGTCGCAGCTGCTGGCCGTTTGCCTTGGCTCGTGTCTGACTCCCTTTGCGTCTTTCCCCTCTGCTCCTTCCCTCATAGTTGTTGACCACTTGCGCATATCCTTTTTGCGCCTTGCTTCTGTAACTAATTTGTGCAGACGCCTTGGGGCGGTGTCCTTGCTCCCCACGTTTTGATTTTACCAACACGCCCATACGCCCATACGCCCATACGCCCATACGCCCACGCCCAGCAAGTTCATTAAACTTTTGTTGGGGCCTCACACACTAATTAAGTGCTGCACACTTTCGGGCAGCGCCAGTTTAATGAACCGACTCCACGACAGCCGCACCTGACCAACTTGTCGCCCAGCCAGCTGCTATTTGCATATTTATAATATTCAAAATCAGCCAGTTTCGACTCCAAATGCTACTGCATCACTTTGACAGCCAATTGTCTGGGCAAACTTGGGGCATCTGGAACAGACAAAGTAGACGCTCCACAGCAGCTGATACCGCATCTCAATGTCAACTAAAATTGTATGCCAAGTGGACGCTATCCATTTAGCTGAGGGCATAAATGAGTTAGAATTTAATGACATCTTTTTTTGATTATGAGTATTATTATTATGAGTATTATGAGCATTAATCTAAAAACGAAGCTAAAATAATTATAATAATTTTAATTAATTTTTTATTTTTAAAATTTCAACTATTCACAGGCGTTGCTCTGGTGTAAGTCTGTCTATACTAAGATAGTCAATAGTTAACTATTTAGTTGTTAAATCTATAAAAGAAGTGTTCATTACTCTAAATTGTGAGCCTCTAAAAAACTCCTCTCCATAGCCAAATGTGTTTATATCAAAACCTAATCAACTTCTTCTTCAGCAAACCTCGATTGCCAAGAGAGTTTAGTTGAAGCTTCTGTTATTTTATAGTCTAATAATTAAGTATCATACTTATGCGTTGTCATGAGTTTAATACATTTATTTATTCCTACTCTATAAGCTTATTGCTTAAATAGAGTTGAAAACTAAATACAAAAATATTTTTATAAGAAAGCAAAGCTTGAGATATATTTAAAAATGAATTGTGCTGAGATTGTTGATCACCTATTATTGGCCAAGTATCGATACCAGGTATCGATACCAAGTATCGATAGCTTCGATACCAAGTATCGATACCAAGTGTCAATACCAAGTATCGATACCAAGTATCGATACCAAGTATCAATATCAAGTATAGATACCAAGTATCAATACCAAGTATCGATACCAGGTATCGATACCAAGTATTGATACAAAGTATCGATACCAAGTATCAATAACAAGTATCAATACCAAGTATCGATACCAAGTATCATTACCAAATATCGATACCAAGTACCGCTACCAAGTCTCGATACCAAGTATCTTTTAACTTATAACTAAACAAATTGCTCTTTAGTATACCTGCTACTATGCTACTAGCATACTTATAACTTTAATTTTATTTGTACTAATTATGAATTAGACTTAAGAAAGATAATTTCTACTATTTATATTATTTATAATTTTGTGCTAATCAAATCGTTAGCATACAAAACGAATAAAGTTCCAATTAAATTTAAAAAAATGTCCACATTTTTAATTTGCTTCCTTGCATAACTCAAAGCGATGGGCAAAGCAAATGCCAACCTAAAACTGTCAAAAAGTTATGAATTTGCTTGACACACAAAAAACATTCACACACACAAAAATACACACACAGTTGAAGTAATTGCATTACAATTAAAGGGGAGATAATTTCAACTATAGCTACTGCAGCATGGGATAACATAAAGAGAAAAAAATGCTTTGCCAATCCAGAGTTGCCTTAGATAAATCACATAAATTTATTATGATGATGGCATAAATCATAGGGCCATATATAAAATTGCAGCCGAGTTTCGCTTTAATATTTTTAGATTTTTTTTTATTTTTTATTTTTCTGTCTCGTTCGGGGCATTGTTTGCATTCTCTAAACGCCGCAAAGTATGCAATGTGTGCAGCCAGTTGACAAAGAGGAGCCCCAAAAACCAGCAGCAGCTTGCAGAAAGCCAGTCAATGGTTGCCCAGGACACACAACTCCCCGTTGCGGCGCAGTTTTCGGACAATTTCGGGCTATATAGGAGCACTCGACCAGCCTGCCTGCCTGCAGTTCTCGTTGTGGCCAGCATCAGCTCCCCTCTGCTCCCGCGATGGGTTCATTGCTCAAAAATCACAAAAATTTGTTGTTGCATGGAAATTATTTTCTTGTTTTTGTGTCAGGCGGCTTGTAGGCATCCCCATGGTTGTGCAGTTAGTGCCTGTATTTGGCCTAGCTTTGCCATTTGTTTTTAGTGCCTTCTATTATGCATACCCTGTAACTGAAGAATTAAGAGTGTACATCGGTTTGATTGATTTGTTCAATATTATCATGCTTAGGTTGAAATGCTTCACAATTAGTTATACAAATTTTATTTTTACTATTTTGCTCAGATTTGCCTTTATTAATTTTATATTTTTCTGTGATTTTTCTTGTATTATATATGTATATATATATATATTTATATATAAATAAATATAAATAAATTAAATAACATGAAAAAACATTAATAATAAAGACATTTACTAAATAATGCTCATATTAAACTATACATTTATTATTATTTTATTTAAATAAAACCTACTAATTTAAAGCAAATTTTAATTTATTAAAAAATTTCTTAACTAAGACTAAAATATTTGAAATAGGTTTGCGCCTATTAAAAATTATTAAATGAATAAAATTAAATTTTGTAAGACTTAATAATAATAATAATTCAATAATTTGAAATATATTTAGTAAAAATATTTATATATATTTATCTACTTATATAAATAAAAGTTTTTTACTTTATAGGGTATGTCACAATGTAGTATTTCCAGCTAGTGTCACTATGACTGTCCAGTTTTTGTCTTTGTTTTTGTTTTTGCGTTTTGGTGTCTGTCATATTTCATTGGCCGCCATGTCCATAATTTCCATGTTAATATTGCCCTTAAGTCGTAATTCAGCTATGCAATTAACTCGCTTGTGTTTTGTTCACTTTCCCACATAGCGAACACCACAGAGACACATACAGAAATCATGTCCCATGCAATTAACATGTGGAACAATTCGTCGTCAAATTTGTCAACGAATTTTTGTTTGGGGATTTGTGCAAATCATGTGACGGTTCAAGCCACATTAGGCTATTCTATAATTGATGAAATTTTATTGATTTCATACCTAGCAAAATGTGTGTTTTTAATATGTTTTTTTATGCTTAGTTATGTGTAGTTGAAGAGGAGTTTTGTATAGAAATATATTTCCATGTTCTTGGAGTTTTGTTAAATAAAGTTTACTTAGATAGTTGAATAAGCTCAAGTCGCTTAAGGATATTTTAATTAAGGCTTATTCAGTTTGTTGTGAAGCTGTTAAGGTATATTAACTTATGTCAGAGATTGAATTAACTCTTTAAACTCTCTTTCTCCTGGTTTCAATAGCACAGGGTATCTGATAGCCGAATTTTTGTATTTCTTAATACTTCATTGTCTAAAACACTTAACATATATTTAAAATTTATTTTCCTAAATAGGCGCCGGGGAGCATTTAATATTGCATGCACTCTGTGAGCTTAACGCGTCGTTTTATGGACAGCATGGGTTTTCCGTATAATCGATAAATTATGCAAAGGCTCAACATGTGTACAGCCAAAAAGAAAAATATGTCTTTAATGGATTGTCAGCTGCCTTTTAGGGTCATCATTGAAAAAGTGAGATTAGCGCAGCTAAAATCTGATTTTGAATATTTAATTAATAATTCCCATTGCGTCAGAGGAAGTTTAAGTTAGCTGAACACAAGGCCAGCAGATAAATTTAAATAAATATTTATTTATTTTAATGTGCAACTTTGGCAATCAAAGTTTGACAACAGTCGAATGCGCATGTGAGAGGCTAATTGAAACTCTATATTAGAAATATAACTGAAGTTTTTACTATTTATTAAAATATGATTGTAAAGTAAATAGAATGAAGAAAGAAGAATGCATGAAATATTAAATTATTGATAGTCCTGAAATAGGGACAAAAACAGTTTTTGGATAGATACAAATTAGAATAGTATTATCTCTGTAAGATAAGGATTTTGAAAAAAGCAGAAACAGTGTCTTACAATCATAAACAGTTTCTTTAAATGTTTTTAGTATTTTGCACATATTTTCCACATCAACCAGGAGTTGTCTGTCATTTATGTGCTTCAAACAATATGTTCTTAAAGTCCAATAAATAATTTATAAGGGATAGCAAATAATATAATAATGATATCATAATTATAAAATAAAGATAATATTGTAATCGATACTCGATAATTGATAAGTTCAAACATATCAAAACTTAAGAGCTCTCTTCATCCTCTTAAAAATTTAATTAAATTTTAAGTTTTGAAATTGTTTGCTTTAATTAAAAATAAATTACTTTGACTTTTCGATTGACGACATGTGAAAGAATGCGGCAGCGCTTGAAGCTGATTTGCCTTTTCCCACTCAAGTTCAAATCAGCTTCAATTGGTTTGCTAAAATGCTTAGCAGAACAGAAATCCGTGCGACGATGCGCTGTCAAAGTGGCAACTAGAGCAGCAGTAGAAGCAGGGGAAGCAGCAGGAGCTGGAGCAGAAGCAGGAGCACCTGGTGCATATACACATACACTTGACAACGTTGCATATTTAAAGGCGTCTAAGTGCTGGCAAAAAGTGCAGAGCGCGACGTCTGACACATCATGCATGCTGTTTTGGCTTTCCTGATTGTTTTGAGTGTCAGCGTCAACAACAACAGCAGCAGCAGTAGCAGCAGCAACAACAACGTCTCACATTCAACATCAAATTCAACATGATGAACATCCAGAACTTGGAGCATTGATTGCATTTGCGTCTGTCTGCCAACAGCCACGCCCATGCACAGCCCACTCGCAGCAAGTGCAGAACAATGCCGTTGACATTCCAAGTGCAGAGACAACGAGACGTGAACACACTTCTTGCTAATGCCTAAAAATTTGTGTAGGGTCCTTTTGGACTTGGATGCCACTTGAGAGCCGGCGTCGACATCCTGTGCTGCCTGCACTTTAATCTCTGCTGATGGCAAATAGTCAAACAATTGCAGTTTACGGCTAGACGGTCCAATCGGCTGTCAATGGGCTGGAAAGCTTCGGCACTCCTGCATACCCACAAATATTGACAACGCTGCATATTGATTGGGTTTTTGTTGTTGTTTTTCAGTTCACGTGCGCTGGATTCAAGGGGTAACGGGCTAAACAGGTCCTTGCCAACGTTAATGCTGCTCGGCATTCAGCCATTTGCCATTTGCCATTTGCCATTTGCAGCAACTTGTCAGCGACACCTCCATCAACAACCTTGTTGACACTTTAACAGCAGATCCTGGGCCACGGGGCGTATACGCCATGCACACTTTATTAAAGAGCTGCGAGAGTAGGGAGCGCTCCGTTCAGCAGCTATGCAAAATACTTAACGCTGCGCGCTGACATTGTTTGACATTGTAAAAATTGCTTTTAATTAAAATACTATGTGCGCAAATATTAACACTCTATAGCTCCGTATATTAATGTGTAAAATATATACATAGATACAATTTATACAATTTATTTAAATTTGTGTGGAGAGGAAACAGTCCATATCCATAGACATACGCATATTTAACATATAACTTGACTGTTTATCAGAATTTGGAAATGACCTAACAAATCTAAGATAGATGAAAGTAGGTGCGAGTTAAATAAAGAATTCTTAAGCTAATCAAGCTACAAGAAAATCTTAGCTAAAGTCTATATTGAAATCGATAGATATCGAAATTAATGGTATAAGCTAACACTCGGGGCTCTCCTGTGGTTCTACTAAGAGAACTGTCTTGGGAATTGTATGTGATCGTCTAAGGGCGCTGCTATGGTATTCATAGGGTTCTTCTAGGTGTTTCCTGTGCTTGATATGGATTTTCTAAGCTTCTTCTAAGGTTCTCCTAAGCTTCGCTTAACATTTTCCGATTACTCTGCCATAGTTTTCTAAGGTTTTATTAAGGTTTTATTATTGCTCTCCTAGAGTTCTCTTGGATTTCTCTTAGTTTTTACTGGGCATCTCTTGCAGATATTTTAGATTTTAGAGTTTCCGGCGTTTTTGTGGAAGTGCTACTATTGTTCTGCTAAAGCTCTCATGACGATTTTTAGGCGTGTTAACCTATTGTCCAATGGTTCTCCTAGGGTTTTTCTTCTTTCTGCGTTTCTCTAAGGCTCCTGCTAGGATTCTGTTGGAGTTCTTCCAGGGCTGTCCTATGGTTCGCTTGGGGTTCTTCAAATATTCTGGAGCCCTCTTAGGCTTTCTTGAGGTTACTCAGCGGCTCTCCTCAGATTCCCCTTGTTTTCTAATGGCCTCCTCCTACAGTTCTCCTGTGGTTCCTCTACCTATTTACCTCGTTTATTAAACATTCAAAACAAGTTAAATAGTGTCTACAGTTTGCTAAGTATATAGAATTAAATCAAAGCTCTTTTTGGCATTGCTACAGTACGTACTTATTATTTGTCATCAGTACAAATCAATCTCAATCAAAGTACACACGAATGTGATTCTATAAAAAGCCAGCTAGAAACACTCACAAAATCCGCTTAGCTACCCTATAATTAGCCCTCGTCGTGCGTAGGTGCCGTGGGTGACAGCTTGCTGTACTCCGAGTCTGCCTTCGCTTGGGACTCCCACACCTATCCACAGCCAGAATCAGTCGTCATCTTTGGTCTCTTTTTTATTGCATAATCTTTTTGCATAATAAGGCTTAGCCAGGGGAAAAAACTATCAATAGAAATAAATCTGCAAAGTTCGTTTGGCGCACTCGAAGTTCAATTTTTGTTGACGCCATTCGAAATCGAATCGAATCGAATCGAATCGCATCGTAATTCGAAAAATTGATTAATTTCATTGTTTGTTGCCCAAAACTGGTTTCATTATAATATATTTATATATCCATTTGGATCAACTTAATTGATTTCATTGTATATATGATGTGTGTTGAAATGTTTCTTTAATTATTTAAAAACTATTGGAATTTCTGATTTTTATAACTTTAACACTATTTATGCAATTTGTTGTTTAACAACTTAAAAGAATTAGTTTTAAAGTCATATTAAGCGTTAATATGCTTATTTTATATGATAAATCTTTTTTGGGAGGAAGTGAACAGAAAAGAAAAAAGCAAAAATAAACAAAAACAAAATAAATCATGAGAAGCAGGTAAATAATAAATTAAGAGAAGAGAAAGAAAAAGGTATAGCATATAGAGAGAGAGAGAGAGAAATATAACTAGAAGACAGAGACAAATGTAAGTAGAAGATAGAGAGAGAAGAAAGATATAAAACGTGTGAAAGAAAGGTTAGGATAGATAAGGATGAGAAAGAGACTGTAAGGAAGAGAGAGAACAAGATAAGGATGATTAGAGATAGAGAATGAGAAATTGATAAAAAGAATGAGAGGGAAATTAAAATAGAGAAAAAGTGAAGACTATAGAAACGAAGAGAGAGAAAGAGAGAGAGAGAGAGAGAGAGACAGCGAGATAAAGATAGAAAGAGAAATGTAACTAAGAAAGTGAAAGCAAAACAGAAAGTGTGGAAGAAGCGTAAGATAAGACGAAAGAGCATGTAACAGAAAAAAGGAAAAGTATTAATAAGGAATATAAAAGAAAAGAATTAGGAAAACAACTCGATAAAGCCTTGAGAAGCGCATAGAACAGCCACAAAAACTGTAGGCCAGTTAAAATTGTTAAATCTATGGTATAGATTTTTAATGGAATTTGTAAACACAAGAAAGAGTTTTTCAAATTCACAATCATTGGAGACTTTAAGTTGGCTTAAACAAATTTGAAGTGACATTCTTAGCAGATGAGTATTGAGAAAGATGTGACACAAATATGAGTCAATCGACCTTAAAAATGAGTCTTAAAGCTCTGAAGTTGTGCATTGTTCATTGAGAACCAGCAATAAGTGTGTTCAAATACTTCCATATAACGATGAACACAGCTCAGGTAATGCTCAGTAATCAAGTGAATGTGATGAGTGTTCAAGCTGCAACGCCCTTGGGATAGCTTTGCTCGTGTCCTTTTTCTAGCTATTTGCATTATTGATTTTCGGATTGGCAGACAAACAGTGCAATGAAAGTTCTCCTGCTCGCAGATATGTTAGTATTTTCTTTTATTTTCACTTCTAGCATTTCCTTAACGTTGCTGAACTGCTTAACTGACTGCCCAGGTGTACCTAACTGCCGTGTGTTCTTGTGCCATGCCGCCTACGCTGCATGGATGAAGTGCGCATATTTGAATATCCGTTTCAGCGCCAATTTTGATGGATTATCTCGACTGGCATGTTGGCGACAAACAAATCTGCAGAGTCGAAGCTGAGCTGACTCAACTGGGGAAGTGAAGGGACAGAGGCAGGGGCAGGGGCAGCTGTCTGTGGAACCATTCAATCGACAAAATGTTTGCCATACATGCGATTCGTCTCAGGTCGTTTGTCTTTGCCAAGCTGACTGGCAATTATGCTGTTCGATAGTTTCATGATGAATACTTCATTCACAGAATGCGGAAAGGTGTTTATGAGCTCGGATTTGCCTGTCAATGGAAAATTTTGATCGATATCTGAGCTGAGGTATTAACGCATGACACCTAATTGGCTTAAATTCCTTGGCACAGTTCCTGTTGTGCTGCACTCAACTGAGGATTGAAATCAAGAGCAAATCATGCCAGCATTTTCCATTTGAATGCCCCATGCCTCACGCCCCATGCCCCATGCCCCATGCCCCATGCGCGCTGGCGAGTCGCCCACACATTGATTTCTGTGTAAATTGTGTGTGGAACTGCCTCTGAATGCATTCGCAGCAACTGTCGACCACTTTTCACCTTCTTCTCTTTATTCACGCCACTTGCCGTGATTTTCTATATCTCGCTGATCTCTCCCTCTCTCTCTGTCTGTCTCTGCTCGTCTCTCACTCGCTCTGCTCATTTCGCTAGCTAAAAATGCATTTCCTGTCAAGTGTAAAAAGGAAATGATGTGATGCTCTCGAGCTTTAACGTGCAATCAATCATTGCCGCCTCGTACTCGTATCTCTGCTATTTTACAGCCCGGCACACACAGCAGCCGCCCTACTCGCAACTCGCGCCCATCCTGTTTGTCCTTGACTGTGTGAATTTGTTTTTCCCCTTTTTTTGCTCAGTTCAGCTGCTATGTGCAGTTGCCAGTTGCCTGGCCGTCGTTTGTGGCTGGCAAAGTCAACGAAAACGAGTTTATTAAGCCAGGCAAATAGTGTTAAGTATTTGTCAAATGTCAAAGTGTCTCCCCCACCCCTCCGCCCCACCCCTTGCTCCCCACCCGCTCGTGAGTGTACTCGCTTTCCTATTTGATTCGCTGCATTTCCGTTACCGCAATTTCCGCTGCTCGCCAAACGCCATTAAATGTAGCTCTGCCTGCAGGAAATCATTAACGGGTTACATCTTTTATGCAGCAGCTAAATACAAGATAAACCCACAAGGCACAAAAATGCAAAGCAATTTAGATACCCTGTAATTTGATACGCCTGGCAAATGTGGAAGACTTCCTTCCGCCACGATATTTATATCCTAATCCGAGCTTGTCATGTAGCCGGCAGCCTTTCTTGATATCTGTAGAGGTGACAATTAGTCTGTTCACTTCATGACAAATTCCCTTAAGTTAAACAAAAAGAAGATGACCTTGCACAATGATTCTTCAAATCTTCAGCTGTACTTACATATGCTACCAAATTCCTATGAATTGGTGCCAGGGCCTCATCGAGTGCCTTACAGCTGTCAATCAATAGTAAAACGTAAGTATTTAATCAACAAATATTTATAAAACATAAAATATGCAGTTAGACTGATGTGCAAAGGTTTATTCTTTTTAGTGGCTACTATTTTTATGAACAACTAACTTTAGTTTATTTTTCTGTCTTTTCTTAAGTGCACATATTCCCAAGTTTGGAATCAGAAAAACATCTAAATTAATAAAAAAATGCTTACCTTAATATTCATATTTAAATTGTTTTCAAAATATTGTGTTGATTACTAAATTCTTTTGTCCAACATTTACTGCTCAGTCGCACTACTATTTTTATGAACAGTTGAAATTTTCTGTCCAATTTCTTGCCGTTGCCTTAGCCAGCATATCTTAAGTCTGGATTATTCCTTATTAAATTCTGTACAATATTTGTGATTTAGGTTCGTCCGCATTTTTAGCCTTCGTTTAGATGCGAGCTGGTTTGGCTGCGGTGCCAGTCTATCTAGAGCTGTGCGACATGACGCATTTTGCTTGTAGCAAATAGACTTCAGAGTGCCAGGCTGCCTGCTTTATCTGTATATGCAAATCGCATGTCAAATTTTACTGGCTTCTACTTAGACCTTGTCGCGTTCCTAGAGCAGCGCGCTTTTCATTGGCAATCAATATAATTACGCAGCAAATTCATAAAAATATATTCTTATTATTTGCTTAGAATATTATATTTAGAAATGTCATCTCAATTGTCAATCTATAAAATAGGAAAATAAAAATGTATAAATATATATATACATTTTTATTTTTCTATTCTATAGATTGACAATTTAAATGACATTTCTTTAAATATATATATATATATATATATATATATATATATATATATACATATACATTTAATATTAATTGTATTGTTTTGCTCCTAAGACTTCTGCTAAGCAAACAAATAATATCTATAATATTTGTAAGTTTTTAAATATCTTATAGATATGTGTGTATATGTAGGCTATGTAGGACAAACAAGATGTGACGATATCTACGAATTCATCAAAATATCAATGGAATTTTCTGCCGAAAAAAACTTGAATTTAACAGAAACTAATTAACTAATTTTTATTCCACCTCAAATAAGCTTCAATGCTCTTTCAGTATTCATTAAAATTTTTTATATTATATTTCATTTCCATTAGCATTTCATAAATATTTTAAAGTGAGTGAGATTAGATCAAAGATATTTCATCTAATTTAAAAAATGTATAAAAAGCGAGCATATTTACAGTTCAGATTGCTTCAGATTGCTTTGATACAATATATAATATATATATATAATATATATTTTTATTTATAAATATATTATATTCTTATACCTTAAGCACTTTTATTTATTTACAACATATTTTATACACTAAGACTTCAATTTACTTGAAGTATTTATGTTAAATCGCTTTGCGTCTTCCAGTTGCCTTTGGTAATCCGTAATTTGTTTTCCTTGCCTTTTTCCGCACTCGACTTATCTGTAAAGTATCTTAACAATTGTTTATTGTCACACTGCTCGAGTTCAAGTTCAAGCCTTCAGCATTTCGCTTTTTGCGAATACCATATCCATCCATCCATCCATCCATCCACCGCAGACATATTTTTTGCAAGCAGCTGAAAGCTGTTGCCCACGCCGGTTTATGGGCCTGGGGTTACGTGTCTGGAGGCAGTAATTGGCATTTAATAGGCTCGAGCAAAATAGAATGGAAACGAAATCCACTTATGAACGCATTACGCACTTTTAATATTTTAACTGAATGGAAACGACGATCGCCTTTCAGCTGCTCGCTGCCAATTGAGA
Organism: Drosophila hydei; assembly: GCF_003285905.1. Lineage (NCBI taxonomy): Eukaryota > Metazoa > Arthropoda > Insecta > Diptera > Drosophilidae > Drosophila > Drosophila hydei. Next base: position 2,432,536 of record NW_022045678.1, read on the forward strand.
CACATGTAGTAAGAGTTGGCCACTTGAATAGGCTCGGAATTCCTTGAATTTCGTTGCCGTTTAATTAGATTTATGCCAGTAAATGAGTTGACAGTTATTCTTCTTCCTCTTCGTGGACGCTGCGTGCGCCCCATTGCCATGAAAAACCTTTTCATTTCTGTGGTCAGACCTTCAGCCTTTTGTGTTCAATGTTTCCGATTTTTAATTAAAATTGCAGTCAATTGGGCTCGAATGCTGCTTGGCTAATTGTTAAGTCGACCCGAAGGTAACCAACAAATAAAAAAATATATTTCGTTCTAAACATCAATACAAAGCAGAGTGCTCCCAGATAACGTTATTGCCTTTTCTGTTTCTCTTCATTTGAACTCTAGAACTGTACTTAAAGCTCGGTTTTTTTTTTGAGTATTTTTTCGTGTCTTAAGCTACTTTTTATATAGTGAGTGCATTGAAAATGGGAATTCAGGGTATAATGGTTGAAGCATGCGTGTAAGACCCCACAAAGTATTTATATTTTAGAGTAAGACGACGAGCTGAGTCGTTCTAGCCATGCCCGTCTGTTCGTCAGGGTGTCCTTTCGTCCGTATGAACTCTTGAGAAAGCTAAAGAATTGAAAGTTTGAAATGTATATTCGTCTATACATTGCACAGTAAAAGTTTAATTTTTCGACAAATCATCGATAAAAATCGATAGTTTGGCTTCGTTTTTAAGCATAGCTTGAGTACCACATATGCTGAAGGCTTCAATCTTACTGTGTAGGTTTCAGCAATGCATTCAGAGATGCTGTTTATTTTGAATTTGAATTGCTTTTCCCACACTGCAGTCTGCAGCCCAAGCGCAGCAGGGTTCAGGGTATCTTCTAGTCGAGACTTTTACTTGTTTTATATAGTAAAGTCTTGAATTAATTTTAGAATGAAGCGTTTGTTAGTGCTTATATATTTACTTATATTTTATCTTAGCATATTCTGACATATGAAGAATATATTAGGATATACTCATATATTAGGATATACTCGATATATATCTATTTGAATATATTGTTTGCTTTTACTATCTCTAAAAGATACGTTTTTAAGACGTTCGTTTGCATTATAAAGATACTTTTGGATTCTTAGGCTACAAAGGAAATATACGTTTGTATTTGAATTTTCAATTTATAATATCACTTTTAAGGATAATAATGGGACGTAAATAAAATGTTATATTTAAGAGATATTTTAGTAATTTATTAAAAATATATTTTCTTCTTCTGAAAATTAATTTTATTGCTAGTTTTTCATAGAGTGCTTAGAAAAGTTTTAATTACGTAAAACCCAATTGTTTTTGCTACGGTTATGCATAGTAAAAGTAACCTATGTATGCTTAGATACTCAAAATTGTTGTGTATCTTAAAGATACATTTGCAGTGTATACTTTATATTGCGCGATTTGTGTACTTTACGTTAATGAAATCATTCAGAAAATTGATATTTTTGTCTAGTTTATAAGTAGTTTGTAATTATGATATGCATAGACATGAGTGTATGGGTTTTTTACCTTCTGGATTTAGCTTGAGCTGACTTGAAGCTATATTTATGGTACGGCTTGGCGTTGCGTTTGGCATATCTAAAGTGAAGACACAGACAATGCGACAATTAACAAGTGAATAAACAAAATGCTGACATGTGGGGCATGGACAAAGCTCGAAAATGGAGCACAGACATTCCCTAAAAACAACCAAAAAGAAGCAAAGCTAAAACTGAAACTGAAACTGAAACTGAAAATCATGCAGTAAATGAAGCAAATGTTGCTGACATACAAACGAGAAGCGAAGCACAAGCAAAATGTGCCAAAGGTGTTGACAGACGAACAAATCACCTAATGGCAAGACTGACGAGACAGAAGCAACGACAGTGGCAGTGGCAGTCGCAGAGACAGAGGCTGGGCTGGGCTGGGCTGGGCGGGCTCTAGTTCCTCAACGGCTGACAATGGCCGACAAGCTGAGCGCACTAAATTTTTTATTTCAAGTGCAAAAAATTGGAATGTGATGTAAGCCAGGCGTTGATTGAGGAATGCAGAGCGCAGTTCGCTTTGTTGACCGATAATGATCGGCTTAATTGAATAATAGTCAATAGGCCTACAAGGAAGCGCCGGCAGCGCTGAACTTGAAAAAACGCACAACAAAAGCCGTCAACAGACCGAAAAACAACGACAAATGAAACCAGTTTGCTACGCAATTGTCACACAATTGTCAACGCGTATCTATGAGATACTTTTGTATCTTGCTCTTGTACTTATTACCGGTTTGGCCTCTGTGTGTGTGTGTGTGGGTGCACAGTGTCTGTGGGCATGGCCATGCTAATTCTAGCCACCCGCCCGCTCCATATAAAGTGACAAGCGCGCAGCCCCAACCACATCATTTAGCAAGCGTCGCTCACAACGCCAAGTGTCGACATCCGTCTAGGACCACCAATTCGAACCGGATCGCGTTATATCCACAACTCGAACACTCTGCCCTCGTGTGCGCTCGAACCGAAAAAACTCGAACACGTGTGTGTGCGTCTCTACACAGTCGAACAGAAGACTCAAGCTAACAAAATGGCAAGCCAAGTAAGTTTCCTCAATATACACAACCAACGGATATACGACTGCGGTGCCCAATGAACTAAACAGACGGAAACTAAGGGCAGAACTCTATCACATCTATTGAAACTGATAAGAGTTGGCTAACAGCAACAGCTAGCTGCTTCTCTTAGCTGCTGTTAAAGGAAACTTGATGGGAGGTGTTTCTGCAGGCAAGATCCTTGCTGCTTCCTTCTTATATTGTCCTGCCTGCAGCTCGATCGATATTCTGCCTGTTGCTTGATCGATATCCATTTTTCTGTTCCTGTCATTCAATGTTATTTGGCAGCCGTCTGCTTCCTTCTCACGTTTTCTTCTAAGCCAAACTTTGGCTTCTTAATCTGTTGCTGTTTCCTTCCTCATTTATCTGCATCTTCATCTGCTGAATTCGCTTCAATTCCTATTCATGTGGAGCTTCTTTTTAGACCCTCCCTATTCTTCCTCCTTCTACTCCTGTAGAACCTCTTGTGGATCAAAACTTTCAGCTGTTAATTCTAACTTCTACTTACTTCCTTATCACTTCCTTAGCTCTTCATATTTATCACATGATCAGCTACTCGCTCGCTCTTCAAGTTCTTCCTGGCACCCACTTAATTTTCCATCTTCCAGTACATCCGAGATTTTTTTTCAGATATATTATTTTCTTGTTTCTCATCTCAATCTCATTCGAATTAAATTTTAATTTTCATTCCTTCAAAACTATATCTGCTCAGTTTCTGACTGCTCTGTCGCTTCTGGCGCTGACCGGCTGCTGCTTGGGCGGCTTTGCAGCCACTTACTCGGGCTTCCATCCAGGATATGCCACCTATCAGTCGGCCCCAGCCGTGTACCATGCTGCGCCCGCTGCTGTCTACCAGCAGGCGGTGGCAGCCCCAGTGCTGGCCAAAAGTGTGCTGCCCGTCGCACCTGTTTACGCCAAGTCCTATGCTGTGCCCACGCCCTTTGTCAAGGCCGTTGCTCCAGTGGCCACCTATGCGGCCGCCCCTGCACTTGTGAAGACTGTGGCTGCTGCACCTTTGGCTCCGGTTGTCAAGCAGGTGGAGCTGGAGTCGTCGCCTCGTTACGATTTCTCCTATGGTGTGCACGACTCGCTCACAGGCGACATCAAGAGTCAGGTAGAGAGTCGCGATGGTGGCAACGTGGTTGGCTCCTACAGCGTGCTCGATGCCGATGGCTACAAGCGCACAGTGACCTACACAGCCGACGACATCAATGGCTTCAATGCAGTGGTGCAGCGTGTGCCACTGGTGGCTGCACGTGCCCTGCCGGTGCCTGTGGCACCTGCTGTTGCTGCTGCACCTGTGGCTCATCTGCCAGCGCCCATTTACTACCCACAAGCTCAGCAGCAGCTCTTCCAGCCACAGCAACAGCAGCTCTTCCAGCCACAGCAGCAGCAAGTCAATGTTGAACAGGAGAGTGAAGTTGTGGAAGCGCCACGTCAACCTGAACAGGAGCCAGCACCTGTCGATTACTCGGATGTGCAACAGCAGCAGCAGCAGGTTTACCCACAGGATCAGCAGTTTCCACCTTACCCATCTGCCTCGCCCGCACCTGTTGACGATTCGGACAGCGATGTGGTTGAGGCGCGCTCCGCCCAGGAGTCAGGCAGCACCACTGCTGCTCCAGCTGCCGTTGAGGAGGGAAACCAGAAGAACCAGGACAACAAGTCCGCTTAGATTGTGATCCCATTGCATAATTCCACAAAGCTTGTTGAGATTAAAACCGAATATATACAAAAATTCAAGTTCAAAGTTTTTTTCTTTCATTCCTTCAGACGAAGTCAAAGTACTTCCTGTTCGAAGGAATGCCTTGTTTATTACTTCAATAACATCCAAATATATTTCTTATTAACATACAATTTTTGCAATTTTTATTTCTTTTTAATTGTGATTCTCGAAGAGAATCCAATTTGATAAGTGTGATCGATATTACCAGGGGAATCCGTTCGTAAATCAGGACATTTTGATCAATTATTTTCCAAACTTTTGACAATGTAAGTAAAAAGAAAAAGGTGCAAGAAATCAGAAATATGCATTTAGTATATATATTCGTGATCGCAATTTACGATCGAGTATATTCAGTTTTCTTCTGCACACAATCAAAGCATTGAAAGCAGCAAAGCCTTAAAATCTACTATTTTGTCATACAATTTCCTTCAATACTCTTCCTATGCCTAGCGCAACTACGCTATTCAGAGATTCAATTTTTATACTTATTATTTATACAAAAGTTATACGACCAATAACTGAAAATGTTCGCAAAGGATAAACAAGTAGAGCTAATATACTTTTTTGTGTACCTTTTGAATCTAGTTTTATGTCAGCAATTGGAATTTCTTTGCTTACAATGCAGATTCCGCGCTTGTGGATGGTAAATGTCTTTGCTGCAAGCATGTGGACTATATTTTAATGCACATTTTATTTGTAGCTAGAAACGTTCAGCAGGCACAACTTTAATGATAATAAGCACAAGGGGTCATAAGCAGCTGTTTAATTTCACAGTTATAAACATAGGGACAACATAATATACAAATTTAACTGAATTGGCTCTGCATAAAAATTAAAATCCACAAAAAAGAATTTATATTATTTAGTTGTATGTTCGCGCCATCTGTTGTGTGATTGCGCCATCTGTTGTATGATCGCGCCATTTAGCCATCGATCACTTGAAGTTGTGCACTTCCATTTTGAGTTTTACAGCACGCTGGTATATCTTATGCTGAACTTAAATATAATGTTGATTAAATTATACTATACTATAACTATATATGTATATAATATATTGTTTTAGAGGTAGATGCAACATATTTAAAAGAAATTATCGAATCTATTAATATCAGCTATCGCACACTCGGTTAACAATATATCGATATGTTAAGCATCTCTAGGCAAGTTAAGCATCTCGTTTAAACTGAACGGAACTTTTGAAGCGCAAAGCAGGCGTGGAAATCAATTTCCTTGCGATATTCTGTATTACAGTTATTGAATATTTCAGTGTTATTCCGATTTTAAAAGCGTTAACACGCCCAGCTTTTTGGATATTTTTCAAATTTTTAGTTTTAAAAATTTTCGGCTAAAATCCATTAATGATAACTTAGCACACCCAACCAGTGAACCATATTTTAATATACAGCTTCATTAAGAAAGGTAAGTAAGTGAAGGAAAATAGAGAGACGCGAACTCAAATGGCGGTGAACTTTCGGTCCCCTTTGAGCCTCGTTCTTAGGCACAGTTAATCGCAGTCGCAGCTGTTGCTTTGTTGTTGCTGCTCGCTGGTTTGGCCTTGTAAAGCCGGCTCTGCTGAGCGCGGCAAAGGTAAAGGTAGACGAAAAATGTTCAGGGATAAAAGAAATGCAAAAAAGTACGAACACAGACGCACTTTTTAGCGCGCGTCTATATGAAAGTGTGTGTGTGTAGTGTGAGGCAATCGAAACAGCCCTTGCATTCAATCTCAGAATTCTTCCACATTTCTGAACAGGCTCACAAACGCACATTTTTCCTTTTCAGCTGTACACTTGTTATCGTAGCAGAAACATTTTAAAATTGTTTGAGAAAGAAACCAAATACTAAAAAATATTACAACATGAATAAATCGGATGCAAACACACGCCAGGGCCACTACAAGGCCAACACTCTCAACGCGCAGGTAAGTAGCGCGCTCTTTTGAAAACTGCATTTCGTCTCTAACCTCACTTTGGATGATGACCCGCTTAGGAATCGCGCATGCGTCGCCATGAGGTGACCATTGAGCTGCGCAAGTCGAAGAAGGAAGATCAGTTGTTCAAGCGCCGCAACATCAATGATGAAGATCTAACCTCCCCCTTGAAGGAAATTAATGGGCAGTCGCCGGTGCTGCTGTCGGTCGATGAAATTGTGGCGGCCATGAACAGCGAAGATCCGGAGCGTCAATTCGTGGGCATGCAGCAGGCGCGCAAGATGCTTAGTCGCGAACGCAATCCGCCCATTGATCTAATGATTGGTCATGGCATTGTGCCCATCTGCATACGCTTCCTTCAAAATACCAGCAAGTAAGTTAATATAAAAAGACGGTATAGAAAACGGTCCTCATTCCCATCTCTGGTTCTGTTAGCACTATTTTGCAATTTGAGGCAGCTTGGGCTTTGACTAACATCGCGTCAGGCACATCGGATCAGACACGTTGCGTTATCGAACAGAATGCTGTGCCCCATTTCATAGCACTCCTGCAGTCGAAGTCTCTTAATCTGGCCGAGCAGGCCGTTTGGGCACTGGGAAACATTGCCGGCGATGGCCCTGCTGCACGTGACATCGTAATCCAGCACAATGTCATCGATGGCCTTTTGCGTTTAATCAATAATGAGACGCCTCTGTCGTTTCTCCGCAACATTGTTTGGCTGATGTCAAATTTGTGCCGCAACAAGAACCCATCGCCGCCCTTTGAGCAGGTGAAGCGCTTGTTGCCAGTGCTGTCGCAATTGCTGGTCAGCCAGGATATACAGGTTCTGGCCGATGCCTGCTGGGCTCTGTCCTATGTGACGGACGATGAAAACAGCAAGATACAAGCGGTCGTCGATACGGATGCAGTGCCACTTCTGGTGCGACTACTGCAAACCGATGAGCCCAGCATCATTGTGCCAGCATTGCGGAGCGTGGGCAACATTGTCACTGGAACGGATCAACAGGTCAGTCAAAATGACAAACGTATTCACGAGTCATGATGGATGGCTTTCAAGTATTTTAGCATTCGTGTGAGCTTAATTTCAATTCTCGTTGTAGACCGATGTGGTTATAGCTGCGGGTGGCTTGCCAAAGCTTGGGTTACTCTTGCAACACTCGAAGGGCAACATTGTGAAGGAGGCTGCCTGGACCGTGAGCAACATAACGGCTGGTAATCAGAAACAGATTCAGGCTGTTATCGACGCAGGCATCTTTCAGCAAATACGCCATGTGCTGGAGAAAGGCGATTTCAAGGCACAAAAGGAAGCCGCCTGGGCTGTGACCAATACCACTACTTCAGGCACACCAGAGCAGATTGTGGATCTTATTGAGAAGTACAAGATACTGAAACCATTTATCGACTTACTGGAAGCCAAAGATCCAAGAACCATCAAAGTGGTGCAAACTGGTCTTTCGAATCTGTTTGCGCTCGCCGAAAAGCTGGGCGGCACTGAGAACCTGTGCCTAATGGTCGAGGAGCTTGGTGGTCTCGACAAGCTAGAAGCATTGCAGCATCACGAAAACGTGGAGGTCTACAAGAAGGCGTATGCCTTAATAGATACATACTTCAGCACTGGCGACGACGAGGCCGAAAAGGAGCTGGCACCACAGGAGGTTAATGGCGCACTGGAGTTTAATGCCACGCAGCCCAAGGCACCCGAAGGCGGCTATACCTTTTAACAAACTTTTAAAATAAGTGCCAGCCATCAATACACATACACACATACTAACGCACACGAAACACATACTAACACGCACACCACCACACGTATACAGTTTTTTGTTCTTATGCGACCGCGCCTACACAATCTAAGAACACACTCCATTAGTTTGTCACTCCTAAGCACACCGAACACAACTCAACAAACGTTCAAAAGGTAGGCAGAGGCAGAGGCAAATCTTTGTTCAATCCCCATGCCTTTGCCTCCTCTATGTACACACCCTTGTTTGTTGTGCATTTCCGCATTGTCCCGCATGCGGCCATGAAAACGCATCTTAGGCGCGTTCTATTTTTTGTTTTTGGCCTGTTAAACAATCGCCACGTACACATATACACACGCACACGATCAGACACCAGGACCTGCCCAGCTGTGCTTGGTAGGTGAGCGTGTTTGAGAGAATAGAACTCACAGTATACAGTTAGTCAGGACGCGGCCTGTTGCGTTTGCATGGCCAAATGAAACTGTTTGGAGTGTGCTAGTTCCAAAATACATAAATCATTCTTTCGGATAATCGTATATTTAGGCAGTTAGTGTATTTATTTATTAATGTTTTTTGTGAGAACCATTACACTACAAAAAAACACAATTTAACCTTTTCGTGCAAACAACGCAGCAGCAAATGTGTCCCCATACTTGTATTGTTATAAAAGAAATATAATTGCATTGAAAGCAAAAATTGTAAGAAAACGCATGAGTTTAAAATGTGAATCTAGATTTTAAATATGAAAAATAATTTAGATGTGAAACATTACTCTGGAAAGAGAAGGCTAATTTAAGATAAAAACTGCTCTTTTGCAATTAAAACTGCTTATATACATGTGTATGTCGCCATATCTTTACTCCACAGCGCAACGACCCAAATGCGATAGATTAGATAAGTTGATTAGACAAAAGAACTGAAAACAAAGCGCAAGCTGCATGACACAATTCAATCAGGCGTCGCATCGTTGGCGTGCAGCATCCCAATCAGCGGCAATTCGAGTGGTTCCAGCGCCAACTATAATGGGCCTGCTCTCTCACTCCCCCTTCCTCTCGTTGCTCCAAGTGGAAGGGGCTGGCTGGCTAGCAGTTCGTGGCACAGTGTTCGGCAGTTTGGATGGAATACGCGGCGGCGAAATTATAAAAATAGATTAAAATTTTTAGCGTCGGCCAAAGTAGTTGCAGAAAATTCAAACTTAGCCAGAGCTTTCCGACCCGTCGTTGTCCAAGTGTCGTCATCAATGAAGAGCGTCGGCCCAATTTAATTAGAGATTCTTTCAAATCATTTTCGTGTTCAGCTCTAGCTGAGCGCATTTAGTTCAATTCTGTGCGAAGCTGCGCGCGGGCGTCAATTTTTTTACACTATTTATCAAGCGATTTCGTATTTTATTTGCGAATACAAAAGTTGCGCTGCTAAGTGAATAGATAATATAATAGGTATATCAAATTGGATATTTTATTTCGGAAGTGATATGTGTTTATAAACAGTTCTTGTAACTTGAAACTAAAAAAATTTAGAAAATTCTATTTGCTAAATTTCTTCAAAATTACAATGAAAACATTTAGAAAATCAATTTAGAATTTTATATATAAATAGAGTTGTGCTTCCCCATTTGTGTGCTTTCTCTTAATATCTAAATCACGATTATGATCTTCCTTAATGATCATGATCACAACAAAATTAATGCTCTGACCTCATGCTTAGCCATTGAAAATCTAGAGAGCATTTACCATCTGGCACTTGGTTCCAGTCCCACTCCACTCATCAGCTGTAAACATGCTCTACATTCTGCAAAATTTAGATAGAACATTTTGTTTTCGACATGGAAGCCGAGGAAAAACACTTTTGACAAATTCATGATGTAATTAATTTTCTAAAGAAAACACACAACAAAATTGGCACACCCAAAATAAACAATAAACATTTAAAAGTGTGCTCTGTAGTGCTACTTATAAAGCGGACCAAATGTGCAGCTGAGCGAAGAGACTATTTTAATACCCTATAAAAAGTTTTATAATTAAATATGATCTATGTCGAAAAATAAAAAACTCTTCAATTAATGCCTTGATCTATATGGGATATACATATTTAAAAATTGCTCATCAATTGTTACGCTTTTCATTTATCTATATAATTTATTGCGAATAGAGCGTTTCTTAGTCTAGTTCTCTGAATTATCAAAACTAAAGTTCTAAATTGTTTTTTTGTTTTTGTGTGGGCGAGATTCGCGTGAGATTAAAAGTTAACGAAAATATATGTGAGTGTATAAGTATATACATAAGATAAATATATATATAAATATACTTAAAAGATTTTATGTGTGCATGTTTGTTTAGCCGAGCAATGTCAAAAAGTTTTTCCGTTCTATGCTCTTGGTGTGCTTATGTACTTTGTGAGCTGAACGAGAATCGTGTCAAGTTCTTTGGGCTGGCAATTGTTTTCGTATGCTCGTTCACGAGGTGAAAAGAGCGTATTGATTTTGTGCAATATGCGTCTTACTGTTCGTCTGTTTACGTTAAAAATATACTCAGAGTACGCTCGTCGTATAAAGCAATTGGAGCCTATTAGGATGAAGAAAATGGTGTTGAAAACTATATTGTTTAGTCTTACAGCTAAAATTTCAATATATGACAAGTGCATCCAATAGAAGGTTTGATACAAAATTAAATATGTGTATATATACGAAAAACTCGACTTACTTTAATCAATTATAAATATAAATTCAAAATTATCAGGAGAGTCTATAGTTTCGGATAAGTCTACAGCATTCACTATTTTAGAGCCATGATTTCAAAAAGAGTATTGCGGCCGAATAACTGTTGATCTCAAGCACAGTTAGACCAAATGGGACAACATAAGTTAATAAATAAATTAAAAAATTTTTTGAATTAAAATTTTTTAAATTTATTTTTATACTCTATATTGCTGATTAAAACGGGCTTAACAGAGTATGAATAGCATTTTTGTTGAGCACATTTTCAATTTAAATTTACATTTTCTGATAGCTCCAAGACTGCAACTGAAATAAACATCTGTCCGTTTACAACTTACAATTCTGGAACCCATTTTAAAACTATTAAGATAAACAATACATCAAGATAGATGACTTCTAATGCTAACACGATATTTGCGAGTCGAGCATTCCCGTTTAGTGCAAATTTCGATTGGCTGCCCTGTGAAACGGAAGAATTGGAAATCGAATGTTTAAAAGGAAACGAAGTTTTGAGGCCATGGCCAAAGATTTTCTAATTGAACTAAACGCATCGAACGCCCACAACAATGAGAGAATATATAAAAATAGTTGTTACAGGGTTCCAAATGCGATTGCAATTAATATTTTATTTGAATACAAAGTTCAATTTTGTGTACTTCTTCTAGCCATCTCATTATATTTTGTATTTCTTGCTTACCGTCAGTTGCTTGTGCCCAACTATAAAATGTTGAACACCATAAAATAAGTCATATTTTGATAAAAGTTTTCACATGTGTTTCGCATTATGTTGCAAGGGCACCTTTTGATATCGATTATGAGCGTGTGTTCACTGTAGCGTAAACTATTTTGTATTTACATTCGCGATTATATTTGAAGAAAACAAACTGCGGATTTAGAATTGTTTATTGATCAAAAAATTAATTTATATACAAAATATTTATGTTTACATTGCATTGTAAGGGTATATCATAATGAGGGCATCTATAGGGAATTTTATGAAGATAACTTGTAATTAAAATGTTGTGCAGGGCTTTAATAATCTCACAGTTGGAGAGATCAATATCAATAATTAAGTAGTTCTTAAATAGATATTCATCCATATGAGAATGCATACACGTATTATATATATATATATATATATATATATATATATATATATATATATATATATATAAAGAGTAATATCTTTAAGCGATGCATTCAACGAAATATTTTATTTTACTACAGGAGATTCAGCTTGAGGCTTAAGGCTTTAAGGTAAGGCTTGCCTTTCTTGTCGCCTTCTTTGACTAGGTTAGACGGATATGGTTGGAACGTCTCAGCTTTGCTCTCTGATCAAGAATTTATATACTTTACAGAGTCTGCCACGCCTCCTTCTGCCTGTTTCAAATTGTATATTGCTTTTTCATTTTCAATGGGGTCAGGGTATAAAAACGCTGCTAAGGAATACGAATTATTATAAATAAGTCCTAAATTTAAGGATTATTACCTGTATTACTATTATTATTATAATTATTATAATTATTATTTTGTTGTCCACAATTTTGGAATATATTAGAACTGCATTTCAGTTCATTGCCCGAAATACCTTCATCGAGTATAAACTATATAAGCACACATTCACCTTTCTTCTCCTATTTCGTAGCTCCCGTTTGTTAGCCCCACCTCAGCGCTGTCAGTATGAGTGCTGCGCCTGCCTCCCCAGCGTCCGGTGCTGCACTTGAAATCAATCTTGGAGCTGAGATCTTTCACAGCATAGCGTCCGCTGCGGCCGATGAGAATGTGATTATATCGCCGCTGCTGCTCGAGGCGACACTTGCTCTGCTCTACCTGGGCTCCGATGGCACGACTGCGGAGGAGCTGCAGCGGCTGCTGCAGCTGAAGCAGCGTTTCGCCAGCAATGCGAAGATGGCCAATTACTATGCAGCGGAGCTGGCTGCCGCAACGGGCGACCCGGACACACGCGTTCAGCTGCAGAATCGCTTGCTGCTGCAGGCCAGCGCCGGCACGAGCATTGCGGATGACTTCCAGAAGATTGCCCAAACATATTTCCACGCGACAGCCGAGTGCCTCGACTTGCAGCAGTCCGAGAAGCTGCGTCGCTATATCAGCGATAATATGTTGGCCAGTGTTGGCGGCGGCACCTGGCAGCAGCCTCTTCAGGTGAACGTCAGCCAGGTGGCACAGCGGCTGCTGCTGCTGCTTGTGGCGCGTCTGCACAGCAAATGGTTTCTGCCATTCAGTGCCTATCGCACGGGCCTCTACGAGTTCCACAGCTCCACGGGCGAGCCCAAGTCAGTGCCCATGCTCTTCGACGATGACATGTTTGTGAAGTACGCGGAGCTGCGGGAGTTTAACGCGCGCGCCATCGAGCTGCCCTACGAGCATGCCGACGAATTGGCCATGCTGCTAATCCTGCCCAACAGCCGCGACGCCTCGGCCTTGGCAGAGCTGGAAGCCCAGCTGCGAACTGTGGATTTGGCTGCACTGCAGCAGCGCATGCAGATGGAGAGCGTTCAAGTGTTGCTGCCCAAGTTCTCCATCGACTTTGAGTGCAGTCTACGGCAGGCACTAAAGCAGGTGCGTAAAGTACTCAAACTCTGGCTATTGGCATTGACAACAGCTTGTGCACGGGTTGCTTAAGAAGTATTTGCCACTGAAGTCTATATGTAAATTTATAGTCGATGAATGGGAATTAAGTGAGGCGTCGCAAGGTAGATATATATACGTATTTCTACTCACAATTGTCATTGAAAGCTGAGCTCATAAGGAGTTGACAATTAGCTAACGCAGTTGAAAATCGATGAGAATCGCTTTCTATCGAAATACGTTGCTTTTTCAGGATCTTTTATTATAGATTCATAGAATTTAGACAATTCGCGATACTCATTGATTTATAATCGAGTAATATTTCAATGCCATTTCCATTTTCAAATCTATTTCTAATTATTCCCTTGAGTTATGCACTTCAGATGTGGATGTAGGATTTGTAATGAGTATTTATGTGCAAAATCTATCTTGAGAATTCCAATTTCCATAATTTATAATATGACTTACCAAACTCTCAATACGATCTTAATGTTGCCAAGTATTCCAGTATATTTTCTATTACACCTTAGCTTTACTATAGTCTCTACTCGGACTATGTCTATAGTTTCTGTCAGGTCGGTCCTTTCTTCTTTTCAGCTGGATTCTGCAGTTTTCTCTATATAGACAGATATATATTAACTTATTAATCCACCCTCGCCATTTATTCATCTTTTTCACAGCTGGGTTTTTCGGAGATTTTTAACAACGCTGCCAACTTCAAGCATCTGCATTCAGTTGCCAATCAGCCAATTGTCGATGTGCTGCACAAGCTGCGCATTGACCTAAACGAATCGGGCTCCGGCTCAGAGTTGCCACAGCCAGCAACAGGTGAGAGGTCACTTAACTGACGTATATGATCGTATATACTCAAATATGTCATATTTTTCAGGCTATAAGCCAATTGTGATTAGCAATTCATCGCGTCAAAAGTTCTTTCGGGCGGATCATCCATTCTACTTTGCCATTCGGGGCGAGAACGTGACCCACTTTGTGGGGCATGTGGTTAGTTTTTAGTGGAGATGATTCAGAACATATAATAATAATCATAATAATAATAATAATGATAATTTGTACATCAACCATATTGATAGTAATAAATTAATAATATTTCATATACTCACCGTGGATTGTTGTGCCGATGTCTATAAATAAATCAGATTTCTTTGCTTCTAGATTTTGTATAACAAGAGTCTTGAGTTTATTCAAAGATATATATATGTATACATATTTTGTTGTTGCAGAAATAGTTCTGTAATATTCACTTTAGTTATACAATTATTGTAGTTTGTAGAGTTAATTTTGGTTTTATCATTTGATTTGTTTTATTAGCTCTAGGAAAATGTTAAATGGAATCAAAAAACCGAAGCACAGCTGTGCCCACATCGATTTAACCTAAGGTTAATTATTCATATTACTATAATCGGTTACTTTTATTTTTTGTTGAATGTTGATTTTCTTTTTCTTTTGTAAATCTAGCTAAAAAATGTGTTTTTCTTGCTTTGTTTAAATTTGTTAAATTCATTTTGTTTAGATGATTTGAAGTTTGATTTTGAATGTCATTTTACAGAGTTACTTGATTCGATTCGATTTGATTCGACTTGATGGTTTCATATTCACAATTGATTAAGAACTAAAAGGAACTAATCGAAGAAATTAAATTTATCAATTTAAGTACTAATAGTAATTATTTACAGTTCGATAAATTACTTTTATAGAGTTATTTACACTGATAAGACAATGAGAAGCGCTCGCCCTGTTTGGATTGAGTTTCTCCAATTATAGCTGGCTGCTCTGCTGTTCCTCTTCGCACTTCTTGACCACCACGGCGGGCGGTGGTGGTGGTGGTGGCGTGGCTGCATCCGCATCCAGACAGCCGCGGTTTAGCAAGTAGTCCAGATCGAGGCTAATGCGATCCAGAGTCGCATCGCCGCCTGAACTATTGTTGCTGTCTACTCCGGCGGTCTGCGTGGACGGCGTCGCAGATACTGTGGTGGTGGCCGTGGTGGTGGTTGTGGAGACAACTGCAGCCACCATGGTGGGCAGCATTGGATCGAAGGTGGTGCGCGACGTTGGCTCCAGTATGGTCACACGCTTCTGCGTCTTTGGTGTGGGCAGCGTGCTGCTGGCCATGATGGCGCCAGCACCACTCAGATTGCCGCTGATGGTGGGTGGCCCTGGTCCCGGTCCCGTTGCCGGTGCCGGTCCCGGTGGTGGATGCATGCTAAGCATCAACGGGTTGGGCACAAAGTCCACGTATGGATTGTGCTGCAGCGGCACGTAATGGGGCGTGGCTGTGTGTATGCCAATGATGCTGTCTGCAAGTGTGTGATGCGGTTAGCCACAGCAAAGTCGCACCTCGGTCAGGCACTTACCTGCTGCCAATCCCTGTAATATATCCAGCGTCTCGACGCCCACGAACTCGTCACATGCCCCTGCCGCATAATGTGGTTGATGGTGGTGCAGAATGCGTCTGCTCAAGCTGCCCGTTAGCCCGCCCATCGTGTAGGCGTCGTAGGCATAGCCCAGAGCACTGGGCGCCTCAGCTCCTCCTCCGCCGCCGAGCAGCGCACAGCAGCGTGCAGCTGGCGAGGCGGCCACCGTCAATGGCAGCTGCTGATGGCCACCGAGAAGAGTCTCTGCCGTGCTCACAATGGCCGCCTGGCAGCGCGGCGCCGTCGAGATGATTGTCAACGGCAGCTGCACAGCTCCGGCGGCTGTCGTTGACAGCTCCAGACCTTGCTTCGGCTGCAGCGGAGCAGCGCCTGCTCCGCTTGTCACAGCTGCTACTGCCGCTGCTGTTGCTGATGTGGCTAGGCATTCGCTCTCCTTTTCCTTGTCGTGGTTCGTATAGACTGCAAACGATGGGCAAATGGGTCGAGAGTTGCTCTCATTTGGCATTCTGCGGGTTTTCGCTACTTACAGCTCAGTGGACTATTGATGCTGGCCGTCGTCGTCGTGCAGTAGTTGTCGTCCAGGCTAGTTTTGCTCGTATTGAATTTGGTCTGCTTCAGCGAGCTGCTCTGGCTGCTGCCGTTGCTGCTCAGAAAGGGTGGTCCACGCAGTTGACTCTCAGCCTTAAGCACAAAACAAAACAAAATGCCAAAGCCCTGCAAAGAACAGATTTGTTTCTTAATATAAGAAGAAGATTGTAAAAATAATAAATAAATACTTGTATAGAGACATTTTGTAAGCGGATTAATATGCAGCTTGATTTTAAGTGCGTTGCAAATTTTATAGTCTTATTCACAGATAATGTAAAGTAATATATAATTTCTATTTATAATATATAATTTATATATATATATTTTTAAGTTTTTTTTATCAGTTTAAACGATACAGTTATTCACTGAATAATTAGCTACTCTAAACACCTATAAAAGATTAAAATTAAAATAAAATTATAATAGAAATTTCTTTCATTATTTCTTATATAGAATTATTATGGCCTTTTGTTTTTAATGTTATAAAAATATTTAAGATTTCAAATATTATATTTCATCAATAATATAATGTACAATTGTTTTAGAATAATTTATTTAAATAATAAATTCTATAGGCAAGCTTGTATAATTTAAATATTTTGAAAATAATTAATATTTAATAAAAATTAATGCATAATAAAACAATACAATACAATACTTCAAAATATGATATAAAATATACTAGGAATATTTATGCAAATAATAACTTATATACGTTATCTTTAATAATAAATAAAATATAATATCAAATATACTAGGATATAATAATTTATGTGAATAAAAAAAAAAAAAATAAAAATAAAAAAATCTATAAATATTGTAAAATTTAAGAATAATTAATATTTAAAAAATCATTGTATAACAACATATTAAATCTGCAAAAGAATGTAATAATATTTTATTTACCTAGTTTAGAAGTCTGTCTTCCTTATAGACGGGTATAAAATGATCTTAGTTGATATATATATATACGTATTTTTAATTAAAAACTTAATATTTATTTGTAAACTAAGTATTATATGTAGCCAGCCACAAATTTTTCATTTCGCAGCGAGCACCAAATGTATTTCGAAATTTGTTCTGGAAAGTTTCGCCCTGACTCCTCGTCATAGATGTCATTCGGAATTCTTCATTTAAATCACACGTTACGCTAACTAAGCAATTAAAAGTCCATTATAATACGAACTATATTTATTACTCTGAGCTCAACAGTAGCAGTAAAATGTAATTTGCATTCAGTTTTCATTTGACAAAGGCACTCAGCATACACGAAACGAAGGTACTCCTTGAACAAAATGAAATATAGTAAAAATCAGCAGAGTACTTTGACTATTTTATTTTAAAAATATAAAAGTCTTGAGAAAGATTTTAGTTTTCTTTAAGCATTGATCTGTGTTAATCATTTAATTAAATCAAATTAAATTTAATTAATAAGGAGAAGTTGACATTAATGTGAGAAAATAATTTTAAAAAATCTTGTGTCTAATGTACTTACAGCAATAATTACTTAGTAAGTGTTGCCTAATAATTTTTAATGTTAATAAAAACGAATAAGTTCGATGAAAGGTCAACTCCTTAAATTACAAATAACAATTACCTAATACCATATAAAACGTTATAAAGAATGGGAATGGGCTCAACATCAAGCTAAAATACGTTGAGGAAATAGACGTTATATAACAAAAGAAATGGAAAAGGCAAATTAAAATTAAAAAAATTAATTTGATAAGCAAAAAAGTTTTACTGAAAGATTAATTTTATTCGTTTATTTTTATTTATTTTTTTTGAAGAAATAATACAAATCAAGATAAAGTAAAAGCAAATTAAACATCAGCTGCAATCTTTGTATTGAGTTCGCATATAATATTACTAATGTATAATCTTTATACGATTCAAAGACTATCAACCTTAAGAACTAATTACTATATAATCTACTAATCTAATGATTATTTCATGAATACCTTTTTGCTTTATAATAAAAAACTTTTATTTAGGAAACCTTCAATAGTTAATATTGAACAAATTTCATCATAATGACAACAAAGCCAAAAATGCCAACAGCTCATATAACGTTCCATGACTTTATGAGCTTGCCTGTTATATTCTATCACACCCTGGGCATAAATCCCTATGAATCGGTGACCAACAAGGAAACATCGAGTCGCTGGCTCTTGGCTGTTTTCCTCTTTCAAGTGATTAATCTGAACATTACTTTTGTTTTGGAGTGGTGTTTTGTGTACATCTCGTACAAAAACAGCGAGAACTTCGTGGAGTCCTGCATGGTAATGGGCTACATTGTGTTCGTGATTGTGGGAGAGCTGAAAATGCTAACTGTCTGGTGGCAGAAGAGCCAATTGAACGAACTAATGATCGAAATGGAGTTGATATTTCCCCCGTCTGATCCTGAGAAGCAACGACATTATCTAGTCGATCGCTATCTGAAACGTTGTCGCTTCTTCACAAAGGGCTTCGCCTGCCTCTATCTGGTGCTCATCGTAACTTACAATCTGTTTGTGCTCGTTCAGTTTCTCATTCGACGCTTTGTTCTACACTCGCCAACTGCTGTGATGGCTATGCCCTATACATCAGTTTCACCCTGGAGCCTGGACAGCAAACTGGGCTTCTGCCTGATGTACACTTTGCAGGCCATAGCTGGCTACACGTGCACAGCAGGACACGCCTCTAGTGATATTCTCATCTATGCTGTGCTCATTCAGGCCATCATGCACTACGACTATTTGTCAAGGGAGCTAACTGGGCTGCAAATCCAAGCAGGACGTGTGCGAGATGGATACGAGCAAGATCTCAAAATTCTACAACAGCTGATCGCCTATCACAATAAATTACTAGGGTCAGTTGGTTCCATAATCAACTCTTTCTGAGTGATGTAATTCCATTCCCTTCTAGACTCACTGAGGTTATCAATAAGGTCTTTGGCTTACCTTTGCTCTTAAACTTTATGGCTTCTTCTCTGATGGTCTGCTTTGTGGGCTTTCAAATGACAATTGGACTAAGTGTCGATATAATATGCAAGTTGGCAGTTCTCTTAGTAGCGGAAATGGTACAAATCTATTTGATATGTTACTTTAGTGATTTGCTTATAAATGCTGTGAGTTGAATTCTATGGAAATGTCGAAGATTTTGCTATATTTTCCACTTATTTTGCAGAGTCTGAGTGTCTCTGATGCTGTCTACAATATGAATTGGATTGAGGCTGATAAACGATTTAATAAAATGCTTATCATCATTGCTCAACGTGCTCAGCGTCCAGTTTGCCTGAGGGCCACTGTCTTCTTAGATATATCAATGCAGACTATGACAATGGTGGGTCGATCATCTTGAACTTTTCCAATAATACTTTATTTTGTTTACTTTATTTTCAGTTCTTGCAAATGACCTACAGATTCTTTTGTGTGATTCGTACCATGTATCAGTAAAGACGAACTATTGAGAAGGTGGCACTCAAATGACTTAAGAGCTAGTGAAATTGTTATTAGTAGACTTTTTAGCTTACAGTTAGTTCACGCTATTTGCTATTTTATTATATTAAATCTTTGTTATTAGTAGATCATGTCTTAGTATCGTTGCTTTACTAGATTATTATATATATATAAATATATAAATATCTGAAGCAATTTCCTTGTTTGTTAATGGCATTCCATTGACTACCTTGCCTTAACTCCGACGGAAGTCAGATGCATCGTCATTTGAATGTTCAGATTACTAAAAGCTCTCTGTTTATAACTACCATTCTCTGCTTCTGCTTGCGAGGGTATCTGTAGAGAAATCCTGTGTGTTCATTAAAAATGCTAAAAAGGCTGATTCATTATATATCTAATTCTAACCAATCCCCTATCGATTTCATTTACCATTCGACAGCTGCTATCTCTCAGGCTCCCATCAAATTGGCAACGTTAACAAATGACTTTATTTGCCAACAGCAACTCGAGTGTTACTGACAACAATAATTTGAGTCATGAATAATTGAGCAGCTGTAACCGCAGCACGTTTCTAATTACCTGGTTATACTACAATATGTAATAATAAAATGAAATGATAAAAAAATAATTAAATAATGATTGATTCTTAAGGTATCTGGTTGGGCTTATATAGATGGTAAACAATCCTGTAGCGTGGCAAAGAACCGAAGATAACGTGAAATAAGCAACAAAGCTCTAGCTGGGATCATTATACTCTTGTTTCATATATTTGTCATAACGCCAATTAAATGACCTGAAATTAACAGAGGAGAGTTGTTGTCCGAGTGAGTCTCCCTGAGAAAGAGAGAGACAAATATATCTGTTGCTGAACGTAGTCCGGGATGTTGCTGAGTAAGAGTGAGAAGGCTACTTGGGCCCTTCGGATTGGGTACTTATGATTGTCAGTGAACGAAGAGACGCGACTAGAAATTTGCTGATGGAAAATACATTGTGAAAGGTAGCACCCGGGGAATTCGTTACTGGGCGTAGTTGTAGAAAAAAATGAGAATATAAGGTGACCAAACTGACATGAAACTGATATACATAATAAAATACACAGGCACAGCTAAGCACGCACCGAAGGGATGTGTAAAGGGCAACAAATATTCGCTAGTTTGGTATTTCAGTTAACCTTGTCAGGGTATTCTTTGTTCCTCCATCTTTAGTTCTTTAGTTCGAACACTTAAGTCCCTGCATATATAAAACATTTTGTGGTTTTTATAAATGGTCAGCTAAAGTTTGTGGTTTACAGAAATTAGCAAAATTGAACAATAAATAGGGCTAAAGACCATCAGTTAGTGTCAGTCAAGCGGAATAGTTGAAGATACCAACAAGATGGCAGGAGAGTTTGCAACGTTCAATGACTTTATGAGTCTGCCGGTGTTTTTCTATCACACGCTGGGCGTGGATCCCTATGAGTCGCCTAGCTTCAAGAAAGTGCCCAGTCACTGGCTGTATTTTGTTCTGCTGCTGAATCAGGCGAACATGAACTTCACTTTCATAATGGAGTTTCTCTACGTCGTGCTGTACTTCACTAACAGCGAGCACATTGTGGAAATATGCATGACAATTTGCTATCTGGGCTTCATCCTCATCAGCCAGCTAAAGACGGTTAGTGTGTTTCGGCAGAAGGCCAAACTGAACGACTTGGTGGCCGAGCTGGAATCAATCTTTCCAGCTGCTGTTCGTAAGGAGCAGGACGACTATCGCGTGCTGTATTACAAGAAACGCTGCCGTTTCATATTTCGCGCTTTCAGTGGACTCTTTCTGCTGCTGGTCGTCACGTACAGCTTCTATATCTACGTACGCTATCTCATACACACCTGGCTGCTGCATGTGCCAGATCTGGAGAAGGCCATGCCCTTCTTTTCGATTTCGCCCTGGGACTGGCACGATCATTGGAGCTACTACATTATGTATACGCTGCAGATCGGAGGCGCCTACACAGCGACCACGGGTCACATTTCGGCGGATCTGTCTATATACGCAGTGAACATGCAGCTCGTCATGCACTTCGACTATCTCTCGAAGTCGCTGACCGAGTTTAAGATAAAGTCAGCAAGCGAGCCCAACGGCTTTGTCAAGGACTTAGCTTCGCTGAGAGAATTGATTTTATATCACAACAAGCTGCTGAGGTGCGTCGACGTCGATTAAGATGATGATGATTAGGGTTAAAGTCGCTTTTGCTTTTGCAGACTGTCGGATGTGATGAACTCGGTGTTCGGCGTGCCTTTGCTCTTGAATTTCCTCACCTCCTCTGTTTTGGTCTGCTTTGTGGGCTTTCAGATGACACTCGGCCTGAGTGCCGATCATAAGGTTAAGCTAGCGCTATTCATGATTTCGTGCTTATCGGAAATCTATTTGATTTGCTATTTCAGCGATTGGCTAATTGTTGCGGTGCGTGATTCAATTCTAATTTTGATCTATCCAAGGAGACCTGAGCTTATTTGTTTTACTTTCTTACAGAGTCAGCGCGTAACTGATGCTGTTTATG
Source organism: Drosophila hydei (assembly GCF_003285905.1). Classification (NCBI taxonomy): domain Eukaryota; kingdom Metazoa; phylum Arthropoda; class Insecta; order Diptera; family Drosophilidae; genus Drosophila; species Drosophila hydei. Next base: position 2,454,786 of record NW_022045678.1, read on the forward strand.
AGATGAACTGGCTGCACGGCGATATACGCTTTAATAAAATGTTAATTTTCATAGCAAAAAGAGCTCAGAAAATTGTGTGCCTAAAAGCTACGGTATTTTTGGATATATCTATGGAGACTATGACTATGGTAAGTCTGTGAAATGACATTTCTATACTATTTTGACATAATCAATTTAATTCCATTCAGTTTCTTAAAATGACCTACAGATTATTCTGTCTGATACGTACAATGTATCAATAAGCCTCAATTCGGTGTTGGAACAGAGTATTTGGTACAAGGTACGACATGGTACAAGCTAGGTTATGGTACAAGGTACAATATGCTAGCAATAGGGCTGAAGGTATTCGGTGTTGGAACAGAGTATTTGGTACAAGGTACGACATGGTACAAGCTAGGGTATGGTACAAGGTACAATATGCTAGCAATAGGGCTGAAGGTATTCGGTGTTGGAACAGAGTATTTGGTACAAGGTACGACATGGTACAAGCTAGGTTATGGTACAAGGTACAATATGCTAGCAATAGGGCTGAAGGTATGCAAGTTAAATCCCTTTAACTGCACACTATAAATATATATTAAATACACAAATTATATGCTTAATTTCTTGTAAATTAAAAATCAAATATCAAAAATAAAATCCCAACTTATCCATTCAAACCTATCCTGCATCTCTACCTTAAGTTTCTCCATTTAAATTTGTTTATTTACCAAGCAATTTCTTAAATCGGACACGCTTACTGTTCTCTGCTTTGGTTCTTACTAAATGATGTTGCACAGGCATCTAAGGTCTGAAATTCGCAGCGAAATTAATTACTTAATTAGCGTAGCTCTGCCACCCCCACTCGACCCAATGCAGTGCGAACAGCTGCGTTCCAGAAGTCAGTCCATGGCACATTCGTGTGGTCTCTCTGCCATGTGCGTGTGTTGTGGTCCTTTAAATGTTGTTATAAATAATTGAACATGAACAGAGGCCGACCTAGTCGAGTCGCAGCCAATGCCAAATGCCAATTGATGGCCATATTAATAGCGACGGCTCGGACAGTGGGAGTTGCTTCACAACATTTTGCCAGGATTTGCATTTGCGTGTTTAGGATATTTAAATGCTTCGAGTTACGGTAATCAGAATCATGGATGAGCATAATGCAATTTGCATAATCAATTTATGATATTTATATTCTGTGCTCTATTTACTTATTTAAGAGCAGCTTACACACGCGTTGTTTTATCTACAGCGAACGATTGTTATTTTGTTTATTAATATTTTAAAATGTTACGAATTTTGTATCTTACATAATAATACATACAAAATATATAAAAAATATTAGAAAATATATGTTGAAATAATTTACTAAATACAATATAAAATATAATAAATAATAATAATAATATAAATAATAAAATATAAAAATATATTTTTTTTATTATTACACTTCTGTTTAATGAGATTATTTCCTTATATATTTACGGCTTAAAAGTTTACGAAAATCGGAATATAAAATTCATTTTTATAATGAAAAATAATATAAAATTAAAAGAAAAATAAGGTTTATTATTTGGAACTCTTTGACTGATAAAAACCTAACATTTTTTATTTATTAAAATATTTCAAATATCTCAAAGCATAAAACTAACCTCAATAAGAGCAAAGTTCAAAAGAAACCGAAATGATTTGAAATAAAAGTGCGCATGAGATATGTGTTCAAGGCAGCTGCTTTTAGCCAAGTGTCTTTGCCGAGTTCAGGTGCACTTACCTAATTTACAAACTAAATGAGTAAACACATAAAAAAATAAAACGAGGCACAGGCAAACATAAGAAGCTTGGCGAGCGGACTTGATGTCAAGTGCAAAGTAAATACAAACAAAAAAGGCTTCTCTTAGCCCCTTTGATAAGAGCAGGAGCGACCACAGCAGCAGCCGCCGGCAGGCAGGCAGGCAGTCAGGTAGTGAGTAGCAGTCAGATAAAAGCCTAATGCAGCCAGTGAAAGTGAAGTGGTTAGGGCGGTCGCCAAGGGGGCGTGCTGCTGCGCCAGGAGTCTCAGTTGATTTTGCATGCATAATTTGTGAGCAGGGCGTAAAAATATGCAGGCTTTGCACTTTGATAAAATATGCACGCGCAATAAGACGAACTGAAGAAGATAAGGCAGCATAAGACTTGCCAAAGATAATAAACAAAGAGAAGATACAACAATTTGCATAAGTTGCTCAGTTCCTTAATAGTTTTGTTGACAAGCGACAAGTCGAAAACACGCGTCGCCACTCGAATAACTCAATCAGCTTAAGATCAGCAGCGATTGCTAAAAAGCAAGCATACGCACTGTGGCACGCTCACGTATTATGCTCACTTAATTAAATATGAACTCTAAACTTACCAATAATATGCACGATATGCCAAACGGATATGCCCATAAAGTATCCGGCGTCGAATTAACGTAGACTATGAAGCAGCCATCGGTGCAGAGTTTTACGAGCAGCAAACCGCCTGCACGATAAAGTAGGCCAAGTCTATAGAGTGAGACAGAGAGAAGGAGTAAGAGAGAGAGAGGGAAAAGGAAATTAAAATCGCTTCCATTGGGAGCTATATGGAGTCGCTTGAGAGCTGGTTTTATGGCTTATATTCGTCGTCTGGTCGCAGTTATTAACATTTTCAGCTTGGACAGCAAAAGGGAAATTAGATTTTGGGATGGCCCAAAAGCAAACTAAACTCTCTTCGGACGTATATTGAGAAAGCATTATCAATGCATTAGCTAATAGTAATAGTTGTTTGTCAGTGCAGAGCCGGATTACCCAAGCCCAGACCCACTCAATTCGTATTGCCAATCGAGCTGTCTCGTCCCAGTCTCAGATACTTACCGCCTGCGCAGTGCCATATTGAATTTATCCAACGGATGTGCATGCACATTGCGATTCTTGTGCCACAGCCACAAGAGCTTCTTCATTAAAATGACAAACAGCGCACAGAAGAGCAGAATGAAGAGCAAATCGATGCAAACGAACAGAATAAAGCTCAGCGAAGGCGACGGAGTAGGCGACGTGCCGGAAGTGAATGCCGCGGCGTGTCCGGGCGAAGTCCAACCAACAGGCCTCTGTTGTTGTGGCCAAGTCAATGCCGCAGCTGTCACAGCGGCCAAGTTCGACTCGCTGACAACTGTGATTGATGACGCTGACGTGGCGAGAGCATTGGCCGTGCCCGCTTCCCTAGCTGATGTCTCAGTCAATGTGGGGGCTGCCTGACGTCTGCTAGTCGCATTGCCCAGCAGCGCCTCCGATTCGAGCAGTAAATTATCTGCATTGAGCAGCGTATGCGTGGCATAGTAGACGCCACCGTCGCCATATTCCGCGCCCTCCTCGCTAGCGGCGTCTGTCTGCTGCCTGCCTGTCCATACTAGCTCCAGCCACCAGTGGCGCGGCCATTTGCCTATGATGCTGCATATTAGCGGTGCGGCGATGGCGAACAGCAGCGGAAGCAGCCAGCTAATGCCGATGGCGCCTCGTATGCCTGCTGAGCCGCTGTACAATGCCAATGTGGAGCCGGCGGCGGCGGCAGCGGCAGACCTGGATCTATTGGGCGGCGGGTGGTTTCTGCTGCGGCTGCGACTGCGACTCGAGTCATTCGCCTCCGGAGACTGAGCGCTGATTTGCGTAATGTTGCTTAGACTCTCGCGGCGTTTGGCGGTCTGCTTAGTTGGAGTCGGTGGCTTGCTGCCGATTTGCAGATACTTCTTCGGCACCAGCTCCGTGTGTATGACCAGCGCAATGGCAATCAGCGTGGAGATGCCCAGTAACAGCAGCGATGCCAGCGAGCTGCTGATTATGGCATGCCAGTTCTGCAAAGAGGAAATTATGAGCCGCATTAATAATGCTCCAGTAAAAGGGAGATTGGGAGGCACTTCGTTGCAACATCATTATTTTTAATTAAATATAAAAAGTTGTCATCGCATTACAGCAACACCAACACCAGCAGCAACATCTATGCCATTTACGACCTACTACATATTTACTTAACTTTTTATGTGTATTTATGTATTTCACAGCTATTTGCTGGGATTTCCCTCAGCTCTGTTAGCCGTAAAGATGACATCACACTTTGACGCGTGCTTCGAGCATAAATTATTTCATTACAATCCCAACAAATGACTGGACATCACTTATTAAAAAGTTATAAAAAGTTGTTGCCTGGCCTTACGACAGGACAAGGCAAATGGAAAATGTTTTATTGGCGCTATAAAAAGAACATGATACGCAGCGAAGAGATTTTCTCAGACCTCGATTCATTCACGCAAACATCAAATAAAGTTCGGCATTAACACTAATTACGTTAACTATGCATTTTTATGAATTGCTTAACTTATTTCAATGAAAGTTTTTCCTATGTGTTGCACGTGGCTAAGAATGCTTGACGATGTGAACTGCTTGTGCACTGCTTGTTAACGAGGGCTGGACTGCTTGCTGTGCACGCTACGTTTTAAGTGCTTAAATTGGTAAAGTTAACTAAATAAATTTACTTATTACAGTATTAAATTGGAAAATATAACTATTAATAAATAGTATAAATTAGTTTTGTGATAAGTCTGTCTGTTTGTAATTTGACATTTGTAATATATATACTCGTTGGCAACCTCAACTTTTAAAGTGTTAAGTTTTATTTGATTTGTGGCCAATCGAGAAATTCAGTATGATTTGAAATTTAAGTCCTATATAAGTTACAGCATAATCGTGTATACAGCTGCTGAACAAAAATATATATAATATTTAATATGCATACCCCTCAACTTTTTCAGGTTTGAAGCTAGAGTTCGAAATCTCGATAGACACTGCGTCTTCGGGCGACCTTAAAAATTATATCTTTCTAAGTTTTACTGCCTAAATTAACAAATCATGTGGATCGTTGTAGAAGTCCCACAGATACACCTATAAACCAAGCCCATTAGAAATATAAAGATATTTTAGCTGCAGGAGCCGAATATTTTTTAAGCCGTTGTTCGCTTTGCTTAAGACACTTGGTTAAGTCGACTCGACTTATGAATACAATTCCTGACATAATTTAAATTAGTTAAAGGTATTTAACTACTCTACCTGCTATCAGAAATGTTGTCATGTTGACAATATTTACAGCTAGAGGCCACAATATAATAACATTAGTCTAGTTATTCTGCTCGTTCGTTTGACTTCATTCATAACTTCAAGCCACAACGCTTAATTTCATTATGTATGTTATTTCTGGGCTGTTTTTGTGGTTAAGCTGCCAATAACCACTAACCAAATAGCAAGCTGATAGACATTAAATACGTGTACGGATCTCTGATATTCAATTAGAATATGGCCTTCACAATGTTTTTTGAGCGCGCCGGCAAAGGGAAGTTGAGCTGTGGTTAAAGTAAAGCAAAATGTTGCGGCTTTAATATTCCAGCCACAGTTCATTACATTAACAGGATTTCTCTTTCAACACACACTCACTCACACGCACTCTCACATGTGTATTTGCTATAACTGTTGCTTTTTGGCTTCTTGGAGGTCAGCAGCTTTGTTGTCTGCCCCGACTGCAGCGGGCGGGTAAAATAAATTTGTAAACTTTTTAATTTTCAATTCTCAGCGCGAATATTTTACGGCGTCGCTTTGTATTTATGCGAAATTATAAGTTAAGTGCGCTTAAAAGCTTTCGCCTGTCTCGCTCGCTCTTATTCCTCCCACGGGACGCGCTGGCGTATACGTTATTTTCATGTTATTTATTATGTATTCTTAACTGGCGCTGAAAATTGTATTTATTTATACACAAATACAGATGCAATAAGTAAATTGTAAATATATTTCAATTTTATTTATTGTTCGCCGCTGACGTGGGCGTGGCTCGTCGCGCTGTCCGCGCGCTGCGACACGTGTTCTGTAAACCATAAAAAATTTGCATATGTCTTTGTGGTGTTTTGCACGTGTTTGTGTCCTGCGAGTAATTTCATTATTATTTTTTTTTCAATTTTAATTTGTTTCACATTTTCATAAATTTGTTTGCGCCTCTGGTCAAGTGCCCGCAGGCCGCAAACTCGTCTTAACGCCAGTTGTTCATTAAGACTGATTTCAAATACCAAGCGGAATATGTGGCAGGCACGCAGCGCGACACACTCGCACACACACAGCCATGGCCGATAGCTTGTTGCAGCCCGCGCCACGCCACCAAATTGTGACAGCCACATGCCTGGGGGCACACTCGGACGCGTTTGCTTTGAATTGCACTTGAGTCGAGTTTTGTGCAGCCATTAAGTAGACCTCGCTCACTTGACTAGAGCACTAGAATACACTCGCACACTCGCAGAGCCACACCCTCTGCCGTTTGAAACTTTGTCTTCAGTGTGGCTGGTGGCTGGCTCACTACGTGTTATTTCAGTGCTTCGGGTTTGGGGCGTAGTTTTGACGATTGTCAATAAGTTGTTTTCTTTGTTTTTCCTTTTGCTCTATCTGCGCGAGTTTTCCCCCAGTTCTTTGTCAACTTTTGTCAAATTGCGACAACTCGGCTTCTCTCTAACATTTTCGATTGTGTTTTCCGTTTTTATTGTCGCGTTGGCGTTTTATTTGTTTTTCATTTATTTATTTCGCTGTTGTTTTGCGGCCCAGTTTATTACTAATTCAAAAATGTTACATCTTGTTAGAGATTTTCTCATCTTTTTCCCTTGGTCTGAATACCTCTAGAGATTAGAGAGCATGAATTTTTATATTTTGTTTATACGCGCACTTTTCGCTTTATAATTCAAAAGATTGTCGGGCTCTTTTGGGACTTAAAGGTTGCAGAAGCAATGAGTTTTGAAGGCTCTTCCTAGCCGATCTCACGCATTTTATGGACGAGTCGCCCACTCTCAAGGTCTTTGCAAATTGAAAATGAAAATTTGCGCTTTTATTAATATTTATTTGGACTTTAGTGAGTTTATTCTCTGGAGAACTGTTTGGCTGTTGGTTTTTAATTTCCTTTCACTGTGCATTGGCCAACAGGTGGGCGCACGGCTCTGTTCTGGTATTTCATGGATTTTGTGTAACGAACTGTAAATTATAATATTTGCCAATCCCGGCCCAGTCCGTACGCTTATTGCCAGACGACAACCTAATTTGTTTTTAAAAAAGATGCCGATGATGACGATGATGATGCTGATGCTGATGATTGTGATTGGGCTGAAGAGAATTTGGCAGTTTACTTTTCAAGAAAAGTGGAATTCATGCTTGAATTCCTGTGAAAATTTCTAATTAGAATATTGCGGAGTTTCTTAGCCAACAACAAAGAGCTGATTGTTATTTAGCAGTCGTTATGCGTGGGCCTGGCAAATGGCTTTTTGTTGTAGTTAAGAAACCCAGAAAGGGCTAAGAACTAATTTCAATTTGACTTTACACTTAACCACCCTCTCTGCTGCTTTGTTGCACAGTGTACGCAAACCAAGCCCAAGCTGTAACTCAATCTTCATTTGTACCACGCAATACCGTTTTTACTATGCAGCGCATAAAGTTTTTTGTTTAATATTTGTTTATTTTTTTGCACTTTGTTGAGGATTCGTTCGGTTTTCGGTTTCTTTTGTTTTTTTTTGGTTCGCCTTGATTTCAGTATTTATTTCCCAGTAATTAAATTTTTTGCCTTGGTCGCTCACTGCGGCAAGTGGTGTGTGTGTGTGCGTGTGTGGGAGAGAACCACAATGGCAGCTCTTGTTTTTACGCGTACCGCTTAAGAGTATGCTACGAATTTTTCAGAATTTTCTGTTTCGAGTGGGAATTGTAATCAAATTCCTGTTATTTCACAATTATAATTTTTGATTTGATTTAATTTGATATGAACACGAACTCTTCATTTTTTGCCAAGCAAAAAGCGAGTTTGGCTGCCAAGGCTCTTTGTTTCGGTTTTAATTCGAGTGTTTGCAGAAGAGAATTTCCATTTTATTCGTGTTCAATGAGCTGCTTTCATTAATTAAAAATATATCTAGTTATAAATATGTATTTCCACTCACCTCTGGCAGCATTTTCATAAAGCCCAGCAGATAGATGAGCATCACGCTCGATGTGGATATGCAAAACTGCATCTTGAGAAACGTCACGGCGCATTTGCGATTGCACCAAATGGGCAGCAGGATGAGAAAGGCGGAGCAGCATTGCAGCAGGCAGAGAGCGCAGCTCACGATCACAAAGATGGGCCGCTGCGGCGTATGCGACTCCGTAGTCTGTAACGAGATTGGGATGCAGATTGTTACAATTTACACATTTAAATTTATACATTTAATAATTTTACTGATATGTAAACTGCAGAGCTTTGTATGTGTTTAAGAGGAAATATATTTTCTATTATATTTCTATTGTATTTTCTATTATATTTCTAATATATTTCTATTTTCTATTATATTTTCTATTGGTGTTACTTTGTCGTGCCTTTCCATTTGATAATGAGCTAAAGTAAGAGAAATACAATACTAGTCTAAATGGAATGGTTAAATCAGTCGAGCACTAAAATATCACGTTCGAAATCACGAAAATGTTTGCTTTGTGACGCAAGCACATCTTATGAAGGAGAGCAATCGCGTTAAGCTAATGAGCTCTGTTTACTGAAATATTTGCTTGAATATTTAAATATTTAATTGTGAAGCAATAGATAAAAAGGAAATATTATAAAAATAAATATTCAATATTAATGGTTTCTATATCACATTAAATTTCTAGCCGTCAGTCTAAGTATTTCGAATTAAAGCTTTGTTCTCCTCTGCTGGCAAATATGAAGCTATTTCTCATACTGTGGCTTGCAGCAATTAAGTTGCGAATTATAAGCTTGGCCTGCATTGAATGGTCTCTACTTACATGTGGCTGCCTTTTGGTCAGCATGACAACATAGGTGCCGGAGAGCGGGCAGATGCAGCGGGTTATATTCTCCATTAGATGTTTTGTGATGCACAGATCCGAGCGCCAGGTGGAGTCAAAGGATGCCTTATAGTCGTGCCTATGCATATGCATATTGAAAAGGAGTTATTACTTTAGAACTTAATAATTCAAATTTAATTAATGCTTACCCGCAGACAGCTACCCAGTCGCCAGCTTTGGGCACACTTTCGTGCTGGAATATAATTTCCACGTGGCCAGCTTCAAAGGACAAGTCGAGTGGTTCGCGGAAATTGTCATTCGAGCGATTCGATTGGAACAGCCAGGTCTGTATGATGCGCGAGGCAAGCACATAGTCCGAGTCCTTGGCATCGCTGAAAGTAGAAGTACTTCAGAAATAACTCTTTAAAGGAAAAAACTAAACTCTTAAGCTATGTAACAGCTGCTATAAATGTTCCCCACGGATGAAAAATCAGCTTTAGTCAGTTGATATTTTTAATCCTCTTTTAATTCCGTATCCAATTTACTAGCTATTACATAATTTTGGTATTATATAGTATATTTAATATAGCAAACCAGCTGCTGCTGATGCTGCTCTTCATGCCACATTTCCAGTTGTCATTTGGTATTTCAGCTAATCTTATCAAGGAACGCAAGGACGAATCGTTCTGCTGCTGAGTGCACGTTCATTAAGCCCATCATACACACACAAGACACACACATCTCTGTGGTTCATTATAATTTAATCAACATTTGTCTGCATATTGGCAACAATTTCTAGTTCGCATTTCATGCCAGATTCAAATCTCTGGCTCTCGCTGTGGCTCCCTCTCTGTCCATGCAAATATTTAGTTGTTGTTGTTGTGTCATGTTACATGTTGCATGCAGCTTATTTGCATTTTGTTTACAAACTAACAGCTTTACACACTGCATTGCGATGGTACTGTTGCAGCTGCCTTAATGCGCTTATGAGAGATGGAATCTCTTGTGCGGCAACACTTGGCATTACACAGAATTATTTTTCACAGATATGCATTGAAGTTGTTTAAGCTTTAACGGCAAAATGTGAAAATATGGGGCAAGCTATGTCTGAGAGTGTGAAATATTTCACAATTATTTTCTTGTTGATTTTCATATGTAATTAATGAAATTATTAGGTGGCTTTAATAACTTATATCACATTTGATATTCTGATAAAAATATTGAAAATTTAATTTGAAAAAAAATTTACATTTAAAAAATTTAAATTAATTAAATATTTTTTGTATAATTTTTATTTTATTTGAAAAATTAGGATTTTTTAATTGTGACGATAATTATATTAGAAATTGAGATGCTTAAAGATAATATTATGATATATAATAAAATAAATTATATATTTTATATTTTATTTTATTTATTATATTACACATGTTGATTTGTTTTTGATACCCACCTGCCGCGTGTGTAGTAAGTTTTTGGCAAAAAACTCTTAAGATTCTTATAGGAGATCACAGAAGCAAATATTGTCGAATTGGCCATGATATGCAGCAGACGTGTGGACAGTCCAATGTCCATGTAGAGTTGGTCCGAGAATAAGTCCTCGCTGCGAAAGAGAAGTGCACACAGGTCGGATGAAATCATGGCAGGCCACTCTTAATTAGCTTAATAAGACACTTGAAAGAGTCAAAGCTCGGTGCAGCAAGGTAGCCTAGGCAGCAGCTCTACGACCCCGCCTGCCAGTCAGCTTCTGCGAAAAGTCCTTCAAGTTGGAATTTTTATGAGCAATTTTTATAGTAAGCGAACGCGTGCGCTTGTTTTATGCATTTATTTTTTATTTTTATTTATGTTTGCCCATAAAGTACATTTTCCATTAGAAGGAGAGAAAAAAACGAAGGAAATGTTTGCCCCTGCCAGTGTATATTAATCAAGCGACCATAAAGCGAAGTATACTGTTTACTTGAGCAGCAAAATTTGCATTTTGCCTTTATTTCTAATTATGAAATTATGCGAAGCGCTTGACATGTGCCAGATACAGCTCTGAAATGGCCAAGATATTAGTTTTTAATGGCTGCTTTTATATGAAAAGACTTAACGTGTTTCTGATGACAACTAGTCATTGAATCGAAATTCATTTTATATAATTATATTTAAAGCGATAAGCTTTGAGCAAGAATATTATAAAATATTAAATAATTATTATATTTATATAAATTATTTAAAACTTTCTAAATATTTATCTAACAATATTTATATGTTTACTTCGAGTGCAAGTTGTGCAAAGTCAAGAAATTAAAAATTAAATTTATGGATGACACGGGAAGAGCACGTAGCCGGAAGTTGAGAATGCCTAAGGAGAACTTGTTGTAATTGTAATTATGACTGACTTCAAGAAAGAAAAAAAATATATATATATGTATATAATTTGTAAAGGCAGTTATAAAGCATACGTAGCTTAGGCATACCAATCGCCTTTGCAGTTGGCTAATTTTATTTTATATTAAGAGTTTTCGCGTCGTGTGTTTGCAAATGTTTATGACTTGAAATATTTTCATTAAAATTTCAATAAGTTAAAAAAATAATATAGAATAAAATACGATAAAAATAGGCTCAATAAGTGCAGCTTAAGGCCGCCAGCTTCTGCTGTTTATAAGTCGAGTAAGCAAGCTTTATATTCTTATCCTGTGTCACACATATTTGAGTTAAATATTATTTCAAGCCACATAATTACTAAAGTGTAAACAAAATTAATGATTGTTACAAAGCAAGCGCAAAAAATTAATGTGTGTGGCATGGAAACAGCGGAAATTGAGCAGAAATGATGCGATTCACACTTGGCTCGGGCGTTCATGTGCACAACTCACCCGTAAATGCGTAAATTGAACGGCAATGTTTTCACTGAGGTCATGTAGATGCGCAATGAGTTCAGCCGATCCAGGGACAATGTATCCTCGTCCACTGTCAAAATACTTGCGGCTCCGCCGTCGCCATTGGAGCCGCCACCGCCTGCGCCACCCTTGGCCAGCAGCTTGCTCGCAGCGCTGCCTGTGTCGCCAATTCCATCAGCTCTGCTGCTGCCCTTCGTCCCCTGTGCGGTCAAAGTTGTCGAGCTGTCAGCAGCCGTTGCCGAGGATGTCGCCTGGCTGCCTCCGTTGCCTCCTGTCGATGTGGCCAATTGTGAGGCCGCAATTGTCTCGCGGTTCAACGCCGCAGATTGCGTTAAAAGTTGCAACTTTTTAATTTGCTGCAAAAAGTGAAAATATTGCCACATTAAAGTTTAACACGTCAAATTTCGAACTTTCAACTTTTGTCGGTAACACCTCGAATTCGGACCAAAAACAATTCCGTTGCCCCGGCAACTGGCAACTGTTGTTACCGCCGCCGCCCAATTTATGAACAATTCTCGCTTTTAACGTCCCTCACGAAAAGCAGGCATTAGCCAGTATTGGATTTCAATGAATTTTGCAACAAGCGAACATTCCTCAGGTGTTAGAAACTTGTCATAAATTGGCATGTGTGGGTTGCTCTTGTCTAGGTTGTCATGGCCCTAAGACTGACATTGTTATCATTCTTATTATTTTAATGGTCAGCTTTAGCGCAGTAGGATTAATGTGAATACTTTATGACTTTGTTTCAATAACAAATGTATATAAATACTTAAAGTGAGAGGCGTTTTAGTTCATTTAAGGAAAAAGTCGTCGTAGAAATAAAATATCTGCAAAAATCATACTGAATATTTATTTTCTTAGTCTGCTTCTGTTTGAATTGGCAATGTGTATTTCTGAAGAAGTTGATCTAGGAAACTTTAGGATCCAAACTTGATAAAGTGTAAAAGAGTTTCAAAAGTTTCATAGTTTTAAGAGTTCCTGAAATTATTCTCTATATTTATGTAGACTTATAAAAACAGCTTGAATGAAAATTGCATTATGTCTGAATCTAGCTTAATTTTTGTTATTGAAAGTCTTTAAATGTCGCTTTGTTTGAAGATATAATTTATGCACTTCAGCAAATTATATTGGGACAAGTTAGCCCCAAGCCACGACAACAATGTGGGGCACTCAATAAATCAACATAAGATCTTATGCTTCATTCTCAGCTGTGACTCTGTAGTGGGCTCAAGTTGCAAATCGGTCAATGAATCGTCAATCGATTTGCGTAGACTCTAATAAAGACTCCATTAGAATGTCATTTTTCTTCGCTTTGTTTTTGGAAGGAATTTTCTGCTGTCATGGCGCAATTTCCTGTTCAAATCAAAAATTACTATCGTCCGAGAAGTTTTTTTTTAGAGGACATAAGCATAAATTTATAAAGTCAAACATGTGCAATTGAGAACAGAAACAATTTCAATTGGAAAACTTTTTCGTTGCAAAAATAAAAATAGAAATGAAAAAAAAAAAAACGAAAAATTAAAAAGCACAAAAGTTTTGCAACATCAGTCAAGCATGATGTGATATTTGTTGTTGCAACCCTCGGCCCCTGCGCCTATGCAAATTGGGGCATTTGTTTAAAAACATGAGGAGAAATGCTGCGAAAAAAAGTGAAGGAAAAAGTTTTAAATGCGAATTCCGACCTGCTTCCGACCTGGCCACGTTGAACAGTTTACCGTCAAATCACTGGGGCGTTCAACTGTGTGGGCGTGGCACATGTGCCAGGCAATTCCGTGTGTATTTGTGTGTGTTCGTAAAAGTTTTCCTGCTGATTTGAAAGTTAGCTTGCGACTTTAGAGCACGTTCGCTTTTTGCCCTCCTAAGTGATTTGTCTCGAACTTTGTGAATTTGATTTCTGAATAGGCCATATCTGTAGTCGGGATTTCTCTGCTGGCAGCCAAAAGCCAAGTTGACTGGTCAAGCTGCCCGCAGAAGCGGTTCAGCAAACATCAAGTGATATTTACTTAAGTAAAACATAAATTTAAGAACTTAATTCGCTTGCTTAATGAATTTAGTTAGGGCAGACAACACGCGCTGTCTAATCTGGCCCTGGTAGCTGGAGTCAATAAGTATTTAGAAACTGGGTCAGTTAACTTTGTTTGCCATTTGGTTGTGCTTGGTCCGTAATGAGCCAATATGCATAGAAAGTTCAGCTCGTACATTTTAATAAACTTTTGGATTCTAATATTGAAATGCAATCGAAAAAGTCGACAACTATTTTGGACTTTTTGGCCCGAAAACTTTTTCAATTGCAATGCACACAGAATGCAACCCGAAATCAATGTTAATCAGCCAAAGTAAATGCAAATCTGTTTAAACCAAATGAAATGCAATCGAAAGCCCGTAATGCCATTGACATTGCAATCGCAATTGCAAATTGTCAACAATCCCATCGACAGGCCCCACTCAGCGACAGCTCAATTTAAATAAAATAATAAATTGATAATACATCAACTCGAGCTCGATTGTATATTTATTTTGAATTATTGATAACGTGACGAGGCCTTTAAATGAGAGACAGAACTATGTTTCACTCTGCACATTCAGTCTATACAAATATTAACCTTTATATACAATGAGCTCATTCAATTTCATTAAGTCAATGAGTAATCACAGCATTTATAAGCTAATGCACAGTGTATCATATAACCAATAATAAGAGGCAGCTTAAATTATATTAAATTTATACATGAAGTGCACTATTATGTTTGCACATGAATTGGAAATTTCTTTAAACTTGATTAAGTGGGCTGGCAACATGGAAGTCAAACAAAGAATATTTGAAATATATTTCAGTGTTTCTGATGTTATTTTGAGGCTATCTTTCCGGCTTATAAAGTGTGTGCCTTTTTACAGTTGCCAACACTGCTTAATTTGATCAGTCACTTACAGTTGAAAGTTGTCTTTTGTAGGCTTTGGCTTGACATGTCATTATGGATAGACTTACACTGGGACATCACTTGCAAATTGTTAAGATTCTTATTAAAGTAATTGAGACAAGTAGGGCTTAGTATTAGACTTTGTGGGCCCAGCTGTGGTAGCCATATCATATTAAAATTATCGTATATGTGGCACACACTTTAAGAAAAGAAAGATAGCTTCAAAATAATATCAGAAAGACTGAAATATATTTCAAATATTCTTTATTTTATTACAAGTTTTTTTTGTATGACTTCCATTTCGCCAGACCACTTAATCAATATAATATATGTCATAACATTTTTTATCCAGCAATGTTTTTCCTATTCATATTTAAAATATATTTTATTATTTTATTGCAATAACTCCTAATTATAAATGTCATATATGAGATATAATATTAAAAAATGTACACAAATGAAACGACTGAGTCCCCAGAGCTCTCTATTACAACTCCAAGTGTTTCAGCGCTTGCAAGTTGCGAGACAATTGAGGGAATTTCGTTATTTTTCGTTAAATTACTTCCACTTCTTAGGCAGGCATCGGATGAATCTCGATCAAATGGTAAATATTACTGAGTATTGTAACAGCCAACAGTTATTCACAATTTAAACAGTTGCTGAAAAAGAGCTCTTGGTAGAATAACTCACATCTGACGGCTTCCTCCCAATGGGCACACGGAGAACGCAACATATCGCTTCAGGTTTCTATTTCAAAGTGTTATTAACCCATTAATTTGTGGCCTAATGGAGAGCTTGATGAGAGTGGAGAGTGCGGTAGCTCTTATTGATCTTATTGACAATTCATTCAATGATTTAACTATAGTCATATCTGTGCTCAAGTACATAGAAACAGGCGCATTTATATATAAATAAGTATTCAGCTCTTATTAATAGAATGTAAAAGAAAATAGCGTAAATAAAAGTAAACATTTACTGATTAAGTAGTCCTGTTACGTGATTCGAACTAGTGTCTTATTAGTTCAAAACTTCATGTGCCATTTTAAAAAATGTTTAAAAATACATTTTTCTTCAGGTATCAAAACTTTAAGTTGCCTTTTCAAAGAGTTTAGCCAACACTGAGATTTTTTCACTGGCTGAGCTTACTCTGTGCTCATCAGACTTAAATTTAAACTATTGAACTCTTCTACCCGTTCGATGCTGCAATTAAAAATCAATTTTACCTTAAGTTTTGCTAATTAAAAGTATGTACAAACATACAAAGAAAGAAGGAAAAAATAAGATGCAGAAGAAAAAGTATGTGTAACTAGCTTAAAGTTTGGGCTGAGTAAATAAGAGCGATGCCAACTATTTGGTAAGTTGAGAAAAGTTGAGAAATGCTGGCATTTAATCGACCCAATTATGAGGGCGAGCTTCGCTTCGTCGGCTAATAAAAATTTAACATAAAAGCGCTCGAGGTTGGGGCGAGGGGGAAAGTTTCGGGCTCATATGGCGCATAATATCGAAATGCCATAACTCAGCTTGAACTCCGGGACAAACAAAATTAATTTTTGCGCATTAAAAAGTTTTAGAAGCCGTCGTCTTGCCGTCTCTTAAGCCAAGTAAAAACTTACTTAATTTCCGTGCGTGCCGCGATCCAGCGAGATGAATATTAAAACGGGGCTAGTTCGCTCGAGTAGACACTCAATATATTATGCCGTATAGTTGGACTCATTTATAAAGTTGCGCCGCCGAGGTCCTTGACATTGAGACGGCTTTGCTTTAAGAGCCACGGCCACGCTTTACGCTTTTAATGCCGGAGCCCATACACCGCCAACAGCTGCAATCAACACTCACATAAATTTGCATACCAATATTTGAGTCTTGATGCATGTGGCATACAACTCCTTGCTGCTGCTGCTGTTACTTTTATGCCGCACTTCGCGAAACAAAGTGTGCTCAAGGAATAAAACATGAGCCTCAGCAAAGCGAAGCTTCCAACGCCTGCCCACTTAAAAACTTAAGTAAGTGAAGTGTGAGACGAACAGCCAACCGAGTGGAAAGGGCAAGCCCCACTGAGCCCCAGCATCCAAGGACATTGGCTGAGCGTTAAGACCAGAAGGAAGGCACACCTTTTCATCTTCATCATCATCATCATCATCATCAGCCCCATCTGTGAGCTGGAGTGGGGTGGCGGCTGCTTCCGTCATTGTCTGTGGCCAGCCGCCAGGAAGTGGCTATGTTCATTGTTTTGTGGCTCAGTCAGCTGTCATGGGAAGCACCGAGAAAGGCTCATTAGCTGGCTCATAAGTGCGCAGTTTTGATGGCCGCTAATTAACAACAAAGTTGTTGCCTTATTCGAGTAGTCCGAAATGATCAATGCCCTCAATGAGCTCTCGAACTGAGTGAAAATAGTTTCCAAGGTTTATTTCCTCTTCTCTGTGCCCTCAGATTTATTATTTATATATGTGTGTCTAAAGGTAAAAAATAGTTTGCTAGCTCCGAGCTCTTTTAGCTGAATTATGAAAGCCAATGCCCAATACATTATTGACCCAACACTCAGCCACATTTCCCTTTTGCTAGCTATGCAGGCGGCTTGGCAATCTACAACAAATCGACCTTTGCAGCCAAAGCATATTGGAGAAGCAGCCTCGAATACATGTATTAGAGTGTAGAAGGTATTCATTAGCCGCAAACATGAACATCAATTCTGTGGCTGCTTTGCTGAGCATGTGTGAGCCAGACAAATGTAAATTGTGGCCCAACTACAAGCTAAATAAAAGTAGAACCACAAAATAATATATATGTGCCTGCCATACAATAAGGCATGCCAGTCCAATTTGGAGCTGCTGTGTAATAAATCTGGAAGACAGAGTGAGGTAGAAAGAGAGCGAGAGAGAAAGAGAGGAAGCGTAGCAAAACCAGGCTGGCAAATATTGAATATGGCTGTAGGTTATAAATTATGACACCCGAACGCTCGACTGCCTCTTTTGGCATAATTTATGCACGAGTGCAGCCAAAGTGGCAGTCGGTCCGCTCCACTCCACCTCGCCTGCTTTGGGGGCAGCGCACTGTATACATACAAATACATAGACTCCGTGTCAGCTTACCTGTTGACTGTTCAGGGATTGCGCATTCTGCATGACTTTATCCAGAATGCGCAGTATTATCTCCGCCGCCATCTCACGCTCCAGTTGTGTGCCTTTCAGCTGCAAATAGGTGTCGAGCTGCAAAATAGGCAAGCAAATAGTCAAGCATCAGACAAGTGGCCAGCAATAAGCGAAACAGCAAAATAAAACAGAGCCCGGCGTAAGAGCCGAGTCCCGAAACTCTTCATGGCCATTCGTTAGGCGGGAAATTTGTGTGCGCATTAAAATGAAAAATTGTTGCCGTGCGGCCCGGGGCAGCTTTTCTTTGACTGTAGCTTGGCTGCGGCGAAAATTGTGTGAAAAATTGCAAGGCGCCCACTAGCGACTCGCTCAGCTGCTCAGACTCCCTCCTTCGACTGCTTTTCTTGCATTCGTTTACGTGTAAAAATAGTTTGGCAAGCTTGTTTGCGGAGTCTTTGGAACGGCCCAGCCCGACTCAAGTGGCTGGCGATGCATCTTAGGGTCCAGGTAGTTTGTAACGCTTTGAGCTCTTTTTGCGTCGAGGCTTAAGTGTGTTCAAGACTTTTTGCGGTGTGTACCGCGCGCTGTGATACCAGTTGCTTAAAATTGAATTTGGGAATACGAAAAGCAGCAAAAACTTTTCTCTCGTTACAATATTATGCAATTTCTGCAAGACAAAGTGGCCCAGCAGCTGAAGTGGCAATCGTGAGAATCTCCGAGAAAGGCGCACACAGCTTTCCAGCTGTCCCATAAATCTGCATAAACTTTGCTCATCAGATGTGGGGTCTGGTCACACGGGATCTATGTGTATAAACATAAATATTAAGTCTAGAGAGATTCCGACTCACCTCATGCAGCATGTCGATAAGGAAGCTCGCCTCGCCGGGCAGAAAGCTCTGGCGCCGCTGCAGCGTGTACTCGAAGCACGCCTTCAATATGTTCGACGAGTTGGTTTGCTGGAAGCCTGCACTCAAAGCTCTGAATCTGTTGTAGATGAGCAGCAGCTCGTCCCGCACACAGCTCGAGAAGTCGGGCAGCAGCCAGCTGGAGTTGCCGGCGTTGTCTCGCTGCTCGCAGATTCGACGCGAATGCCCCTCGAAGCCACGCGGACAGTCCGTGATGATGGGCGCGCCGGGTGCGCTGGTGGGCCAGTGGACGCCATAGCTGGACTCGGCCAGGCACACGTGCACAGCGTTGCGCTCGATGACGTTGATGTAGACGCTTCTGGACACTGGCCGCACGCTGTTCGATACGAGGCAGGCGTACTCCGCCGACTTCTGAATGTTGTTGATCTTGAGAATGCTGCCGTCTGGGTAGAGGTCCTCCCACATGGCAGTGGCAGCGTCCGACTGAAAGAGCACTCCGTTGCGGGTCCAGCTATAGCCCAGCTGGGCATATCGCTTGATGTCATCGTTGCCCGGCGACAAGCAACGCACGCGCAGCGAATCGCCACGCTGCAACGTGACACTGGCCGGATCTACGCGTAGACGTGGCGGCGACTTGATGTGGATGTGCAGCGAGCGGCACTGCTCGACGCCCCAGTCGGTAACCTGTGGAAGCAACGAGAGTTTAGTCAAGTGACGAGCCCAGTCGGCCCTCGAATCAGCCACCTAGAACGCTGTCTGATAAGCATCAACAACAATATTACCCAGAGCATTGTTTGGGCTCTGCACACAGCCAAGAGCGACAGATAGCGCAGAGCCTTTTGCAGTTGTCCTTTTCAGCGGCAGTGTTTGCCAAGTGCCAACAAATGTTGCCAGCTGATGCTGCTCAAAGCGCTTACTCGAATTTAATAGACTTCTCCTGGCCGCCTCTCCCTGGCCAGCAGCTGATTGGATATGACATTCTCTGATTGCACGAGGCGTGTGTCCTGAATGGATATGTGGTGTCTAAGCCGTTAAAGCACTCTGCGGCGGGGGATAACACGGCTGCGTGGCTACTTAAAGCGAACAGCTTTGGCTGTCATCTGGCACAAACATGTTGCACTTGTGTCGCCACACACATCCGAGCATGAGTCTAGCAGCAGCGTAACTTTTGTTGCAAATGCTCCAAGGGAATACAATGTGAGCTGCAGAGCTCATACCGAGCATTACGATAATGTTGATGACGATGATGATGACGTTGCTGCTCTCAGTGAACTTCCGTTTCAAATTTAAAAAAAAAGAAGGGAACAGACAATCTAACGAGCAGCAACGTCAGGATCACACCTCGGGGTCCTCAACGCCGGCATGTGGCAGGCACTGAGGCTTTGCCTTTGTGTCTGCTCAGACTTTGGATCCGGCACTGGCACCGGCACCGGCAACGGCACTTTGTTGCAACTGAGCCGGAATCATTTGATAGACAGAACTTTGGGCGCAAACAAATCAATGATTTTTTATAGCATTTCAAATTTAAGTTGAGTTTTAAATTCGTGCCACGATTCCTGCGGATTGGAGTAGGCGTTGGCGTTGGCATTAGCTTTTCTTTTACGACAATGCAACGTCAACAAATCCTTGCCAGCCACAAAATCCAATTGGCAATTAACTCATTTGGCCAACAGCTCCAGCTCCAGCCAGCGACAGCTTCGTCATTTTATGATCAAATGCGATTTTACTGCCTGAAGACGCTACATCGCCCCGCGCCCCCACATGATTGTATCTGTAAGCTGCGTCTCATTAACAGTCGAAGTCGTTAAACAGCACATTGTACGTGTATGGCTAATGTCATTTAGTCCCTGGTCTAAACTCTCCCCTTTTCGCTCCTTCTCGCGCGCTTTCTCTGGCCAATAAAATGCTTTGTGCCAAATGGCTGAAGAGCAACTCTCACGCCACAGAAATTTGCAATGTTAATGATGCCGATGCCAATGCTAGAAAATGGCTGCCTTTTATAGTCGGCTAGATAAAAGTGCCTTTACGAGCTGAAAAGTGCATGGCACCAAGAGCCAGGAGAACAAACTAAGCTGAGCCAAGAAAAATCATTTCCTATACATAAATCGTATATGCAATTTGCATTAGAACTGATAAGCAAGACTTAAGTTAGTTTTGCTTTCTTTTATTTGTAGCTAAATATTTTTATGATGAATAAACTTAAACCTAATTGGAAAGTAGCTTATGCGTATATCAAACGGAAAATATTTAGTAATTCTGAAGATAATTTATTATAGAATTTATCACAGACCAATGGAAATGAGCACAGCTGGCAGAAGGATGTCTGTCTTTTCGTCTCTCTAATGTAAGTTCAGCTATCAATGGAGTTTTGCTGTAGCTTTAAGTCGATGCAAACAAGTTTAAGACTTTATTTTCCCATTGAGTTTGCAAAACTTGTCTTAACTGCGAGTAAGCGACTCAGGCTGAATGTGAATTTTCGCATGAAATTGCAAAGCAACTGCAATATTCCGACTGAATTCTAGTTGAATTTTGAAAAGTTTGTGGCAAAGCGACAATGATATATATATATATATTATATATACAGTCTGTCAAGAAACACTTTACACAGTGGAAAAAATCTCAATTTTTTGACTTTATGTAAAAAAATAAAGAGTTTTTGTTTAATTTAACTAATTTTTTTTAATGGTTAACTGTTTAATAGGTATTTTTAAATCAAATTATAGAAAACAGAAACAAAAACAATAATGGTGAAACTTAAAAAACAACAAAAACTTAGATTACTCATATTTTACACTGTCAAGAAACTCTTTACACATTTTGTTCTCTTCATCTGTTTTGCTCTGATTCTAAGAAATAACGGGGCTTTACCGTTAACTATGCCTTTAGAATCTGTCTATGCATCTCTATTTTTGTGTTTATTTTTCACTTTGTGCGAAATTTGGCTGAGTACACATATAAAAGCAATACAAATTTTGATTAATAATGCCCGGAAAGAGATTAAGCTTCGATGTTGTCCAATTGATCTTCTACAATCGGCAGTTGGGCAAATCAGTTCCAGAATTAGTGGAAATGTTTTCTGTGTCAAGAAAAACCATATACAACGTTCTCAGTCGCGCGGAAAATGAGGGAAGACTTGAGGCAAAGGGTGTGGGTGGCCGAAAAAAAAAGATATCTGATCGGGCAAGCCGCCTTATGATGCGAAAGATCAAATCAAATCCCCAAATCTCGACCAGAACTCTTGCCAAGGAGCTCAAAGAAGAGTGTGGTGTGGATGTGTCCCACGAAACGATCCGTCAGGCTATTCTACGGCATGGGTATTCTTCGAAAGTGGCACGTAAGAAACCCTTGCTGTCGTCGACAAATGTGGAAAAGCGCTTCTGTTTTGCTCTTACTATGCTTAGGCACCCAGAGGAGTATTGGAAGGACGTTATATTTTGCGACGAGACCAAAATAATGTTGTATTACAACGAAGGTCCGCCCAAAGTATGGCGAAAGGTCTCTAAAGCTTACGACAAAGCGAATATCATTCCAACAGTCAAATTTGGAAAGCTGTCGGTTATGGTTTGGGCCTGCATTTCCAGCCAAGGAGTCGGTGAATTGGTATTCATTGAAAACACAATGAATGCCGAGCAATATTTTCAAATTTTGAAGACAAATTTACACCAAAGCGCAACCAAATTTGGCTTTATTAGTGAAAATCGGCCAACTTTTAAATTTTACCAAGACAACGATCCAAAACATAAGGAGTATAATGTACGTAATTGGTTGCTTTACAACTGCGGAAAGGTCTTGGATACACCACCCCAAAGCCCAGATCTCAACCCAATCGAACATGCGTGGTCTTATTTAAAGAAAAAGGTTGGAAAAAGGAATCCAACCAACCGTGGACAGCTAAAAGCTTTCGTACTGGAAGAGTGGCAGAAGATACCCCTAGAGTATATTCAAAACTTGGTCAACTCAATGAAAAGAAGACTCCAACATGTACAGAATGCTAAGGGGGGCCATACTAAATATTAAGTATTTCAAAATTAGTTATAATTAGTTTTACATTTTAAATTTAGAACAATATATAAGAAGTGTGTAAAGAGTTTCTTGACAGTGTAAAATATGAGTAATCTAAGTTTTTGTTGTTTTTTAAGTTTCACCATTATTGTTTTTGTTTCTGTTTTCTATAATTTGATTTAAAAATACCTATTAAACAGTTAACCATTAAAAAAAATTAGTTAAATTAAACAAAAACTCTTTATTTTTTTACATAAAGTCAAAAAATTGAGATTTTTTCCACTGTGTAAAGTGTTTCTTGACAGACTGTATTTATTTATTATATATATATATTTATATATTTAAACAATTTGGTGCATAAGCAGCTGCAATGATCAAAATATAGTTGGCTTCAAATCCGCTCGAATTAGAGCCGCAGCCCTAGGCGCTGTGAGAAATAAAGAAAACTGACGGCAATATCTTTACAATTTATAAGTTTCTTACAGCTACAATCTATAGAGCTCCTAAATTAAAATACTGAACATAGCTCTGGTTGCTGGCATATTTTAGATCAGAATCAGAACAGCTGCATCAATCCAGCGCTGCCTATATTAGTCCTTATGTATTTACCTGGAGTGTTGACATTTTAGCTGCATTTATATCTAAAACTAAACTAAAACAAATTTCTGTTTTA
Source organism: Drosophila hydei (assembly GCF_003285905.1). NCBI lineage: Eukaryota > Metazoa > Arthropoda > Insecta > Diptera > Drosophilidae > Drosophila > Drosophila hydei. Next base: position 2,478,032 of record NW_022045678.1, read on the forward strand.
TACAATTTAATTATGTAGATTATCCCAAAGTATAGGCTACTTAACTTATTTCATATATACCACTTATAGTCGAACCTATTTTTAAAAGGCATCCGCTACAGGGTATCTTCAGGCCTGGCAGCTCAATCTAAACCACTCCGCTTCAATCGAGTTCACACTTGCTGGCTGATATCTGAGGACTTTCTAAGCCTTCTTACTTTGTACGACTTCAGCTGCTTTTACATAATTCGAAAATGAAGAGTCAAGCTTCAAAGTGTTTCAATATTGTTTTTAGATTATGCAAATTATGATCTCATTATGAACAGTTTAAGGTATTTATATTGAGTGTTAAATAGCTTAACTTCAGGTGTTAGTCATCTGCTTAGAGGCATTTGCCAAAGGTAATGAACTAATTGCAGCTTAATTTCAATAAATAAATAATCATTGGGCTTACTGTCCCGCGGGCATTATTATGGCTATGTGTGTGTGAGTCGGAGTCATGGATATGAAAGGCGAGTCCCCAGCGTCCAATGGACAGAGCCTGCCACATATTATTGACGTGCGGCATAGCAATCGCAGCTCGAGGCGCTGCTAGTCGCAAAGGATTCATTCATTTCTTTTCAGTTTTGAGTCAACAGCAGCAGCAGCCGTTGGAAGGCAACAATCAACCTTTGGGGATTCTATGTTAAGCACGTTCCTTGGGCAACAAAGAAGGAAAAAAATTGTGAGCAGAATGCGCTGATTAACGTGAAATTCTCCCAGCAGCTGGCAAGCATTGTGCGAGAGGGGTCCAAGGGGCTCCGGCTTCCCTTACCTTTAAGCCAAGCCCCGAAGTGCTTGCCTTTGATGTGCTGCCAACATTACGTCGACCACAGTGCGACAGTAATAAGAGAAGCGCACTAGGCGTGCGGCAAATGGCATACAGCGAGAGAGGGTCGCGACGGGACCCAAATCAACAGCGCACAAAGTGTTGGGGCGTCGAGGAGGAACCAGAACCCCCTCTTGGGCTTGTGCTTTCGGACAAGGCATTAAATACAATTGGTGCGAAGCTTTAAGAAAATGTTCGCTCGTTAGCTTAGCGGTCGAGCAACAGCTGCTGCTGCTGCTGCTGCGGTCTTAAAGCGAATGAATTTATGGCACTGAGACCTAAAAGTGCAGTTCAAACAGCAAGAAATATTGTAGCCTTAAAGCCAGCCGGGGACTATTACGAAACACAAAATTGTGCCAAAAAAATGTTTTCTAATTTTAACAAATTGGTCAAGCTTGATTTTTGGCCAGTTTAAGCACCTGGTAAAGAAAGGGTAAATTAAATGTGCTTTTAAGTTGTGTTAGAAGTCTGTAAGAATCTAATTAAATTTTCTAAAATATCATAAGTATTGGAAAATGTATAAATTGTAAAAGAATCCTTTATTACAAATTAAATATGATATTTAATATATCCCTAAAAGAATGCTTCGAATCTATATCTATATTTATATAGATATCTATACAACATCTATATATATATCTACTTCAGTATCTATTGTCCTCCTTCAATTTAATTTATGATATCTAGTACACATAGAGAGAAATAGTGTTTCAATATTGACCAAGAGTGAAAAAGGAAATAAAAACTAATTGCAACCTTTCACTTTGAGCAAATTTGGAAGCAAGTCTAAGCAGCTTTATCTTTATACTACAAATTTAAAAAAGCACACTTAAAATATATCACAAATAATAAAAAGAATAAATGTCACTGCTGCCTGTGCTCTGCAGGAATATAATTCTAGAAATTGTATGCAATTTGCATAATTTTATATATATATTGTATACATTTGCAGTCGGCTTAATGCTCTAGAGAATAACTCTATAGAATCCATCAAGCCAAATGACTATACATATAATTTATTTAATATTTTTACCATGTTTTTTAGTTTATTCCAAGCTCAAATAAAATAAAAGATGTCTAGAATATATTAAAAAAATAAATGTCTCTGCTGAATCAATTTGATAGAATCGATTTTAGTTTAGATTTGCAACGCTTCTTGTTTACTTAGTTTACTAAGTGTAATTGGATTATTCTTTATTGATCCACTGATTTAAATTATTATTATTGAGAAACTCAATTTGTCGACTGAAAAGATTGCTAAGCTGCTGCGCGCTTGAAGGTTTTTTGGACTGACAGACAAAGCCGAAAGAATTGAAGTTATTAGGAGGAGACTATTACATATGTATGTTGTTACCACGAGTAATTGTCAAGCAATTCTTCATAAAAAAGAGGAAGAAAAGATAATTATCCGCTAAGTAATTTAAGACTGCCTAACTTAACTCTAAAAGTACAGCAAAAACATCGTTCCCTAAGTCTTTGTTATCCAAGCTTCATAATTCACAAGGAAAAGAGCCTATATTTTAATTAGTGATATTTTCTTTGACAATTTTTGTTTTGCGTCTTCATTTTCTTGGAATTTCAAAATTTTAATTGACGTTTTTGGCAGCCGTTCGAAGAGCCTTTATGAGTCTCTATATGAGTGCGTGGGCCAGGTAATCCATTCGTAAGCCCAATTAAATTATCGGCTTGAATTGTCTGGCCAATGTTTGAGTGTTGTTTTTACTGTTGAGCTGTGCTTAATGCGAAAAAAGTCGAGCGCCTGAACGACTAATCAGTTTAATTGCCATGCGTTAAGCCATATCAACAAACACTCGCTGCTCGAGTGGGTGAGGTAGAACTCAAACAATAAAAATAAACCTCCTCGAAAATGCCGCAAAATTACTTTTAACTTGGCCGGGCTCTGTTTGCCGCAGAGGTCTTCGTTTGCGCCAAAACGTGACGTTTAATTAGCCAAATTAAAATATGCGAAGTGCCGAAGGAGGAGAAGATTAAGTGGACTGAAACTGGGTTATTTTGATTTGTGTGTCGGTGTGTGTGTAGGCTTTTGAGGGCTCCTCCTGCTTTTTTATTTTATTTTTATGCATTCAAATAAATTTTAATCTATGCGCTCAACTGTTGAGTCCTCCGCAGGATTTGTTGGCCAATTGCAGAATATTTTCGGGTTTTAATAGCACTTGCCAAGTCTTTAAACTGTTCCACGCCATTAAGCCCAAAAAGCCGCTCAAATACGGGCCGGTAAACCATTCTTGTGTTTATGGCTTGGCAAATAACAAATTACGCAAATGGCTTGTAAAAAATATTGACATGTTCCAGCAGCAACAACAGAAGATCTAAGGCAGCCTGAGACGCTTTTCTAGTACCATGTATGAACAGCATGTTTATGACTAGCGAGCTGGAATGCTGCGTTTGCTGTTGACATTCAGAAGAAGAAGGCTCTCCCGGAGAGCAGCTCACATCAGAAAGAAGTTATAAATCAGTTGATAATACGATTCGGCTTCACTTACTCGCACATAGTATATAAATCAAATCAGACTCAGAGCTGTGCATGCCCGCTGCTTACCTTACAGCTGTAAACGCCCTCGTCGATGCGACTCGCTTTGGTTACGCCCAAAATGGCCGTGTAGACGTCTTTCGTTTCCGGCGGCAGCACGGTTGTCCAAATTTCTCTGCGAATAAATGAGATTCTTTATTCAAATGTGACTTAATCTGAAATGAGTTATGTGTGTCCGAGAGTTAAAGGCGATAAAGCTGGGAAAGTGCTAGAATAAAAAAAATAAATAAAAAAATAATAAAAAAATAATAAAAAATAAAAAAAAAAATAAAATATCTACATCTGAGGCGCATATAATATTATTTATATGACAGTTTTAGATTGTCAAATATATTTTTTTGATACATATATAATTCATATGTACATTTAAACATATGATTTTTAGTTAGCCCTAACTTTCCGACCTTAGATAGAATTTTTTAAGTGAAGCTACTTTTGGTACTTTGAAAATAATATATTGTGTCACAAATCAATGAAAGCGATGGTAAAATTGCATGAATTGCGCATTCCATTATTTCTGCATTTTTCAAACACCATAATCATAGACTTTTTCCTCGTCTCAGCGGCGATGAAGAAGCTGAAGCTTATTTTGAGGTTAAAGGCAAATTCCACTATGAAAATGATATCTAAAAATGCTTTCGTTTTGTAGATTAGTAACTATACTATAATTTATTAGAAATAGAAAAATTGTTTTAAAATACATCAGATAATCAAACTGAACTTTGACGCCAAACATCACTTTTTGTAGTTCACCAAATTTATAAATATATTTTTAGAATTAGCAGCCTTTTCCCCACTATATAGTTTAAGATATTAACAGCTACAGTACTAGCTGCCTTTTTTAAATTTTTACACGGCTTTCCCTGCAGAAGTTGTCATATATTTATTTCGTTTTTTCATCTATATAGCTAAACTGTCAGATATACGATATTTAATAGAGTCAAATATATTTGAGAGACTAGTTAATTAAGAGTCAACTTTCGCTTTTGCACTTGTGTCAGTCGAACCATTGATTTTCACACCCAATACACAGTTGCACAAACAGCAGAGCAACAGCAGCAGCAGCATTAGCAAATGAATTGGAGCGTATGCAGTATGCAGTATGCAGTATGCAGCTTCCCCGCTAATTGACCCACTAATAGCAGCTCACTTATCATTTCGCAGCGAAAAATGCAGTTTGTGTGGTGTATGAGTGTGTGGGGGTGTGGTGTGTGGTGTGTCTGAGTGTGTGTGTGTGAAAAATCATAGCTAATGTGAAAACAATCGCGGATGCTGCGGCTCGAAGTCAATTAGCAGACAGCATGATTCACTCGAAAATCTTTTTCAACATGTTTTCGGTGACGCGATGACTGAAAATTGTGGAAAATCAAAAAACACAAAAAAAAAACATTCTATGGCTGTTTGAAAAAATGGGTCATAGCATATTCGATGACAGCCACAGGGCAGACATCATCCTCTGTTCACTCACACGTGCCTCTAATTAGATTAGATAAGCGGAACGTCGAGTTATTAGCAGACGCAACACAGCTTTGAAATGTTGTTAGAAAATGCAGTAAAAAGTTAGAAAGTTGTGCATTTTAAAAGCAAATTGCTCAGTCTCATAAATATTAAATAATTTTTGTATAATTTTAAACAAACTTAAAGTCAAGAATTAGAGTCTGAGAAGTCATAAGTAATAAGAAGACTCAATTAAACTTTCTTTTTTATTAACTTAAAAAAGTAAAATATTTATTCTTGATAAGTAAATATAAATATATGGACTGTGAAAATATAAAGTGGAAAGCTTGCGAAATTACATTAAATATTTTGAACTTATATCTCAGTTCATAGGAAAAAAGCCATTGCGTCCATTTATATACAAGATTTATTTGGAACAACTATATTTAATTGTTCTGCTCGCAGGTAGATCGACATCAGAATAGATACATCCTCTTCACTGCTCACTCATACAGGGATCTGTATGTCCTTACATTCATGCGCTAGTGATGGTAATTTTCAGCAAAAATTCTATAACAATTCGTAGAGCTAAATTATTCTATGACTATTAAGTGTAAAAATGATTTCAATTGAAAATGAAAAAAAAAAAAAACACAAAACTTAACTAAAAGAAATAACTTTTATTCAAGCATTACCAGCTTTATAATACTCGTTTAGTATTCAAAATGAGGAAAACTTATTCAAAAACTCCCAAAGGACGGATTATATTATTTATAGAGATGAGCATCGATGATCCAAGGTTCCAAGTATTAAAAACTATTACACATATTTTAGCTTCCGATTTGTCAAACCTTAGCAGTTGTGCTTAGTTTTTCATACTCGGGGAGTGTTTAGACCTCTCGCTGTAAGGCTGTGCAAAATTCAGTTTTCCTCAATGGAAATACACAACAAATCCAAATACTCTATAATTATAGGCCTTATGTTACGAATATAAATATTCAACTTCAGATTTCAGATCTTAATAATCGACAAAGTGTTTAGCAACCAATGCACAAAACTAATATGCTCTTCTCAATTCATAAACAAGCATACAAATTGACAAAAACGAATTGCTTCAGTAAACTGTGACAATTAAATCACAATTTGATGTCTGTTTGAATTTGATTTGATGCATTGCGTCCTGATTAGTTCGTGTCAGTCGCAGTTGTTGGATGATTTATTGTCTCACATGTTGCGATGAGTCATGAAAATAGTGCATCGATTGCTAAATGGGAGTTTGGATGAACAAAGGCTAAGCAGCTAAAATGTTAATCTATGAATTCTGAAAAATTGTCTAATAGCTCAGCTTCAGCATGGGAATAGATAAGTCAAATGTGCTGAGACTGCTGCCGTGCTGGCTGCTTTTTGGTGCTTAAATGCTACCTTGAGTGGTGCCACCTTTCCACTTAGCAGCCCGCTGAGTGTTGGGCTGTGGCAGAGGGGCATAAAGTGAACTCTAAAATCAAATTCAAAACCGAAACCAGAAGCAAAACCAAACTCTTGCAGTTGGCAACAACTTAAGTGCTGTTTGGGGTTTTCGGGTGGGGCACGAGGGACGGGGGTGGTAAGGGTTATCTAGTCAGTTGCTTGTTGAAGCGAAACGGCTTAGTGAGTGCATTCCACTAATAACTTTTACGCATGGATAACAAGGATAACAGCCTCATAACATTGAAAAAGTGCCCGAAAACCACACGAAACGAAAGTGCGGTTAAGGCAGAGCCATAAACCACAGCCGTGCCTCAAACTGAGTGCGTCAAGCAATTTGCACAGGTGCATTGGCCAAAATGCCGTTTGCAGTGGAGCGGAACGCGTGCGGGGCGAGTGGCGAGTGGCGTGGCATTGCCGAGCATACAAAGCACTTAACCCACAATTTGCTAATGGCCAGCGGCGCAAGAATTTGCCAGTGCCAGTCACGTTAACTGTGCCGGTGCCCATGCCCATGCCCATGCCCATGCCCTTACCTGTCGCTACGCACCTTCAAAATCAATTAAAAGGCAACGGAAGTAATAACATTCTGTGCAGGAAGTGCGTAACGCTTAAATGCAGCAGCGAGCTCAACCGCAAAAACAGCAAAGTTCGCTTCTCGTTTACGCCAAATGAGCAATAGCAACAGCATCAACAGCCCAAACAACGCAAACAACAAAAATAGCAACAACAACAGCAGCAGCTGCCATAGCGCCCAGGAAGCCGCCTTGGTGCTGGTTACTCCTCGACTAATACAATTACATACTAAGCTGTTACGCAAATACATACTCATATGAACGACGGGTGAGCGCACACCAACCAACACAAAGATAAAGCGAAACGATCCTCCCTATGCTCCCCCCTCAGCAATAGCGCCAACAACAGCCCCAACAACGACCCCATTTGCAATGCATAGAGATGAGCGCGTGAGTAGTTATCGCTTAACGGGATTAGGTAATATATATGATATGAATAAAATATAATTATATATAAATATAATTATATATATTAATTATATAATAAATTTCATGATATTCATTAGTGTTTATGAACATTCCATTTAAAAAGGTAAATTACACACGTATAATATATAACTATAATTTCAAAAATATAATAATCTTAACTATATTAATTATAGAAATAATATTGTTTATTATAATAAATAATTTGAATCATAATCAAATTCATTAAACATTTTCAGCTCCTTCAGCCTTGTTGTAATTATGAAAATCAATATCATAACTATCAACATCATTATCTGTATTATCATAATAATAATCATCATAAAGCATTTTCTGCTACCTCACCTACAGCCTCTTCATTGCCCTTATTATTATAATTATGAGCCCATTATGACTATCATTATCAATATCGTAATAATCATTAACAGTAGCATTATTAATATTCATCATCATCGTAAAACATTTTTACTTAAAACAAAAAATCATGATCATAATGTTCATCATCAGCCTCAAAATGATCTACATTATTATTTTATTATATTTGTCAATATTATTTTAATTATTTTCTCAAATATTTTTATTATTTATAATATCATAATTAACTCATTCATTCTTATTATTGTTATAATTTAAATTATATTTACATTATTATTGATTATAAATATTTGCCACGTAAATATTAACTCGGCAAACAGACTCGACTCGATTAATCGAACTCATCTCAAGACTGTTAGTAAAGCTTCGATTTACGCTGACTATCAAAACACAACAGTCAGAAAAACTGACAAAGTTGAAAATAATAATAATAAATCCAAGCATTTGTAAATTTATATATCTTTCATACACACACAAGCAACCATATAAAAAAGGCATATTTAATATTTCATTTACATGTTTTAACAGAGAATTTAAACCTTTTTACAGTTTTCTGTTAAGTTAAGCTGGCTGAGTAGACGAGTTAATTACAGCAGGCAGGTGCGAATCCTGGGATAGACAATGGACATTATGTTGTGGTCTTGGCTGAAGGCCTAATGGCAAAACTATTAGATGAAGAGGGATTAACTTTAGGCTTTATATTTTATAGTCTCTTTATATTTTTAGATTTAGGGTCGACTTTTTAATCTACTAAGAGGCTTACCTTTGACACTAAATATGAATTGTTTACGCAGTTCTGTGACCAGACATGCTGTTATTATGTGTCAGGGCTAATTGAATAATATCTTCAATTGCCAAATATGCACTTAGAAATCTCTACACGAACACGAGTCCATCCCTAGCAGAATGAAGGCAACATCCTTTCCATTGAGCATTTGTAAACTTGTAACCACCAAAGGGCCAGATGCAACGATTACTGCATTGCCATGTGTGTGTGTATGTGTGTGTGTAGATATGTTAAAAAGAGTGTGGAGTTGTTGTATACACAGTCTAACTTGTGCTACTTTCCCCCACACACACGTCATATACAATGCAACGCTTTTCTGTGATTTTTGAAATGTGCTCAAAAATGGGGTCCATAAAATGCCATTGGCAATAAAGTTGACTGAATCATTTGAAATGCCAAAATTGCATACCAATTGAAGAGCCATAAATGGCAACGAGGCTAACAGCATAATATTATTGACGTTAAAGAAACATTTATTAAAGGAGTAACCTGACTTGTGCTGTTGCTGAAACTGTCAAATAAACTCAAATTCGTAAAAATACCAAATAAATGAACTTTGCAGTGTCAAAAATGAGAGCAGAAATTTAAATAACAGATAATTATAAAATGAATTCGAACTAACAAAGATGTCTTAAGAGTTTTATTAGTTTCTTAATTTTTTGTTTCTGACAATTTAAATGGCAGGAATAAAAGCAGGACTCATTTCGACTTTGTACGTCATATGTTTGCTAATTGCAAAAACAAAAAAAATTGTTTCAAATTATTAATCAAGATGGGCGCTCACTCAGCTCAACTGTTCGAACTTAATTTCTTAATTTACTGTTTTATAGCTAATCAACATGAATTCAGTTGTCCAATTTCTAAAAGAACGCACCTTTAATAATAATACTAAGCTCACTCAGAGCTGTCAAGCAATAAAAGTATTTTTTAAAATTAAGTTATTGCGACTGGGTCATTCATATTGCTTTGTAACAAATAACAAAAAAATTGTTTCAAATTATTAATCAAAATGGGCGCTCACTGAGCTCAACTGCTCGAACTTAATTTCTTAATTTACTGTTTTATAGCTAATCAACATGAATTCAGTTGTCCAATTTCTAAAAGAACGCGCCTTTAATAATAATACTAAGCTCACTCAGAGCTGTCAAGCAATAAAAATATTTTTTAAAATTAAGTTATTGCGACTGGGTCATTCATATTGCTTTGTAACAAAATATTTGTGCTCTACTTTTTTTATTGGCAAAAGCCACAGAAATTAGCTTCTTGGCCATAAGCAAGTAAATATGTAAAATAACCAACATATGCTCCAGCTGACTCATAAAATAACAACAATAGCTCAGAGCGATCTCGTCTCTGCTGTTGTCCTTGGTCCGTGCTAGAATGTGGGGCTAGGCTAGGGATTAGATTTTTATATGGCCAACACCGCAAAAGCCTTTGGGCTTTCAAATACAAATCCATCGCAATGGTTTTACGAGTTCATAAAATTGGCGTGTAGGTGTTTACACTGGCCGCTTTTTTATTTTATTCCTTGTCTCTCTGCCTCTCACTGTGCCGATACTGCGGGAAATTGAAATTGTGAATTTACTTCTTTGCTGAATTCTTTATGTGTAGGCTGGCTGCGAGGGCGCTCGTAAATATGAATAAATCTCTATGTGCTAGCAATGCATTAAAGCTGCCAGTCCCATAATCGTAACTTGATTAGAAATACGATACAGTCCAGCCGAAAAATTTAAGGCCAATACATTGACAGAGAGAGGGAAAGAGAAAGACACCCACGCACACTCAGACGTTCTGGGGCATATAAAAACTTTATTAAACGCAACTACACATAAAAATAAAACGATGACAAAGTACGCGACGCGTTTTGCAGCCTCCGTTTTAGCAGTTGTTGCCCTTCTGCGTGCCTGCGACGCCGACGTTGGCAGTTTTTGCTGTGCTGGCTGCGCCTAGACTCGGGCCTGGGCCCACAATTCACTTCAAGTTGTAACAAATTTCATTACAATCGTAACAAGAAAACGTGTCTCAACAACTAAATTGCAAAAGCGAAAGCAGACTACAAAAAATTGCACACAACTAGGCTGGCCGACATGACCAAAGGCTTGATTGGCTTTTAACAGGGCTACGATTAAACTTTAACATTGCGCTGTTAACTAACAGCTGTTGCCAGTTCAGCTTTAACTAACAGTCTAAACTGTCTCTCTATCTCGCCCTTTCATTCGGTCAGCATGTTAGGGTCAACATATTAAAGTGACAAGGTCTGTTGGGCCTCACTTGCTCCCTGAATTCGAATTGTCTCTCATATTATTTGCCCCTTGGCATATTGCTGTCATACTACGAATTTTTGTTATTGTTATCATGGCGGCATTTCCTTTTTTTGTTTAGGCCAATGCAGCAGCGGCAGCATTTCCCTTTTCTTCTCTTTTTTTCTGCTGACAAGCAGCTGCCTTTTCCGACTTTGCTATTTTATGGGCGTGCGTAAAAGGTCCTTTGGCCTGCGGAAGCAGCTAGGTGTTAGTGAATTTTATTCAAATTTGACGCTAATGAAATGGCACGTGACAAGGTTTGTTGAAACACATCGACAAAATCGAAATGTATCCATATGCTGAAATCTCGAATAAGACCTTTCTTAGCAGAAATCGATTTGAATATTATTATGTTGACAGCTGAAGTATATAGAGATATGGGATACAGTTGGCCATTGGCCTCTTTGAAAGAGTAAGCTATTTGCATACCATATATAAACTCCATTATAAGTATTCTGCATAAAAAACAAATAAAATCAATTTAAGCAATAAATAAAGAAGGACAAATTGGCGAATATAAATATATGTATATTGTATATATTTATATACAAATAGATAATACATCAATTTATGCAATTAAAACAAACAGCTTTAGATGAATTGTCCATCCAGTTCTCATACGAAATTTTTTTATAAATTTAAATTTAATTTATGCGAACAACCAGACTGAAAAAATGAAAAATTCTGTTTATTAAAAATTTTTATAAAAAAATAATTCGATAGCAAAGACTTTGTCAAACTGAAATAAATATATTGAAAATAAAAAACTATTTCATTTATGAAAATTTCTTGCAGTTACCGAAAATAAATGATTACCATTTTTCAAATAATAACTTTAGCCTCACAATAAGCTTAAGTTTTGACGTGCCTTAGGCAAAGCGTTTCGCATAATTAAGATTTCGGTTCAGGCTTGGTTGGTGCTTAAGATAAAGTCCTTTATTGGCATTAAGTAAGTTCCAAGAGCAAAGACATTGAATTTTCTATATAATATATATATATGCTATAGTTAAAGATTCTAGGGGCCATATTTGATAACGCTTACAACAATTTCACTAGGTGTTAACAAGAACAGAACAGAACAGAATGAACAATGTAACTTTAGGGTTAAGTTGAACGGTTGGACAAGTCCATGAAAGTCTGTGCAGTGTCGGTGCAAAGGGTGAGTGAGTGGCCGTTGGCCAGAATCATTCGACTGCAGGCTGCATACTCAGTTTAGCTTCTTTCAAGCTGGACGACTGCCTCTGACGGCCTATACGCTGCGCATGAGGCGCTTCTTCCATTTGCAGAGAGGACGCCAGGCACGCGCAGCCGCCAGACGTCGCCAGCTTCATTTGTCCGTCGCTGTGCCAGCAGGAAGCGCCTCGCCACCATCAACGGATGCCGTCTGCTCGATGGCCTTGGATGCACTGGGATCCGCAATGCTGCCAAAGTAATTGCCGGTGGGCTCAATTTCCACCACACGCTCGACATCATCTAGTTTGGGTGGTGCTGGCACCGTCACCATGAGTATGCCATCCGCCGAGAACGTGGCACGCGCCTGTGTGGCATCGTAGTGCCGCGGCAGCTTGTAGCAGCGCGTAAACTCGCGCGTTATGCACAGCTGTCCCTTTTCGGCTCGATCGTCCGCCTGGTTGCCCTCCACGCAGATGGTGTCGCTGTTCTTGGCCTTAACCGTCAGCTCGGCCAGCTGAAAGTGGTGCACGTCCAGCACCACCTTGAAGGTGCCCCGACCCAGCGAGTCTGGCTCCGTGCCCGTCTCAATAACCACACGTCCCACCAGGCACGAGCCGTGACACCAGGCGCTGTCATCCACCCGCAAATGGAACTCCCGCGCGCACACGTCCATCTCGTGGGACAAGTAGTAGCGCCTCTGGCGGCACTTCGGCTCACCTGCTGACCAGTGCCTGCGCTGCGGCCAGTGATGGTGGACGCTGCCATGCCCATGCTCGTGCTCATCCCAATCCCAGTCCCAATGAATGGGCATGGTTTCGTTCTTCTGTGTGTCCTGTGTATGTGTGTGGGTGTGTATGTGTGTGTGTGTGTCTTGTGCTTTGTGTTGTGTTTCGTTGCACACGGAGCAAACGCGTTGCTTTTTGGCAAAGGGCGCCAAAAAAACCGTTGTCCTCTGCTCGACTCTTACTCGCTAACTAACTGAACTGGTTAGCCAACTGCCTGAACCACTCGCCAGCGAATTATGCAAAGTTATGCCAGCCGATACGACTCGAATGCGAATGCTCCACGTGCCGGTGCCAGGCCCAGCCAGCAACTGCACCAAATCACTCAATTCGCACATAAACATTTGCCATGCAATATCCGAAAGTAGCGCAACTTCACGGAATGTTTGATCGATACTTTCAAGCCATGTGTCTGGCGCAACCCTTGCAGCTATTTTTATATTTTCACAAAGGCCGCCCGACGGGTCGGCTATGCGTTAAATGCCCCAAAATAGCATTATGACTGGGTTTATGCAACTAATTGTGGCATTGTCGCACAGCTGAGCTCAGCTCAGCTCAGATGTTTTTCTGCTCTGCGCTGCTCTGCTCTGCAGACGACTACGCATTCAGGAAAAATTTGGAACTAATGAAAATCGTGACCTCCATTTGGCACGTCTCTCACATGTGAGTGAATCGGACACATAAGTGGAAACATGTCAAGGATATACAGGGTACTGCATTGTAGTGGAATCCATCTAAATAAGAGCTGAAGCTTGTATGCTAGATAGATATCTTGGAGACTAATCAAAAACTATTGGACTCCATTCCATTCAGCTACGTATTCAGCACTTCGAAAAAAGAATCTGATTCTTTGCTCACAAGTCTCTTTTCATATTGAAATTATATATTCTATGGACTGTTTAGTCTCAGTAGTTGATTAGACGATATCTTGGACACTACTCAAGCTCTAATCCGAAGACATCTACTCATTCAGCAAGTCGAATAACCTATTTGATTCTTTATTACTAAATTATTTTGATCAGATTTACCATTTCCTTATTTCATATTATTCTGGCAGTCTTAATATGAGTTATAGTCGATACTAGTCAGTCCTAGTCTCAATGACTTAATAGATGATATCTATGAGACTTATGCAGCATTCTTCTAGATTCAGTTACGTATTCAGCAAGGCAAAACCCTTTTGAAGGAATAGAATTTAATTCTTTGTTACTAAATAATGTTGCTCGGTGTTTCCATATCTATTTCTATATCAATCAGGTAACCAAATTATCTATTTGTATACAATGATTCAATATACGATATTTTGGCAACTGAGGATAATCAGCAGTCAGCTACATATTCAGCTAGTCGACAAATTTAATCTATATATTTATTACTATATTTATATTTAGTATATTTATTTTTCATATCAATCTGACCACCTTCATATCTACTCTATAGACGCTATACGAAAATAAATTACAATACAATAAAAACTATTTGAGATATTTCTGCTTTTGTTTTATATAATAATTATATATGGAATCACACATTATTTAAATATTAGCATTGGTTCTGCTGTCACTGCTTCAAGTTCAATTTTAGATGATTCGATTCAATTTAATTCTAATTCAGCTGATTGTAAGCGATTCGAATTTCCTCCTTCAATACTGTTAGCTACGTTCCTTATGCTTTAATCGTGTTCAGTCACCCTGTATGTTTCAGATAACTTGGAGAGCAACTAAATATTAATTTGTCTATTTGAACTAAATATTAAGTTGTCTGTTAGCAGCAAACCTCATTGCCTAACATGAAGTTAGATAGAAATAAATGTTTGTAACATTGTAAAAATCTCATTCCGTTGAGTGTCTATAAACCATATTAATGTGACACCGACTTGAGCACCCTGTTTGCCACACATTGTGGAGAAAACAGTTTTGGCTAAGACAAAAAATATCACATAGACATTGTCAGGACATTTACAGCGCGATTGTTGTTGTTGTCGCGTGTTTGGCCCCGAGTTGAGCCAATTTGTAAAATAACGAAAAATATATATATATATATTTATATATATCTAGCATATTTTACTTATATTGCAATGGGGGTCAGACAGCTTTGCCTGGTTGGCTGCTGAAATTGAATTTGTGCTGTTAGCTTTACAGTTTGACAAATTTTCAGCAAACAAGCCAAAAGTGACTACAGCTTGACTCTGCTTGAATGACAGAGCGCATTGTGCTCTTAAACTGCAACTGTAGAGTTTTTCTACAAATTGAGCGCGGGGCAAGCAGCGAGAGCTGCAGTTCGCGCTGATGGGGTTGTCGCAAAACTATATAAACTTAGACAAAAGTTTTGAAGCAAGCGTTTAGACGACGACAATGATCACAGCGACAAGATTTACTTAAACTAAATTAAAAGAGTGACCGTATAAGAGGAACAGACGATACGACAGCTCATTGAGTGCAACAATTATCTGTCAATCTCTGTTGTAGCAGGAACAATGTCTGGCTACTATCTGCACCTATTTGTGTTCTCTAAGAATCTACTTTAACTCAACGGGAAAGTGGTCAAATATTCTCAACAAATTTTTTTTAAGAAATTGATAAGTATCGAAATTATAAGGTATACCCAAGTCATCTTTATATTTTTTTTGAGTGGACGCAGTGATTTATATCACAATCCATTTAACAGCTGATAGTTGCCTTTTGTTGAGTTTTCATTGTAGATAGACTTAGTGCAGCGCCTGCAAATTTGTTGTCAAGATAATATTGTTGGTTAGTAAATAAGCACAATTGTCTCATCTGGAGTGAGGACAATCCATAGACTTTGGTCAAACTGTATTACGACCACAGCAAAATACTGTTTGATGTGCTCAATTGGCTGGATGGATGGACTCATTGATGATCATCATTGTGAAAATTGCTGGTCCAAACTATGTGCGCCAGTCGTGGCGGCCACATGACCAAATAATATTTTAGCATTAATTTCATAAAACGTTGCAATCCACAGCAGTCCTTTCATTGATATTAAAAATATGTGTCTAGGCTTTAATATAATTTAAGCTTGTGTGAGTCGCATTAAATAAACTCAAACTTTATTCCTATGCAATTAACTACAAGCTGAATATTTGTGTGCATTTTGTATTACTCTAAATCCGGGTCGGAAAAGGTGTGGAACTTTGTGAGAATTACGAAAAAAATATGTAAAATGTTGCAATATATATTTAATTATTTTTGTAAGATTTAAAAAGAATTTTAGAATAAGTAAAACAGATTTGTGTTAATGAGCACAAATAATGTATAAATAAAATAAAATATTCTTGAACAGCATCAAAAATTGGCAAAGCCCCACTTCAATATAAAGTATAAACTGATATATTTAATGACGACTTGGGGCTGAGAGACTCGTCGGACACTCCCAAAGAACTACATATTCATGATGAAAATTTATTTGCTTTGAGTTACGCTAAATACATATATTTAAGGCTAGATGGCCTTACTCATGATGGAAGGAACTCTCCTCACTATAGAATATATTCTCAGCACAGCAAAGTAAATACAAAAACTCAATATAAACTAGCTTAAAGTACTTCCAATTTATATATATCAATATCTGTATGAGAAGGTAACATACAATACCAAATGATGTTAATTTCAACAGCAGAATGCAAATGACGCAGGTTTCTTTAAAGTCTTTCCTTTGCTCATGTCTCAGAAATTAACAATGCTTTGTGATAAAAAATATCCAACAACTGCAAAAGTGCCTTAGGGAGCAATTTTAAGTTTGCCAGTCAAAATAAATAGAGTTTGCAATCAGTCCGCTTCGATTCGCAAAGCGCTTCACACAGACTTTACTCAGCTTGAGTTGGAAAAACATAAAGTTACTTTAGTTTATTTAATTAAAAATTCAGCTCTTTATGTGAGTGAAAATACGTTTTATTGCCAATCAAAGCATCGACACGGACTTTGCACCTGGAAAGGTAATTTCTGCATGATAAACAAAAACGAGCAGTGCAAATGGGAAATATTTGTGTACCCAAAACTAATTACGGATATTTTGCCACCGAGCCTTGGTCTGCGCGACACGCACACGTTGAGGGCCACACGATTAGAGCCAAATTAATGACAGCGATTCGATACACACACACACACGCTCACATGGGGATACGGTCAGGGTTTGGGGCTTGGTAATCAAAGTGTCGGCTTTCGCTAAGTTGTGATAGCTCAGGGATGCGTTAGCGACGTGATTGGAAAATAATTGCATTAATTATCCCGCACAAGCAGCTGAGGCTGTGTCCTTGATTGAGCAGCTGCCAACTGGGTCAGAATTGGTTTGTTGCCACTTAAACTCGAATTATGACCATGCTCGAATGTCTGCGCATCTTTGGCGGGTATGCAAAGGAGCTTTAAGATTGGCTGCCCCGATAAGCCACCTATTTTCTAGAAGGCGGACAGCGAACTGCCCGTACGGCCAAGTGAAATCAAGCATTCGAAATTCACTTACTTCCGGTTATTTTAGTACGCAAAGTAAAGTCAGCAGCTACTAACGAGTCGGGCCGAGGGGTCAGCGGGCCCGCTCTGGCATGACCCAATGCTTAGTCGGTTGTGTAATGCGAAGTTAGTAAATGTCCAAATGAATGACTTCACTTGACTTTAGTTAAAATATTTACTCATATTTTGCACCCGGTCTGGGGAACATGTGTTTGTGGCTTTTGTACAGCTCTAATTATTTACGCATCAATGCGTACCAACTCTTTGGACGGATGGTGAGGCGAAGAGCCAACACACATGTAATACACTCTACATGCCGCATGCCGCATGCCGCATGCCGCATGCCTCATGCCACCATCAAACGCTGAAGGCAAACGAGACGCATCTATAAATAGCAGCTCGTGTCAGTCAAACTTTACTGAACTCTGCAAATGCCTTACAAGTGTCTCTTGAATATCTAACGAAATAGCTCAAAAAATATATGTATTTTTTATATCTATATATATATATATATTATTTATATATTAAAGGAAATTTCCTTTCGATTTGATAAGCCTTTGATAAGCTATAATAAGATTGGATCTTATGCAGGTACAAATTTATAGCGAATTCAAATGTTTTCGAACTTTTATGTAACTTAATACAAGCTATGGCGCAGCACGACTTACAGATACTCTGTACTTAACGCCGATCTCTAAAGAATAAAATATTTTATATTTTAATATAAAGCACGATAAATTTATAATCAAACTTATAAAGTTTTTCCTTGCTAATGAGCTTTACTAAAATATCTTATTTTTTCTACAAAAATATATTTAAATTTTTTTTGACTTTCTAGACAAACTGTTTTCATTAACTCTGCTGATCATTGTGATCAAAAATGTAAAAATTTTGTGATTTTCTATGTTTATTAGACGCACTATAGTCTATATACCCTTCGATTTTTAATAAGTGCAGGGTCTTTAGTTTTTTTTTTTAGTCAATAATGTAAACAGTTGTTCACATAAGCTGCACAGCTCATTAGTCAATATTTAGTCAATTTTGTTTCTTTAGCACTAACAAAAAATAACAGGTGCTTTAAATATTTGCTAATTTAAAGTTTGTTTAAAAAGTATATCACATAATGTAGAATGAACGTAGAATCATTAATAAATGGTATGAGAGCTTGAGTAAACAATAAGTTCAGCATGATTATTTGCATAGAACTTAACTAGTACTTAATACTTTCATATGGTGATCTCCTATCCCCCCATGATCGAGAATTAAATAATATATTTCCATAAATAACAAATTGAAGGGTAATTAAATAAATTTGAATTGAATTAATAATAAGATTGTGCTTTACCTGAAGTAAGCCTGTTTCTAATTCGTGCTCTAGTCCCTGAGTCTAATACAAAATCCATTCACAGGAATTCGTATTTAAAATATCGATTTTCGCTTTATTAAAATCTTGCTCAATGTAGAAATGTAAACACATTGAAATTGGTATTTATTTCAATATGAATTGTTTCGCTGGCCTGACCTTTGCAGCCACACGCGAAACAAATCGCACCACGCTTCAATCCATTTGGCTTTCCACCTGACACGCCCCTCGAGGTGAGGCCGCCCCTTCCACCTGCTTGTTGCCGGAAACTTGCGCAATGGTCCCCCCGGCACTCTCAGTGTGCACAAATTGTCAAGGCTGCCCGGTCCTTTAGTTGCGGCTAAAGCTAAGCCCCTGGAAACCTCCAGAAGCAACTTCGCGCAGTTGTCCAAGCAACAACCCCTCGTTAGTTACGGCCATATGCTTTTTATGTAATACACCACAACCAGATGGAGGGGCAGGGTTGTGTGAGCGTCGAGTGGGTCGGGGTGAGCGTATGATGTGCTCTGCCTCGCTGCGCCGTCTAAGGTTTATGATCAATCATTCGCCCTGGCTGACTGCGGTTTGCCCGGGTCGCCTCTCGCCATTCGCCTCTCTCTGCGCGAAGCTAGTCGAAGACTAGCCGTTCGTCGTCTCGTCCACTGTCGTCGCTGACAAATCTTTATCTGTGCCCTGACTTATTTATCCCTTTTGGCCGTTTCGTTTTTATTTTGCCAGGGCATTTTATGTCATGTTTATTGATGTGTAAAAGTCATAAAGTCAAATTGAACACTTGTGCTGGAAAACTGCCCAAAAAAGAAAAAATCTCATTCAAGTCACCCCCAAAAGCAGAATACAGTTTCTTAACAATATTGCCGACTAAGCAGGACTACAGCTGGGTATACCCTGGTAAAATGAATTAATAATAAGGCAAAGCAAGGCTTTAAATTATTTTTAAGCTCAAAAATCAAAAATCAGTTCAAAATTCGCCGCTGCGGGGTATTTTCGAGTCGTGTATTCCCCTACTCAATCAATTGGCATATTTGAAGCGTAGCATTTGCTTTATAGTTTTCTATTTCAATGGGCCGTGGTCAGTGGATAGACAGCTGTGACCGGTTGTCTATCCAAATTATAGTCGCAAAAGTGTGCAGCTGTAGCCTGTGTTAACTTAAGCTTAAGACTTACCTCGTTGCTTTGGTGGCATTGACTGCGGCGCCGTCTTTGAACCATTGAAACTGCATGCGAGATGAGCCCTGGGCCGTGCAGGATATGATAAACTCGCTGTCCTCGCGCACAGCTGCCTGCGGCTGATTGACGCTCAGGTCCTGCAATGAAAGCGTAACGCAGTTTCAGTACACACAATGTTCACTAATTAAACGTCCATGTGTAGGCGTCTGATGGCTGGGGGTTGGAGGTTGGGGGTTGCTGGTTGTTCCGGTCCCACGGCCTCTCATGTCGAGCAGCACAAACTCTGTGCTGTCGAACAGGAACACCCTGAGGTTTCCGGCTTGTCGGTTATGTTAATGTAGCCTAATTGCGAGCAGCGGCCAGCGGGCCGACCACCTGATGAGGCCAATTGTTCAGCTGCTTGCCACAATTAATAAATAATTATTTTTTTGGTTGCTGGCCAAGTGCCAAGTGCCAAAGGCCCACTGCCCAGTGTCAAGTGTCAACATTTATGCCAATGCATTTGCCATTGTTATTATTTTATTGCCATTGTTTTTATGGCGCCGAGTCAATAAATTAATATTTAATTTCTGACGGAAATGCAAGTAGATACACCTATGTGTGTGTGAATTTATATATTTTTATGAAAGCTTTATCTCCTGTAAGCTGTCATACATGAATGTATACAGGTATATATATTGACTTCAAACAAACAGCAAAAATCAATGTTCCGCGCCTTGATTGAAGCCCATTCAACTGCCATCATCGAAAATGTATTTTAAAAATTGAATAATCTGAAATTTATTTGCTTAATTCTTTGCGTTAAAGTATAAAATGCTGTGTAATCAATTGACAATTCGAACTCGAAAGAAGACTTTGCCTGATATCAATATGAAAACTTTAAAGAACTTTTAGTTACTTACCAACATGTTCAAAGGTGGATTCTCGTCGAAATGATGAAAGTTCGAGACGAGCGTAAAGTTTCCAATGCGACCGCGCTCGACCATCCGGGTGATGGCTTCTCGAATGCGCTGCGAATCGCCTTTGACGCCGAAGAAGTGAAACGTTATATCCAAACGATCCGTAGTATTCGAAATTAGTTCCAGATCGCTTATCTTTGTTATATTGAAATTCCGCAATACTCGAGAGAGCTGCAAGGCATAGAAATAGAAGTGGTTCCTTATTAAATTGATGTATGCTTGATGTTTCGCAAACGGACGCTGAGCACTCAGGGGGCCATTAAAGCAAATTGACAGCCTTTCGATTTCTGAGCCCATGGCATTGATTTTTATTACCCAACTACTAGCCGCGTTGCTGCTCATGCAGCAACTCTTTGGCTCATCTTGCGAAATAAATGTTAATATATTCGAGCAAATGGCACCATTGAGCATTGGCCACGCATAAAAAATACAATGTCAATGCGATTGGCAAAAGGTAAAAAGTAATATGTTAATACGGCAATAGATTGCCCTTGGCAACCCAAAGTGTGTGTGTCCCAAAACAAAACGCTAACGATTCACTGAGAAATGTGTGTGTTTCTAAAAATAGAGTTTTATAAATATACAAATCATGGCAGCCATAAAGTGTTATGGCTTATGTGAATCGCATAGAAGGGCTTGCTATTAAAGTACCTTTTTTATAACTTTGACTGAGGCTTAAGCTGCAGGAAAGGCTTATAAATATTTCATGTGAAACTTGCAAAGCAACTCTCAGAGTAATTATGACAGCTATAAAATCTTATTATCCTGCTCATGAGAATCGCCTAGAACAGCTTAATATAAAACTAAAACTTCTCTTCACCTACTTTGACCACTTCATCTGCATTTCATTTACTGTAAATATTTCATATACACTCTATCTCTTAAATATATATATCATATACCTTAGGGAACTAATTTTGCTTAGCATTAAAAGCAAAATTTACAAAAATTAGTATTAAAAATTAATTTAATGCTTGATCGTTGAGGTAAACAAATATGGAAAAGTTCAAGTTCTTAAAATACTTTTTCTTTTAGCTCCTTTCTTATCTGGCCAACTTGAAGTGGAAAGTTTTTCCTTTGCTCGCTCGGAATTGGCTATGAAATGCAATTTTGCTTTTGCCTAACGAAACTTTTCATTATTTTTTTTGCTCTCCCTCTCACTCTCTCTCTCTCTTGTTGCACCGTCGTGTGTCATAATATGGAGCCAGTGCGGTCTGGCTTATCCTTATTTAAATGATTATGTATTATGTTAAAGTCGTTTGCTTCCGTCGGGCGCCGGCCCCATTGCGAGGGTCATTGCACTGGCCAAAAGTTTTTTCGCAAACTTTGTGTTTGTACGCCACCACGGAGCGAAAACTGTCTAGTTAAATATTAATATTATTGAGCTATCTCCACTTCATGGCGAAGGCTTCTGAAGTCAACGACTCTTTTTACCAGCAGAGAGCGTCATATAAAGCAAAACAGCAGAGGGAGAGAAAAATATTCGAAATATTTGCAAGCCCGAGTATGGGAAAAGTTGCTGTGGCGCACACGTTCGCTTCAAGCTGGCAACTGTCATTAGAAGTACTGCTGTTAACTTGGCAAGTTAAGGCCAATGCGGCAACGCTTCATTTGCCACCAGAGCAGCATAAAGCCAAAGACCAAAAGCCCAAAAACCAACACAAATGCAATTTGAGGCATTTGCAGAGCGGAAAATGTAAAAATGTTCCACACAAAAAATGGAGGAAAAGAAGCCCAAGTAGAAAACTACCTTAAAAATGAGGAAAAATGTTTCCTGCGCCGAAGACCAGCAAAAGAAATTGCAAAGGATACAGCTTAAAATACTTTAGTCTGGAATACAATACTATGCAACCTACCAAAGAAACTATTTAAAAGGGCCAAATACTCCGACTTTTGGAACTATTTCTATATGGCGTTTAAAGTTCATTTGAGGTTTTTGCACTGCCCTGGGTCATATTCCTACTGAGGCCATTATGGAACAATAATAAATATTATGCTAAAGCTAGAGACTTTTCTTTTGATTGTAAATCAAAGTGGGACTAGCCCATAAATAACTTTTTAGGATAATGTAAGAAAGAGAAAGAGAGATAGAGAAGGGAAGCAAAAGAGAGACAGAAATGAAAATGGAGGAAGAAAGAGAATGTTTGATAAGAGAGAGAGAGAGAGCAAGAGAAACAAGAGAGTGAAATAGAGAGAGAGCGAGATATTGGAAGAATGTGACAGAGATAGTGACAAAAAAAGAAAGAGAGAGAGAGAGCACGAGAGATTGCTAGAATATAAGAAACAAGACAGAGAGATGGAGAGATATGGAGACAGTTAGATAGATTTATAGAGGCAGCGAAAGAGAGAGAGAAAGGGGAGGAAAGAGAGCGAGACTGAGGGAGAGAGATATGGATAGATGGATAGATAGATAGAGGAAAAGAGATATGGAGCGAAAGAGAGAGAGAGTGAGACGATAGGAAGAGAAATTGAGAGACATAAATAGAGAGATGTTATGAGAGAACATGTGATAAGACTGAGACAGTTAGATAATACGAACAAGATCGTGAGAAAGAGAGATCATGAGATAGTTGAAGAGAGCGAGGTAGAGAATGAGTGAAACGCAAGACGAGATGTAGAAAAGAAGAAAAGAGTCCAATGTGTCCATTCATTTATAAGAATTAACATTGACACTTGTTTCCCAATATTATCTAATACTTTGTATATGCTAAAAGTCAAGTCTTGCAGGCAGCTCCTGCTGCTCTATACTCGCAGCTGACAAGAATGTAATTCAGACAGTTAAAGTAAAAGTATTTAAGCCCCCAGACAGGTCCACTCTCTGGAACACAATCTCACACTCGCTGCACACATATTTTCGACACGACGCAGACGTAACCAATTAGCTCTTTTAATTAACACAACATTAAAGCATTGTAAAATGTGGCAGCTGAGAGTAAGGAAAAAATAGAAAAATTTTAAGACCCAGCTGGAGGAGGGAAGCCATGAAATCAAAGCTGACAACAAAAGTAAACTTGCCTCGCCTCGTTTTTTTTCCGCTTTGCCGGACGTTTTAAGAAGTCGAGTTCAAAACACAGTTATTGAAGAGGACGAGGACGAGGACGAGGACGAGGACGAGGTGGCAGCGTGGCAAAACTTAAAACTATGCGAGTCGTGGCGGCAATCAGCCTCTTATCGGTAGTTATTACAGAATTTTCTTTTTGTTCACGCCTTCGAGACGTGCTCGAAGAATGCCCCAGCACCAGTTGAACGACTTTCTACGTTAGTTTTTTAATATTTACTTTTATTATTATATTTTTCTTTTTCGTGCCCTTGGCAATTATATTGCACAAGTGCAAAAGTAATGCAATTTTGTTGCTCTAATTAGGGCCCCAACGGGGACCCCTCGATGGAACAAATTAGCCACGCCCGGGGGCATCATCACACGGTCGCACTTGAGTGTAAAGTAAAGTCCGAAATGTTACGGGCTGACACTTTAGCGGAGGCCGGCAATGTCGTCGACTTCACGTTCGACTTATGTAAATATATAGTTATGGAATTAATCAAGAAAGTGCAGTAGAAACAAACAAAAAACCAAAACAGATTGCGGGAAAATAAATATTTTCGGTTAATATGAAAGGGTTTTTTGTTGGCTCGGCGCATTTTCGCTGTTGTCTTTTTTATTTTTTTATAAATATTGGACAAAAAATGAAAACTTGCAAGTGCCGAATTGTGAAAAAGAAAAGAACAGAGTAATGTGCAACAGTCAATGCGCTGAAAAGTGGCAAAGTTAACAAGAGGCAGCATGAAGACGCGAAGAGCAAACGAACAGGCGCGGTCCGGCTATGGCGTGGACGTTTGTTTGCGCCTGCTGGGGAAAATGTTGCAAGTTAAGGAAAGGAAAATGTGGCGAAAAAATCGCCTTTGTTTGCTTAAAAACTTTTCACAGCGGCTGGCAAGTTTAACAGACGCTCCCTCAATGGGCTCTCAAATTAAAAAAAATTACAATCAGATTAAAGTTCCGACTGGCCGCAGTTAAAGTTCCGCTCTCATAGAGCATTTTAACATAGGGAAATACCAGAGTTACTTTTACATTATGGATGATGTTACTCTATTTATGTTTCCCTCTGCTAGGGCTCCTAGTATCAGTTTCACATAATTCCCTTTGGGCTGCGCATTTAGCACATGGACTCCTTAGCGAGGGCCACTCATATCAGTTCAATCTGAGCTCTGCGCTAATGACATTTAAATCTCCTCATTCAAATGTGAAAGGGCGGAAAATCTGTGTGGAACAGATTGCTGCAGATTTATTCAGTGTGTGGCTGATAAAGGAAAAATTCCGAATGGAAATTCGCAAAGTTAAATAATTATGCAGACGAGAGCAGAGTGAATGCAAATTTAAGCGACAGCAGCTATTTTAATTAAGATGTTTTTTCATTGCTGCGGCACTGCGAAGAAAACAATACTCTTTTGGGGCCTCAGCTTGGCAACGCTTGTAATACAATACGCTCGAGGACGGCCAAGGCAAAGTAAGACATTTGATGCCAACTGTGCTTCGGTTCTTGCAAACTGCCAAATATTCTTTTGGCTGCAAACTTGCTGCCTAATAGGGTTTAACTGCAACAAAGTTAAGAGTTTAGAGCCGACAATGAAGGCAAACTTTTTCGAGGGTCCTTTAATTAGGCTGGCTTAGACTTGCGTAGGACGCCGTTCTCTGCAGTTCTCATTAGAGATGGATGAGTGCTTTATAGTCATAAATGGCATTTATAGCAGCAAATGAGTTTCCCTTAGTGAATTTCATAAAATTGTACATTTTGTTATGGAAAATTTTCGGAATAAAGGTATTTGCTGGAGAAGGAATAGAAGACCCGTTCTTGTACTAGTAGAAATAGTAGTGAAAGAAATAGTAATAAAGTAGTTGAAGTAGTGCAACAGGTAAATTGTCGCAGTTAAAATACTTTTTATATTAATATATTATATATTTTATTATGCTATTTCTACTACTGTAATAATTTTAGAAGATGTAATACAGTAGCTCGTAGAAATAGATTTATTAATAATAATTACGGAGTCGTAGTATACGGATATTAGTAATATTAATATATGTTACAGCAGGCGTACTCATTGTAGGCAAACAGTACTGGGTAAAAGTCTATATATAAAGTAGTATATAGAAAAGAGTATCCCATCTAATATCTTAACTTATTTTGTATTACTAACTTTACGATTTGCTCTCGCTTGGAGCTAGCGATAAGAATGCATTTTGGCATTGCAGATTCTAAAGCTCAGGAGCAGTGCCAAGTTTTAATGTTGTGTGTGTGTGTGTGTGGGTGTGGGTGTGGCATATATTTGGCCTAGCAGCAGGACGGTTTTATGTTAATGTACTCCAGCTGGCTGCGACCAGTTATTGCCCTGCTGCTCATCCCCTATGGCCGGCCCAGCCTCAGAGCCCACTTGAAGCAAACAATTTGTAAACTAAAATGGGCACTTGTCTGCTTTTTGCTGTTCACAGTTGCGTCCGTTGCTACATCACCTTGAAGGAGCAGCGGTGGACTTTGGGAGGTATCATCCACAAAATGCCTGGCGTTGTCTTCCTAATCGTCGTGCCGACAGCGAACTTTGAGCGGGAGCTGATTTACGGTAAGTGGGCGAAGCGCAAGAAATTGAATAAGCGCCGAGTGCTAATTAAATAGAAAGTTACAAATTCGCTTCCCACTCGCTTGCCTCTCATGCAGCACAATGTGCTGTGACACGCCTCCACCTGCTGGCCCAACATGTCCATCCATATTCACATCCACATCCACATCCACATCCCCTTTTACATCCACATCAGCATCCACATCCACATCCGCTTCCTGCCTGCGCCTGCATGCACTGGTGCTTAGGCGCGTAATTATGTTGTTTAGTGGCGTTATTAATTATTTTATGACATCGTAAAAGTGTAAAACTGCTCTCGGCGCCTAAAAGCCTGCCTCGAAATTTACCCACAACAGAAACCACCACCCGCCACGCCCACCCACACACTAACACACATGCAGCCGCACGGGCTGTATCCTTTTTTCACTGTTCTCTTGTCAGAGAGTATTTGAATACTAGCATGAAGCGTGTGACCTGTAGTGTGTAGAAGGCACTTGTGAATCCATTAAGTATATATAAATCCTATATGTGGAATATCTTATATATAAATATATTTGTTCATAATCTAAATATTTTAGTCTCTGCATGTAGATCAGATGCTTTATCATATTTATAATTTTGATGTGCTGAATCCGAATCGAACTCTAAAATATTTCATAAATATTTCTAAAATAATCCATATATTTAGAAAAGAACTTAAGGATTCTGTACATACTTTTGTATCTTCTTAAAATATTTCTTAAATTAATAGAGTATATATTTTTATTACCAAGGCAAAGTGACTTAGAGAGATAATGTAAAATAATTATTTTTCACAAATTTGAACAGATTCTGAAGGAGAAGAGTAGTACTTAAGACACTTTAAGCAAGACTAACCCAATCTTACAAAGCCTCTTCTTAGCATCTCCTATCTAATAACATAGGTTTCAAGAACTTTGCACTCTATCTGCAAGGGTATTCCAGGGTCGTTGTTGAGCATTAGGTTCAAGTTTTCTGGGTTTTTTTTGCTTTTGCTTTTCGTCCACTTAAAGAGGTTTCAACGGCGAACAGTTTGCTGTCTAAAAATTGAATATTAAATTTTAATTAGCCAGGCCGAGTGGGGTTAAGTGTTAGCATGTGAAATGGATGCGGTAAACGGAGCAGCGGGGCTGCGGCATGTTTATTTGCTCGCAAGCTGGATGTGTAAACATCAAGTTGCCAGCGAGCTGAGAGGTTAAATTTCACCTGCAAAGGTTGAGGATGCAAATGGCACACACACACAGGCTTAAAGCAAACGCAATGAAACTTAATCACATTTTGCATAAGTGGATCAACTTAATTTGTTTAATTTTCCCAATGAGGCACACGCACGCCTTGAGTTTTGAATTTTATATTATTTAGGGAAATGTATTAAAAAAGTCAGATGAACAAAGTGAATAGAAATGTATAAAGAAAAAAGAATTATTTAATTTTAAATGAAATATGAGAAAAGTAAAATTCGTTGGGGATTTGACTCTGAATTTTTAATTTAAATCAAAAATGCTGAAGTTGGATCTTTGTAGAAGCCAACATATATTTGTAGAATATTGAAAAGAAATTAAATATTTAAGTTAAAACAACAATTAGATAAGCAAAAGGACTCCCATATGCTTGTAATGAGAACACTCATAAAATACTCAAGAAATTCTAAAAGAAACTTCACATATTAGAATTATTGGGCCAAGATACTGAATATCTTTGAAGGCAGATAAATTATAGCTTGAACAAGTTTTATCGCCGTCTGCCATTAGGGCTCGCATGGCTTTTAATTAATCATAATCGAAGCCAAAAATGCCTACAATAAAAACCGATCAGAGACCATAATTTATGACAACAGCAAACAGCAACAAAATGAGAGGAACCGAAAAAATATGTCAACTTATCAGGTTCGATTTGGCGTTGAGTGAAGCTGGCTGCTGTTATTAATCAAATATTTATTTAAATGCTTCCAAAAGCGAAATGCGCTCAATGGGCATCATTAATTTTGGCTGTCACCACGGCTAGATCCCGTCTGATAATGACCCTGAGGCTTATGACTGGCCGAATGGGCCTAGGCAAGGGGCAGGAATGCAGGGCGTGAACAAAGTTTTAGTTAGTCAAACTTAAATAAATGACTTTTTCCAATGCAAAAATGAGCATTAAGCAGCGAGCAACCTTCAACCATCGAAAAAGAGAGCAAAAAAGAAGAAAAAACACAACCACTTGACATGTACATACTTGTGTCAAGTCATCGCGGTAGCTGGGAGAGGTGTCAGACATAAATCACAGGGCTCAATGCCAAGCCAAAGCGTTCCCAGAAATTTGCAAGGTCTTCAAAGTAGCCGGCAGCAGGCAGAAGCGCAGTCAAGTTTCTTCCCTCTTTGGCCTTGCTTTGGCTACTTGTGGGACAAGTGGCCCAAAAGTGAAACAAAGACTTGGCTCATAGCAAAATTTAATGCTCTGCCCTAACCTAAGCTCATTTAAGCCCTATTTTGGCATTTGTCAATGCCTGGGGATTTATATGGTATTGCTTCTCCCTCTCTTTCACTCTCTTCCTCCATCTCTCTCTCTGTCTGTCTCGCTGTGCGTATGGCAAATAAATTGTGATTCCTTGTGTGGTTTCTGTGTAGGCCTTGATTTGATTTTTGGTTGCCAATTCTATTTATTTAGCTCAAGTGGAGCTTTGGGCCCCACGCTCTCTGAGGACAACGGACCAGCAAATAGATAATAAATAATTATTAAATTATGTTTGGCCAGCAGTCAGAAATTACTTTTGCCAACTGTTGCATAAATTATATAATTAACATTTTCCGATTTTTGTTTAATTTAAGCCATCAATTTAATTATTGCCGTATTCGCAGCTATTTAGAGCTCTGCGGTCAATTGCTATTTAAACACAGCACAAAGTCCACCTCGGCCAGACACAGAAAGCAAATATTTATAAAATGCTTAATGCTTAACAAATTCAGGCGCAGCAAATTTCGCTAATTAG
The DNA here is from genome assembly GCF_003285905.1 of Drosophila hydei. Lineage (NCBI taxonomy): Eukaryota > Metazoa > Arthropoda > Insecta > Diptera > Drosophilidae > Drosophila > Drosophila hydei. The sequence goes on from NW_022045678.1 coordinate 2,507,309, forward strand.
AAAATAAATCGTGTAATTATATGGAATTAAACAAATTGTGCCACAATTTATTAAATGTTTAAAGAGCCTTACTTTTGTGTTGATAGAACACAAATGAGAATGATATTTAAAGTAAGCCTTTATGGGAATTTTATGACATATTTAAAATCGTTTCAATATCTGCTATCGATAGAAATAAAATTTTCATGAAATATTATTAACAGCTCAATTGTGGACCTTTTCTACCTCACAATTCGATGCTGAAAAGTAGGGCTTATTAAACACATTTGAAAATAAAAATCATGTATAAATTTATATTTGTTAAGACGCCTCTGTGGGTTATTTTATGTAATATTTTAATTCTAATATAATTTCTGGCTGCCGCGAGGTTAAATAAAATGCCTGACAAATCAACGCAAAAATTTTTAATTTTTAATATTATTATTTATATATAAAAATTCCATTTTAAATTTTATATATATTTCATAATGCTATAATAGAATTTTGATTACTCTGGTTAGTTAATCAAGCTATAGAATTTTTGATTAAAACATTTAAATGAGGCTTTGTATTTAAATATAGTATAAATCAGTGGGTTTTCACTTTCTGATATTAATAATTATTATTAGTATTTTAATTATTCATTCATTCAATCATTCAAAATTGGTCCAAACTGAAAAAAAAAAATTAAGTTAAGATGGCAGATATAATATTTTCGGTTTTGAGCCGCCCTCAGTGCTATCCTGAATACCGAAACTCTTTATAAGACGATAGCCACGAGTATACATTTCAGAAGCAGGAGTGCAGACTCCTTAAGGTATTTGAACAGGAGCAAAAGACGAGTTAAGCTAGCTCAGCCTGTTCATCTGTTTGCCTGTTTGTACCTATATATATATTTAGCTAATTTTTATAATTAAAAAAATTGTATCTCTATTATTAGTAACTCTAATAATTGTATCTCTATTATTCATTATAATTCAATAACTTCATTATAAGCCAATAACTGTGCTGAAAACGTGAGAGTTAGTTCATTAGAGTCAAAGTGATTTCATGTATAAATATCTTGTCTATTAGGACTCACAGTCATTGTACATAAGCACTTCATATCAATGTCATTGACTTGTCAGTTGTACATATCAAGCTGTTATTATCATGCTGCATAAGTGCAATTGTTTCAAGTATTCCAATGCTGCAGACCCTTCGTAACGCATGTCTCACGACTCACGTCTCACGTCTCATGGCACACAATTTTGATCCATTATTATACGCTTAGGTAGAAAGCAAATGTATGAATGTCTAGTATTTGTATTACCTTTTCATTTACTCAAAGGCACTTCAAATAATGTTTTAACTGAGCCACAGACTGGCCCGGCGGGTGGTGTTGCTGGCCATGGGCTCCATCCAATGGCCAGTGGTAACAATAATCTGAACATCAATCTTCCGGAAAATAACAACGCAATACTCCGACTCGAAGTTGAGTTACGTGACAAGAATGTGCCCAAGTATCGACGCGGTGGCGGCATGGGCGGTGCAGGGCGTGGTGCCAGCCCGGGTCGTGGCGCTGCTGCAACAGCAGCAGCTGCTAAGCGGGCCCCGCCAGGTGGGGCCGGTGGTGGCGTTGCGACTGGTACGCCGGCCGTGCCACTGGACAGACGTAATTTAGTGGTGCCGCTTGAAAAGGTGAGTCCATTGGGCAGTTACCCAAGACTGGGCAGCACTTAAAGTTGACTTTGATGCGGGACAAGGGTACTCGAAGCCTGTTGTGCTGGGGATGCACTTAACCGGACGGAACGTGACTGAAGCACAGTGCATAGTCGGGTAGGGCCGATAGCTGAACAATGTAAAATGGCGCCCAAATTGTCTTGGCTCGAGTAGAACGCAGATTTTGATGAATGAGGGTCAGCCAACAAGTGTGGGTGACAGTGACAGTGACAGCAGCATCAGCAGCAGCAGTCCAAGCTCGAGTCCGAGTCCGAATCTAAGTCCGCGTCCGAGTCGGATAATCAGCAAGATGAAGATGCGCGAGCAGAGATTGATGGGCGCAGCTTTGCAGTGGGCAGTGGGCGTGGACTCAGCGCACTGATGACTATCCAATTCAGATTCATAATCAACAAGGGCCGTGTCTTCGTTTATTACGGACTGGTTGAGGTACTTGTTGTTGCTTTTTCCGTTGCCAGGTACTCGAGGAGTTACTTGTCAAGCTTGAAATTGAGCACGTTACTTGGACGACGAGCAAAAAAGGTTATTTCCATCACGTCGTTTTCCCGCTGCAGGCCGGCGATGCCTGCGAGACGACGCTCCACTGTCTAACGGAGCTGGGCATTGGCACTAAATTGAATTCCAGTGTCAGGTAAGTTGAGACATTGAAAGACACCGCCAAACGCCGAACGCCGAACGCCAAGCGGCAAGCGGCAAGCGGCAAACTGCTAACAGCAAACGTGCCAGGCAAGTCAACAAGTCGCCAACGTTCATGCAACAGCTGCTCCAAATCCAAATCCCATTCTCACTTCCACTTTCCAACAACAGCTCCTTCTGCCCGGTTAGGTTTTAATAAAAAATGCAGCTTAAGCTCAGCCAACGGCACCACTCCATGCAGTTGCCAGGGCTTTAAGGGCTTGCCAACCAGCGGTTGGCAGCGGGCAGCTTCATATTTTGATTGCCTCCGGGCGAGAATCACGTGGACGACTAGCTGGAGATGCAGCTGCAAACTATAGCTGAAGCAAAGTCGGTCTGTGGGCGAGTCTCAAATCGATTTGCCATGCTGAACAGCTGGACAGCTGGACAGACTCAAGCTGAAAATTGAATGCTGCCGCACAGGCCTGAGCCAAACGGACGTTGATAGAGCAACAAAAGCGGAGCAGAGCAGATGGAAGCCATGTGCTTCTACGTTAAATCCGATGGCATGCAAATAGAGCGAGCAATAAGGTCTCAACTCAACTAGCTGCAAATTATATGAAATTTAAATGTTAACTCTTAATTGCAAGTCATAAACCGCATCTGCTAGATATGCTAGAAATAATTTGGAATGCATTAAGTTTTCTTTCTGGGAACTTGTGAAAAATGAAAATTTGACCTGAAGCTAGTTTCGTGTTTCAAAAGCTAAATTCTAATTAAGAGAACACGCAGCTAATTGAAGAGGGCAGCACTTGAGTCTGCGTTGAATGCATTGTGTGTCAAATAAACTTCAGTCAGGTAAATCAAGTCCTTCCTGGCCCCCTGAAATTTAGCCGGAGGCTGCCTGGCATTAAGTACAAAACAATGAGCAGTCTTAAGTAGCCCGTGCGAAACAAATGAAAGATGAAACACAGCAAGTATGCTGCAAGGATGCTGCGACAGGCGACACAAGCAGGTGTGATAATCATTTAATGGCATTAAGGAGGTGCATTAAAATGCAGCCAAAGGTGTGGCCAGTCAACCAAGGAGAGAGACTGTGTTTACCTTGGAGTGTATGGCAGCTCAAGGGATGGAATGAATTCGATGAGAAAAGTGATATTTAAGCTGTTTAATGCGCACAGAATGCAATTAAGTGCAGCCAGATCCTTGGCAGCAGCTGCAACCCGCAGGCTGCAACAACTTGCTGACAGTTGGACTGGCCAAGTCAACTAAGTGCACAATGCCACATGCATGACTTGCTGCTCCAGCTGTAAAAATATTTCCATATTCAAATGCATATCCTGCAGCTCTCTGCAATCTGCTCACTCCACTCAACTCTTCGTTTCGTTCACAGCGTTCTGCCATGCAGCGTCAGCTACGATGCCATCACAGAAGCCTCCAACATGCGCGACGATTACAGGTGAGTGCGAGAAGCCGTTCCAGCTAGAGTGCGACTCTCAAATCAGAGTCTGAGTATGTGTGCATTTCCTTTGTGGCTGCTAACAGCTCGCTTGTACAGTTTTATTTGGAGCACCTTTGTCTGGCTTAGACACGTGTGTGGCTCGGCTCGGCTCAGCTTTGCTTGGCTTTTGCCTAGACTGTTTCTTTGCCAAAAACTAATTTGAGCGCGTTCCTTTTGCGGGCATCCAGCAAAGGCGTCTGTCATTTCATTAACTTTCACCCGTTGTCTTTCACTTTCGGCGGCATTGTTTGTTTCTCTGGCCGCTGGCAATGTGACAAGTAGGTCGCCGACATCCTCTTTTCTCTTCTCTTTCTTTCCCACTCATATTGAGTTTCGGTTTCTCACTCACATCTGCATAGAACGTGGCCTGCGAACCCATCGCATTTGGCCTGTGTCCAAGTATATTGCGGCTTTGAACGAATCTATGCGAATCTATTGTGCCTGGGACACTAGACTGGGCTCGAGCAAAAAGTGAAAATGATGAAATTTGCATATGAAAGCCAACGATTTAGGTATTTTAACCCTGTCGAAAGGTTAAATGCATTTGCCTAGTGCACATAATTTATGACTTCATTCGTTTACAAGAAATTTTAGTTTGCAGGCGAAACACAGAGACCTGCATATAAGATAAACAACAAAATTCGGGTTTGTTGATTTTAGCTTTGAGATTTATAGTCGAAAAGTCTTAAATGCTTCAACGCCATCGAAAAGGTTGGCTTTGCTTAACTTTATGATCTATTAAGACTTGCATGTTTATAATTATGATGTCAATGTGAAAGAGAAATAATAGAACTAATATATTATAAAACATTCAATTCACTTTGCTGCTCAGGCAAAAGCTTCTTGCTCCGCCCAGTGTATCTAGCCCCATGCATCTAGCTCTTTCTGTCCTTTCGTCTGTCTTCTTGTTCCTTAGACTGTCGCATATGTATATATGTCTTACGTAGCGCGTCTTAGCACACGTGCAATTTAAATTTACTCCAAATTATCAATAAATTTAATATTTTCCATTAAATCTATAAAGAAAGATTGTTCTTTGTAGAGCTGCACAACTCTTTGAGTTAGCAAGACTTCTTTATATGAAAACTTGTTTAACAAATTAAAATAACTTATATTTTATATTATATTATATTATATTATATAATATTATATTATATTATATTATATTGTAATATATTATATTATATTATATTATATTAAATCGATAAGTAAAGGAAATTCTTTGTAGAGCTGCACAACTTTGAGTTAGCAAGACTGCTTTATATGACATTAAAAGTTTCTTTTACTAAGTTTAGTTAGACATTTCATAAAGGCTATATTAATATGAATGCAATGCTGGCAAATTATTGAAATTTCTTATCAATATAGTAATGTTCGTCAAACACAACGTGCACTTCGTATATTTTGTGGCGTGCATGAGATGACCATTTGTGAACGAATGTTTACGTTAATAAGCAGAACTATCGCATTTGGATCAAGCATAATCCACAAGTGTTTGTCGAAATCCATTACATCAACAAACTATTTCTGTTTGGTGCGCTTTTTGAATTGGCAGAGTCATTGGTCCAGAATTCCTTTAAATCGATGATGGTCAGGATTCTAAGAACTATTTCAGCTTGCGTCTTCTACATGCTAGCCATGATATATATTGCAGAAATTATGGCATAAAATATTATATTCAATAAAAATTATTTTAGTGATATTAAAAATATATTTCATTGGCGTATTTTAATTTAAACTTATGACACTAAAAAAAATAAATCAAAATTCAATTATATGTGGATTAATAATAATAATTAATTAACTCATATCATAGATGTTTCTTAAGTATACACAAATATCAAGCGATCTTCTTTTAAGATACTTCCCAAAAACGTATTCCAATAGAAAGTTTCGCTTTAGTTCAAATACCATTTGTTAGCCCAGTTCAATAATTGATTTCCCAAAGAGAAAAAGAAGCGCAGGCATCTGCCTGCCTTTTTGTACTAAACAACAGTAAATTAGTCTAAAAATTTATCTCTCTATTAACGGCTTCGTATGCTTAAAAACCAATCGAAAACATTTACATATATATAGATTAAGTAGATATTTCATAATTCGCCTCATGTAACTTAAAGCCAGCTTCTAGCAGCTTCTCTTCTTGCTCGAAGACATTCTAAAAATAATGTTGCAATTAGACAATTGCACAAATGTTCGCTATGTCCTCATTAGCGCCGATAAATATTTGTCATTAGGTTTTATGAACGCCAAATGGTGTTTATTTATTTAACCGTTGCAGCGATGATGCCGAGGATACCTCCAAGTGGAACAACTTTGTGGAATCGATTAAATCGAAACTAACCGTGAAACAGGTTGTGGATGGCGTGCGAGCCGGTGGCTCCTTATCCTTTGACTACTTGCTGCTAATTGTAACCGCCGAGTGAGTACAAACCGAGATGCCATTCATTGCGAAGCCATTGCTAATGTGAGTGTCTGCATGTGTGCATGTGTGTGTGTGTCTGTGTGTGTCTGTGTGTGCGTGGGTGGTTGCATCTTGCAGCTCTTTGGCAGCCCTGGGCTTGGTCGAGAATAATTCCCCGAATATTGTTGCGGCCATGTTGGTATCCCCGCTTATGGGTCCCGTTATGTCAATTACATTTGGCGCAATTATCTCGGACAGAGAGCTAATGGTAAGTGGAGCAGCAGCTGTTGCTATAGCAGATATTTGCTGCGGTTGGCCAAAGCCATTTCGATTCGCTTTTGTGTTCTGTCTATTTGTGTGTATTTGTGTCTGGCAGGCAACACATTGTGTGGCCCTTGCCAACAGCGCGTTGTACAAAAAATAAAACAAATAAAAACCAAATAGAGATCGAGTCAGAAATTGAATGCAGTTTGCTCGGGCCCAGCAATCCATTCGCAACACACTTTGGCGCTTTGTGGACTGATTTATGTATGGAAAAGTGACAGATGAAAATAATAAAAGCCATTCGCCGAAAATTGTTATGCCAGCTCGTTGGCAGCTCGTTTGGCCTCTGCTAGGCACTGGCTCTGTGAAATGTAAATGGAAATGAAAAGCTACGCAAACTTCCCACAGGATAGCTCCCACCACCCAACGCCCCGCCCCCCATCAGCATTCGAACACATGACGACAATATTTTCTGCGAATTTGTTACAAATTTTCAACACTTTTGTGGTAACACTCGTCGCGCGTTTTGAGTTCTTTATTGACAGCTCGATGATGTGCCCACAAATGGGTTTCGCGCTGCTTTCTATAAATAATGCGCTCTTCCAGCTGAGCCACTAATTGCATGCATAGCTTTACATGAATGCCCTCACTCGGCGCCAATTCCATATTGCATTTAACTCACTTGTTAGGGTAGTTAATGTGGAGGGTGAAGTGAGTTCATCTGCCAAGTAAACTAAGAGGAAACTAGAGTGAAGAAAGCGCAATGAAAAACTCATTCGAGATTTCAATTAATTTTTCATTTTTAACAGAATCTTCATTGAAAGGAATATTTAACAAATTTTTATATATAATTAACTAACGTACATATCAAGTTGTTTTGTTTCTAACTTTTGAGTTTGAGTCTCAATTATTTGTTGCTGTAACAGTTGCATCTTGCTGTAGTCAGTCAGCTTCCCAAAGCCTTTTCCTGCCATTTAAAGCATCCCTAATATGTGCCTTAATGTTAACTTTAGCGTGTTTCTTTTATGTCTACCTAGCATAGATATCACTGCCTATAAGCTACACTTCTTTTTAATCCTAAAGAGAACAAGCACCGTTTCCTGCAAATATGTTTTGATGACTCACAGCTTCGTTTGGTGAAGAGACAAAAATGACCCTTAAAGGAAAGAAATAATGCTAAACATAAGTTCAGTTGCTCAATCAAATAAGTTTTAACAGCAGTTTCAAAATCATAATAATAATAGTTAAGAACGCCTAAGGCATATTTTAGTTCTTAGTAGGTGAAACTTCAAGAAACATTTGCAAGCCCCCGGCTTAAGAATACCTCATTAGTAATACTCATTTGAAATGTTCTCACAAAAGCTTTCAAATTTCAATAGAAACATGAGCCTCACATACAATTTAAACCACATACATATGTATTTATGTATGTTTATCCGAGTTCGTATTTTTGAGAGTAGCGAACCGTAAAGGTAAAGGACTGCCAAATCGAACAAATCCAATTTAGTAGAAAGTAAATATGCTCCCCTCATTTCCTGAAGCAGAATGGAAAGATTAAAGCTCAAAAGGAGTTTGCTTAAAGATTTCAAGCTTAAGTATTCTTATGGTAAATTTAACTCAAGCATAAAATATCGCTTCACCTTTTGCTTTTCTTTTAAAACTGACTTGTATGCAAATTTGACAGCTTCTATTCATATCTCATGTATCTTGAAGCCAGCTCAGACAAGACTTGAGTTGTGGAAAGAACTTAAAATAATTTATCTAGTCTTAAGCATTTATTTGTAACTAATCTACATGGACTTAGCACAGGAATTGCTTACCCTGCTCCTTTTAAAAATCTTCCCTAATTCAGGCGGATGAAGGGGCTTAATGTTATCCGACCTACAAATTCTAAGGTGTTGCTGCCACACAAATTCTTAGGAATTGTGAACGTCTTAAGCCTAAATATACAAATTCAAAATGTTGCTATTTATACAAACCGAGCTTTGTTTACTGTCTATAAATAAGAGCGACGAGCGCCAAGAGTTCATCGTCTGACCAAAGACTCAGCGAACAGACTTAAGCTACTTAAATTAAAAGAAAGAACCACTCAAGGAATTATCCAAACTCGACGCAAATAAAACTTAACGTCAACTGCAGCAGTTGCTCTTCATCTCTGTCTCTGCCGCACTCTCTCTCTCTCTGTCTCTATCTTTGTCGCAATCTGTGTCTCAGTCTGTAGTGTTTCCATTGCCATAAATGTCAACCAGCAGCAATAACAACATTTGAATTCTATGGCAGCGATAGATAAAAGATATTTCGGGTCTGTGTCCGCTGAAGTACTTCAAGCTGCAAGCTGCGTGCTGCGACTCATAAATTTCACAGGTGCGCCTTGTGATAAACACATTCACAACGTGTAAGACATCATAATTGAAAGTAAATAGAAACTGTCCAAAAAACAAGGCGCCACAAATATGAGGCAAACACTTTTGCAAGCGCTTTTAATGACTGCGGCTCAGACGCCCACTCCCCAGCTTACCCTGGGGGCAGCTTGCTGTCTGCTGACACCATTTTGCAGACACCACACACACACACAAAGAGCACACACACATGTATCTCTAAGCACATGTCTTGTTGGATGTCGTGTACTTCAATTAAATTTTAATTGAAATGAATATACGAGCATATTTTGTCGCAATTTTGTTTTCTTTTTGTGAAGTAGCTTTAGTTGCAGCAGCTATGCTACAGTAGGGTGACTCAGGCATGAAACAAAAACCAAAAAATATTTAATAAGCTGCTGTAACATTTTGTTTACTGTATTACATAGGCAGCCTAAGGCAAATATGTGTCAACAAAATGCCAGAGAAAATTAGAGAAATCACTTCTGACACACCCTACTCTCAGGAGCTGCTAAATTAAAATGCAACATTTTCTTATTTCATGATTTTAAGCACAAAAATATAGAGTGCCAGTGAACAGAGACAAAGAGAGTGAGTGAGAGGGGACGAGCTTAGTTTTTAGTAAATATTTGAAAAAGTCATTTCGGAAATGTTGGGAAAAGCGTTTAAACCATTTCACACAAAAATGCCAATTACTCGGCCCAGCGGGCACATAAAAATTGAGAGCCATGCGCAAAATATGTAAAAATTGAAAAATATGTGAATAACAATTACAATTTAAGGACAAAAACAAATAAAAATTTTGGTAAATAATCGTAAAGTTTGGCAAAATGAAAACTAAATGCTTTTGTCTTTATGCATAAATGTTTATGGCAGCATCTGTCAAAAGTCGTTAAATGTTATTGAAATGCACTTTTTTCTGCAGCTGCGGGCAGCACACACAAACACACACACGAGTGCAATGCATATGCAAGCTATAAAATATTTGCACGCCATTTAAATTTGTTGCAATTGCTTTACACATTACTCATACGCCCAGTGAGCCGCTGGCGCGTTGTTTACACGCAGCATACCTGCAAATGAAATGTGAGCGAAGGGTGGAGGCAGGATGAGGACGATAGGACTCCGAAGACAACACACGAACTGAAAAGTTTTCTCCTTGCACTCTGCTTTAATGCCTCTTGGCAAATGCTGTTGTGGCAGGCTCTTTAAATGCAGTTTACTTTCAAGTTTTTAGCTCTGCAAATTTAAGCAGTTGTCAGTTTGCATTGAGGGTTGAGGTTGGACCCTAAGACGACGACGACGGCGACGATGTCGTCGGCGACATCATCTGGCTGACATTAGAACATTTTCGTTTTGTGTATGCAGCTGCCAAAAGCAGATTATGCTGCGTGGCTGCAAATTTGGGTTAACATGTCACGCACCCACTCGCTGCGCTTCTCGCTGCCCGCATCGCGTGGCTCTCCCCCTTGCCCCTTCTTCTCTTTCGCACTATCTGTGCCAACTATGCTACATTATCGCTTAAAGTGTCGCTGACTGGCGTCAGTTGGCGTTCAACATGCAAGCTCCCTTCTCTGTCTGCTTAGCCATATATCTATCTTTGTCAGTGCTGCTTGCTGTCTGTCTTCCTTACACCATGTTGCAGCACAATGGCAAATTTAATATCCACTATTTCTTATCTTAAGCGAATGCCGAGACAATTATTTAATTCTCTGCGAAGATGCTTTACTCTCAGAAGATATGAAAATAATACGTAACTTTTCTAGATCAGCATCAAGCACTGAATCAATAACGTTAATTCTATCTATCTGATTAAACTTTCAGTTTGATACAAGCGATTCATATGTGTTAGTTCTTTGAATACAAATTTCGCTAAAAAATATTATTTTATACATAAGTTTTTAATAAGACCAGATACCTCAGATACCTCTTATATAGAAATTTGGCTGAGCAATGACAATCACAATCCTCAATGTTTTTCCCATATTCAGAATTCATTCTTCAGCAACATTTATTATTCCATTTTCTGTTAGCCATTTCATTTATTATAGTCATATTAAACATATAGCAAATATTTCTTTTACGGTTATTCTTATATTCTTAAAAAATCCATAAATATATAAAAATGTTAAATTATTATAGATCTAAATATTATCTGCATCATTTATGAATAAAGCTTTGTCGCTCTTTTTGCTTTTCTTCACTTCAGAGCACTCAAACTTCCTACTCTCAAATTTATTTAGATTTTTCTTGTATTTCAAGAAAATATTTAATTCTTTCTGCATTGAGGACACAAAAATATTATTGTGCTATTGAATCCACTAACCCACTCTAACTCTTCAATTCATGTGACTGGGCAAACAGCGAAGCATTTGTCATCTCAAATATATAAAGCTGCTTGAAGCTATTGTTTAAATAGAAAATTCTATTTGTATATATTTTGCATATACTTAACGGCTGGCAAACACAAATATCAGTATTTTATAAAGTAAAGGGTATCCTCGGGCCTGGCATATTTACAATTCAAATTTGATTCTGCTTATAATTTTTGTTTCTTTTGCAGCGCGTTGGCTTTTTATCCTTGGGCCTGGGAATGTTGATCTCGTGTGTTTTTGGGTTCTGCTTCGGCCTGATTCTGGGCACCACCGAAATGCCTTGGGGTCAGAATATGGATTGGCCCACGGAGGAGATGCGCGGCAGGTAAGCGACGCAGAGCCTCAATCAATGCTAATCAGCCAGACAAGAAACGCTACAGATTGGCTCGACTTTGTCACGTCTTGCCGGACAAATTAGAATGCCAGGTAAATTAGCTGAGCCATGAATATAAAAATGAGTCTATTTTGGGCTCTTTACGAATTAAGAATTTACTTGCACTCATTATTCAGGGAACTGAAGAGCTATTCAGCGCGAACATTGTCTTTGAACTCAACAGATAACATATTGTCGATGTCGATCAAAAGGAAAACTGAGCTGTCCCATTTTTTTGAGTCTTGAGTCTTTCAATTGCTGTTAAATTAACTGGCGTATGGCACACAGGTGCCACAGAGTCAAATTTATGATAAAATAATTTTTGCTGCTCAGGAAATGCTTTCAAAAGATTAGTTGCCTGAGCGACCAACTCATTAGCGAAGCTGAAAAATGAGAAACTTAGCAGAAGGAACAACAAACAAAATTATTATGGAACCTTTCGCTTTCAATTAAAGCTGAGGGTATTATAAAAGTCAAGTTTATTTTTTTAGCTTAGCAGCTTTGATTCCGCTTGGAAATGGGAATGGAAATGGAATTGAAAATGGAAATCCATTAAGTATGTTAATTACGCATCGGCTCATGCAAATTCCAAAAGTTGGCAAAGACTTGAAGTCAGCTGGGAATCTATGAGCGAAAACCTAATAAATTACTTGCAAATAATTCAACTAATCTGATCAGCTCGAGCGAAATGTGAGGCGTGCGCTCATTAGGCAAACACCCGCCGCAGCCACTCAGCCTGAGAGACTACTGTAGTCGCCTGGCTAGTATATGAGCAGACATTTATTATAGCATCGTCTCTTCATCCTCTTCTTGCTTTTTTTGTTGTTGTCTGTTCGCCAGACGATACAAAGCGCAAATCTTGCAGACGCCACGTGCCGACTGCGTAAATCTCTCATGCCAGTGGGCCAAATAGGCAGGCTTAGGCGAACGCCCACACGCGCGCACAGTGCACCACATCGCACCATACAAACGCCCAAACGCCACTACAATAAATTAAGCTCACGCGTATTTCCCGGAAGCTGTGCGTAATGAATGTGTGTTGGCAATTGTGTTAATTGCGCAAAATAAATTGTTAAAATAATAATACAAAAGGACAGACGGCCCCCGCTCGGGCAATAGAGATAGGCAGACGGCCCGTCGATGGACTGCCAAATCTGACAGCTAAATGTGCAGACGTACAGTCATACATACACATAGACGAACAACACAATGCCGCACATACAAATCATCATAATATTAACAAAAGGCCAGATTGTCTGATTGCCTACCATATGCTAGGTATCTGCCTCCCTCTCTCCCCCCCTCTCCCACTCGCTCATTGTATATACGGATATTTCACACACGTTGACCATTTGGACGCCAGACTCAATTGTGGCGCGTGAAAATAGCTTTGTCCCTGTCAATGCTTGGCAAATGGCGAAATGTCGAATTGAGGTCTAATAATTGCAGGCATTTTTATACTGAAACTGATAACCGCTTGGAGCTGTAATCTCTGTATTCACGTGCTGCTAGCTAAAAGTTGAAGGCTGCACAGTAAATTGGACTTATTTTGATTTAGCTTAGGCGAAACTGGGCTTGGAATAAGGCAAGAGCGATTTAGTTGCAATACTTTTTATATTTAGTTGAATTGATTGGAGGGAATACTGCAGGTTTTTTAATCTGCTTGAATGCACACAAGAGACAGTTCGAACTAGAAAGATTTAATTTGTTTTGTTTCTCAAAATCGTAGTCTAAATTGTCTTAAATGAGAGTCGCTTCTTGAAGTCTAAACTAGCTAATATGAGAATTGCTTCCTTAATGAAAAGAGAATTTTTAAAAATATCCCTGAATATATTTATATAAAAAAGTAAAACAGTAAAGAAAAAAGTAAATATCAATAATTAATTCATGTTCATTAGACTCACTAAGAAATAAGCCCAAGTTACGCCAAATATTTTTATTATTTTCACTCACTCAGCAGACGTAAGAGGATTCAGAATCTGATGACAAATCTTGCCAAAAATGTTAACTGCTGAATATTATTGATAACTTAAACAGCTGACTTAACACAGTTAAAAAAAAGAGTAAGACTCTTGTCTGCTCCCCACATATAAGGAAGTTTTTTCGTTGCCATTATTCCAGCAGAAACTTCAAATGGAAATTCAGCATTCAAAAAGGCTCTTAAAACCAAAATTTTCTTCAACAGAATCATTTCAAATTCTAATTTTTCTTTCGCAAAAGTCAGGTCGACTATCTCGTTGAGGCTTTTGGCAAAGGTAAAATATGCACTTGCTAATTTATGGGGACAGGCGCCGAGTTCAACAATAATTGAGCGCAAATTGCGGCGCATAATAAAGTTGTTGCGTTGATAAAAAGTGAAATGTATCATTTTTTTTAGGGAAAAATTACAGCGAACGCGAAATGTAAGCAAAGTCGAGGGCCATTAATCAAGCAAAGTTGGAAAATAGAAGCCAGCGCTGCCATGTAGGCGCAAATGAGGTGCATGAATCAAAAAGCAGCACAATGAAAAGTTTCAAATTTTTCACAACCAAATGACTGCAGCACCGGCGACAAGGTCGCTTGCCGGAACTGATAACAAAAGCCGCTGACACTTGACAAAGTTGCGAGTTGCCAGCTCCCATTTAAACACAGCGAAAAAAGAAACCAAAACCAAAATGAAAAGCATGAAAAAGCAGCGTGAACAGCAGCGCCACCTGGCGGCGTGTCCAGTTGACAGCGCAGATAAGCAAATGCCAGCCACAGCCCTCGCTGTCCAGCTCTCAGCTCGCACTTCGCAGTGCTCAGCTCTCAGCAGAACTTAACTCAATTTTCGTTTGGCTCACAGGTGGCATTTGTCATTTGGTGGCATTTTTTTGTGTTTTTAATTAATTTCTCTTTGACTTTTCAATATATAATTCCCTTCCGCTACTTCCATTCGCAGGGGCAATGTGCGAGCTTTGTGGATGGGCGTGCTCTGGGCCTTAACATCTGGCACTGGCGTGGCTGTTGCCCTGCTTCAGGGTTCTGCGGGGCCGCTGATTGGCGTTGCTATATCAGCCTCACTTCTACCACCCGTTGTCAATTGCGTAAGTATTTGAGTGTTACAACTGAGTGGTAAAGGCATTCATCTCGGAATGGGCACGACTATATAGAAACCTGAAAATGTATGCAACTAACAGAAGGAGGCATTCCAGATTGAATACATATTCTTCATGCTCGCCTGTCTGTCTGTCTGTGGAATACTTGAAATAGTAACTCTTCGCAGGGTGCAGAGTATATCATAGTCGAGCACTCGCGACCAAAGTTCCCTTACCTGTTGTTATTCTAATCATGACGCATTTTGGCGAATTATTGCCGACTTGCAGGGTATTAAATAGCATTAAAAGGTAAAATTAGAATAGAAATGTCTTATACACCCTTCAAGGTGCTCTGAATTTGCATAAAATATTTTTAATTGGTAAGCTGATGCTGTAGCTCAAGAGAAAGAGAGCTTAAAGACAAGTCTTCGTCTTCGTATTGATTGCCAACGGCAACAAATTATTATATCTAGTTTAAGTTATTAAACTTTTGGTGATGTAAAATGTTTTGCTACTCTTTAAGCTAATATCCAGGCAAAGGTATGATAATAGAATGTGTAATCAAGACCTTAAATATAGAAATATTGGCTTACAATTATTAATTTTAAGAAAACTTCAGAGGCTAGATCAGGCTCTCTAACTAGTAGAATATTTGATTAAAGCAAAATTGTAAGAAATCAGGTATATCTAGCCATGGCAAAGTCTATATTTCCACAGAGTATTATTCTAACATTACCATAAAATTATTGCAAATATTAGTTAGGCACTCCAAGCATACAGGCAGGAGGGATTGGGTTGACAGTGAAGGCTGACATTGCACGCCAGAAAGAGCCGGGCACATAAATTAGCCAAATATACAATTTGCTCGATTAATCTGCAGGGCTGGGCAGAAAAACTTTTGCTCATAAATCTGCTGCACCGATTTCCAAACTGCAACTTAGCCGAGGCTCAAGCACTTGCACTGACTGTGGATGTGGGTTGTGGATGTGGCCCAGCTGTTTGGCTAGTGCATGGCAGCTAACCGCAACGAGTGCATAAATTCCGATCCAATTTTCAAGTGCGAATTGCGCAGCAGCACGCAGTCTAGCGGATGTTGTGTTAAATTATTAAGCAAGCAGACAGAGCGAACTAGCCCAGCAAGATAGAGGGGCAAAGGAACTTGTGGAATATGTATGCAAAAACTTGCACAGCGGAAGCGGCAGGCCAACAGGCAAACAAACAAACTCCCGGCGACACGAGGTTGTCTGACATTTATCAATTGTGACAGAAAGACAATGGCACAAGGCGGCAAAGCCGACAAGGCGGGGCGCAGCGGCCACAAGGCATGACAAAATGATGCAAGAGCTGCGCTTGCCCTACTCCCAGTTGCAAGCTCGCTGCTAGTCCTTTGCTTACTCCGTGTGCTGAAACAATGGGAGCTGAGATCGCTTAATCATACCGACGACTGTGGTCGAGCATGTGTGCTAGCCCAGTTAGCCCTCGCTTTGCCCTTACCACAGTTGTGCTCGTTTTTTTGCTTTCGGCTTATATGAGCTGCATAAATCAGGCGCACGCACTAAAACTCTGACGTTGTCAGCTCTATCAGGCAGCAGTTGCACGTTTTTAACCTAAAATCTGCTAACTGCATTGCCCAAACAGCGTGCCACAATTAATTGCATGCAGCCAGGACAACGCCGCGTATGAGTAATCACATATATTTACTTTTCGCATTAGTCATACGCAGCATCGTCCGCCCGCAGATAGTACACGTATATGCTAGAGGTGGCATAAAAAATGACTATTCCATGAAATATTGTGAATAATTCTTCCAGCTCAGCAATAAAAACTTATTCACTTCGAACATCCGAATTTAATTTTTGAAGTTTTCTGTTTATCTGCAAATAATTTGCTCGCTTTTTGGCAATTAGCGTGCGAAATGTGCTCTGCATTGGTTTACTTAACAGTGTTATTCACATTTTATTTCTTTAACCTCGCATTTTTATTATTTATGTGCACCATTTATAATGAATAATTACAGTTATATTTACTTGCTGTTCCATTTTAACAGAATGTTTTCTTAGAGCGCAAATTTTTTTACCAGATTTCGTTTTCAATGAAGAGCACTAAAGACGTCATAAATTAAAAACAAGGCCAAGAGTAGAGCATGGCACATGGCAAAGCATATACACAGGACACACACACACACACACATACATTCGCAGTAGGCACGAACTTCCGGAGTGTGTGGCCGGCGCTGAGTCATTATAATTTATAAGAGCGAAGCAAAAGAGCAAAGAATTGACGGAAAAAACCCAAAGAGCAGACAATGCGACAATAAAGTTTTATCCCAGCCGGAGTCAGTGCGCGTGTGTGTCTGAGTGAGTTGAGATTTATAACAATTCAAGGCCGGCAGCACTACTTGATATGCTTAGGGCAACATCTGTGCTGCTTTCAATTTCAAATCGGCTCTTCGCACATACAGCGACCTTATGACCTCAACTGTCCACGCGTGCCCCCCACACATATAGACTTTGATTAAGCCATGTCAGTCTGCCAAATGGAGTTGCCACTTAACACACACTGCCACTTTACTATACTTTACAGGGTCTGTTCTGGTCGCAGGCCTGCATCTGGCTCATCTATCCGGAGAAACGTATACCGCACTTGAAAAACGAGGCAATGAACGCCACCAGCTCCTACCCGTTCCTCTACACGGACTATTTGCCCACCGAGTTCCTCATCAATGGCATTGTGTCCGCCTGTTTGACGGTAGTGAATGTGATTTGCATATTTATAACGGCCATAATAGTGTTGAAAATCAAGGAAGTATCGGCGCCATACACGGCCAGTCCGGACCTAAAGCGGTAAGTGGATCAAGCGGTAAGAGCTCTAGTTTTGAATATCAAAGAGCCTACAATATGGCATCAATAAAGTCGCCTCAGCTCTGCGATAGGCACTGAACTGTTCCTAATGGCCGCACACTTGGCTTTAAGCTTATCATTTCCGGTATGTGCGTCTGCCAAATGGCCAGTCTAACATTTGTTCTGTAATTAATAATGGAAGCAACAATCGTTAGCAACAATATGCATTTGTTTAATCAGCAAACAAGTCTTTCCAAAGAGAAAACGCTTGTGTGGCGCTTGAGTTCGTTATGAGCTTAAGCAAACTTCGAGCAAAATTACTTAAAAAATTTATTAAAGTCAAAGTGCTTTTACGTCAATTATATAGAAGTCGCTTAGTTAAATGAAAGAGTGAGATAGAGCTTTAAGCTGCTGTTAAATTGAACATAACTTATGTGGACAGCAGTCTAAGTTTATGTTCAGACTGCTAATTAACATTAAAACTAGAAGCAGTTCTTCTTAGCTAAAGGAAAGAGTGAGAGGGAGAGAGAGATAGCATAAGCTGCTCTAAGTTCACATAACATATGTAGACAACAGTCCATCAAGTTTAGCCCAAATAACAGACTGTTAATTAACATTAAAGTTAACTGCAGCTCTGTCCTCAATGATTCTTCTGTTAACGGAGTATCATAACAGAGCGTCAAAGACAGAAATGTTACAGCTTCAGTTTACTATTGCTTTCAGTGTAACATTTCTATATTAGAGTAACATTTCAAAATTCTTTTCCATTTGTAACACTTTCACGCATATATAATAGTTCAGCATTTTTATTTGCCCTAAAACAAAGCATCTTTCTTGATACATGTGTGAGGTGCTCGCCCAACATCAAATATATTTAATTAGCCTGAAAACCATAATGCTGCAACCACATTGCCGATGACAAATCTTATAATTAACTGGCTTATTTCGTGCATTTCATAAGAAGTGCTCCGGCTAATGTTAATAAATGAGCTTTGCGCCTTCTTATATAATAAATAGCCGACTAAGTCGAATAGACGCCACTGACCCCCAGTTGGAGGCTGGCAAATGTCTGGCTTGGTCTGGTCTGGTCTGGTCTGGTCTGGCTACGTGGCCTTCAATCTCATAATGTGACGCATTAAATTACTTGAAGCGTGCACAAAACAATTTCTGTTGCTGCTGCAGAGCTCTGTCAACACTTGCGACGCAAACTGCTCCCAGATATTATAAATGCCACAGTTTTTGTTACACTGTGCGCAAAGTTGCCTATTAAGGCAAGCGCACGCTCGCCGGCTCAACCAGCAGGCAGCTTATGTTATGCTATACCCTGCTCGCTACTGCAGATGAGGTAGATAAGGATCTGTTTAAGACTATGCTGGAATACCCACAATGTGTCATTCAATACCTGAGTAGAAAGTTGGAATAGATAAGATAACACTTTCCCAACAGAACTCTGGTGAATAGAATCTGTTTACAGGGTATCTCCAAGTCGAGTACTCCATCTAAGCTTCAATTGTTTTACTATCTTTGTCCGTCTGTGCACATTTAACAGTTGTTTATGCAATATTTGTGTTTGCCCTGCTGCATTCAACGCGCGGCAGCCCTCAGTCAGGGGGCAACGCCCTCGCCCGAATAGATGTCATGGACGGGCAGTGGTTTTAGCTATGTGTTGTCCATATGGCTGCGGGCTGCTGTGCAACGCAATGTTTTCCATTCCGACTCAGCAGATCTTGCAGTACGCATAAAGTGCATAGATTCGTATTTATTTATTGAAACTTCGTTTGCTTTGCTTTGGCAAATTGAAGCTGGTTTCTTTTCCAAGGCTTTATTTGTTTTTATTAAACTGGGCTTGGCGCCAAGCGAAAGGATAAGAGGCAATTCTGAACATGTTGTTGTGTTGTAGTCCTTAGTTTATGTTATATTTTCATATTTAATATAAAGTAACTAATATTTTGCTACCATTTGTAACTCTTTAATCCCGAACAGCTTCTGGGAAACAGATCTTCGGACCGTGCGCAAGACGAACCGCTCTACGATGCGCCATCGCCAGGGCACTTTCCGGGGAGGAGCTGACAAGCTCATGAGGTAAGAGCGGATGAGAGGTCTGAACAATCTGAACTCGACAATTCCAATTCACGAAGTCGTCGTATTTATGATGTTGCCATTTTTTGTTTATTGTTGTTGCGGTAATTGAGCGCATGTGTGATGCAGTGTGTGTGCGAGTGTGTGTATATCTGTTCATGACATTCCCCGAGGGCAACGCAATTTACTTGTGGCTTACTGGAATGGGGGAGCCACACATCTCCAACCAATTTCCAGAGGTAAATAACAAAAGTATTTATATGTCGAATGCGAGTTGGTCCCAACCACCGCCCACTTCGCATGTTGTTTTTAAGGATATAAATAATTTTGATGGCGGAAAGAAAAGTGGGCAGCATACAAAATATTTATCGCATAATTGAAATCATTGCGCAACAATTTACGACATATTTGTGCAGGAGCGTAACAGAAATATTGCCCAGCTTTATGATACGCTCAATAGAAAGATATATATTCGCGGGTTCCCCTCGCAATAGGCTTAGCTCGATTACACAAATTGTAGATGGAAAACGTTCGCAATTTAAGGAAAACTCAAATTGAAATGAAATTGTTTTTTTAATTATCAGAAACAGAAATTTATATAAATAGAGAAAAAGTATTCATTAAGCATGATCAAAGCACATTTAAGCGTCAATTAGGGTCAGGAGCGGGTTTCATAAAAGGTACTTGATGAAAAGCGAAATAACAGGAAAGCCGGAAAACCAGAAAAGCCGAAAAAAAAACAAGAAATTAGCATAAAAACAATTGGAGTATCCCACTCGAAATTCATGTAGCAAATTAGCAGCCAGCTGCTGGCGCTTTTAATTTAACGCCCAGTGACCGCGCTGTTTATTCAAACAACTAAAAAATTTATGGCCCATTCGCACAAAGGGCATTGAGAAATTTGCACAAAAGTTTTTCATTTTCACACTGAATGCAAATTCGCCGCGGAGGTGATGGCAGTATTATGTGGAATGGCCCTACAACGCGCTTGATGTGTGCCTAAAAATCAGCTAAAATTTAAAAAAATGAGCTCAGAGATTTGCAGCGCAGTGAATGTAATGCTGATGAGAACTTAAGTCAATTGCCATAGTCATGCCTAGCTCGAAACTGAGCAGAGCTTAACAAATTTCACAGATATAGAATATATTCTATACCCAACCAAAATTATTAACAAAACAATAGACATTTATATTAGACAGCTGCTTTATAATTATTTGATTCGCATTAAATGTTAGTTTAATAAAGGTTTGAGAACTATGCAAAGAGGTTCAAAAGGACGAGACGGCTTCTTCTAATCCTGTGCAATTCGTGCAAGGAACGACGGGAAGAAAGCGAGATGGACACAGACTGGTGCAAGAGGCTGGAGATTGGGCCGGCCAACAAAATTGTGACTCTGCATTCTTAGCGATATTAATTAATATTTATTAAAATATAGTCTGAAATAGCTGCTGTGCATGCATCAGAATCATCTTCATTCCCATCATATATAAACAAATCTTCGCCGCCTTTCTCTCGGCATACTTTCCATATTGCCCAGCTGCTTTTTAATTTTTAACGAATTCTTATTCTATCTTCAACACCAGTGGAAACTATCAGGGTCTAGACGAAGCACGTAGTGCCAAAATGGACTCAGCACTGGAGCGAGCCCTGGCACAGGCCGAAGGCGATGCGACCTTCAAGAAGGTCAAAAGGATGAGCTACTCGAGCAATGCCGCGGGTGAAGTAAGTCAAATAAAATAAAACATATATAAAGCATGCATTCTATATGCATATACATATATATATATACATATATATATAAGCAGGTGCTAAGATGCTAAGCTTAAGTTGATGCACTCATCTTAAAAACAATAATTAAGATAAATTTGCTATCAAATAGAGAATGCATAATTCATTTAAAAAGTGAATTCGTTTATTTTTATGTATAAGACTCTCTTATATAAAGCTCTTGCTGAGTGAATGAAATTTTCTACAATACATATTATGTATGCTAAAGCCACGCGCAAAGCCGGGTAGCAGACAATAATTAATGTTTTTCTAATGTCAATTTGCCGTTTGGCTTACTAATTGTTCATGCCTCGCCTGGATCACCTTCGCTGCCTCGCTCGTTACCCTAAAGTCAATCTGCCTTCTCCTCTGCATATTTCTGCAACACCTTCGACGCCGCAACAGTCGTCGTCGTCGTCGTCGTCGTGTTTCAGACAACGCTGTGGCCGTAGCTACGGTGCAGCTGTGGCTTCTGTGGCGGTTGTCACGCAGTCCAGCGATGCTGGAGCCACTCAGCTACCCTGCGGCTAGCATGGCAGGGCATAGCTCAATATAATTGCTTCGCTATTGCAGATAAACATTGCTTGAGAAATTCAGTTCAGTTTGAGCGACAAATGCTTTATTAAATTCAAGTTTATTTAGAATCGGCGAGTTGCAGTTAATTGCGCGCGTTATTACGGGCTGGTTTGCGTATGACAACTCGGCGAATCGCAGGTCTCCTGATGCGTCTGTTTACTGGACGAGCACGTGTCCTACGTACAATGCGCACTACCCTCCTCCTCCGCCTCCTCCTCCCGCCGCCGTTGTTACCATTATTTGGCGTTGACGGCTCCGGGTCGGTATCATCTGTATCGCCATCATCAACTGGGGCAACTGGCGTCTCATCATCTGGTGGTGGATCTGCTGGGTCCTCTGGGGTACTTGGCCCGACTGGGTTCGTGTCCACAACGCAGTCCGGCTGAGCCTCATTGTCTGGATCGTCGCAGTCAGTGCACCCAGGTGGATCGTCAACATCGACACACGCTTCCGCATTGCCCTGCGGCAAGTAGGCCAAAAACATGGCCAACACTGCGAGGCTCAAAGTAATTGTTTTCGCTTTCATCTTAGCTCAATCGAATCGGGAATGATAGATGACAAGCTCAGTTCTGGTCTTATATAGCACGCTGGCGCGTGCGTCAAGTATGCGCTTAATAATTATGTTATTTGTCAACTCGAAGAAGAGAGTTCATATATGATTTTGATATATAGAGTCGCACAGCTGGTATGCTGGTCTGCTGGGTATTTAAACAGTTGCAGCTTGTTAGAGATGTCAATATTAAACTCCAGCTCGCTTTGTTTGTTTTTTATAAGGGAATTTTCCATTTACAATTCAAACTTATGCCCCAAAATTTGTTTTCCGCACCTGATTCTGAATCGAAAGTGAATTGATTAAAGATTTTGCGACGCAGATTCTCAGTAGATAAAATGAAGTGGGTATGCACGACTAGCAGATACCATGAATCCCAAAGGAGAATATTTCTTATAACTTATATAGAGAATATTTTGGGGGAGCATGTATTAAGCTTGGTGTCTCTCAAAAAGTTCGAAAAGTTGTTTAAAATTTAAATATGTTATCGATTTTAATCGATTAATGTAAACAGTAAAACTAGAGCTTAGATCTCATATCAATGCATTTACAGTATATAAATATATATGAAAGAAATCAAGTTGGAAATTCCAACCAATTCAAAATCAAAGTCTGCCTTAACTTAATTCTCTGGCAACAGACAATTTGCTTGACATTCTTTGTGTAAACTGTTATGCTACAAATGACAATTGTTATTAGATACAAGCATAGCAATTAGAATAACACTAAGTATCTGCTAATCGCCGTTGTCAAGTGCTTTGTTGCGCTGCGTGAAAGACCCTCTTCGAAGACAGCTTGGAAAGTAAATTAGCCGCAATTACGAGTCAAAGGGAGTGACTACAGTACAGTAAGAGCTGACCTCAATCATTAGTTGAGCAGCGCGGGCATAGTTGAAAGTAAGCGCTGCCCGTGGCTAACACCAGCTGGCAGGGCGCTGCCAGGCGCGACACTCGAAGGACACGCAGAATATAAAGCAAGCGAAGACGTCATAAATCAAAGGGTAGCATACTGCGAGGGAAAGGTCAGACCCAGTTGTGCCCTTGTCTCGAAGTAAAAACTGACTGCTTGTTTATTGCTGAAAATCGTGCAAGATTTATGGTGGTATTCAGATGAAGTCGTTGCGGCGCGAAAAAACAAGAGACTGCAAACAACTGCAGTGCAATCCTTACGCGAGGAAAGTCGTACAAAAACTGTTGCCCTATGTGAAGCTCTTTCTTTTTTCAGCATAGAAGTGCCAAAGACATAAAGTTGGCTATGTGCAGATTGAATTCGAAGCACGCAGCTTGAGAATTGAACGACAATTGAAAAGTGTCAAAGGTCCATGTTGAGGACATCAAGTTAAGGGCGCTAATATAATTGGACCTATATGCATTATATGCTTCAAGTATTCACATGAAGTTATTCGTAAAGATACGAGGCATTCCGGAACAGCTGCTGCCATTAGAGAAGCCTTTGTGTATAAGCAAGCAAAATATTACGTATACGCATTATGTAACCGCGAAGTGAGCTGTTTACTAGGCAAGTCATAAGTCATTTCTAAGGAAAGCTAAACCGCAATATGTGTGGTGCCAAGAAAGTCATTTAGTATAATAATGTTAAAAATATATATATACGCCTGCTGAGCATTTGAATATAGCTGAGTTTCACGGAAATCCTAAGCTGCACAGGTAACGGAAACTTTCAGTGCATAACAACGTAAGTTATTGAGTTTACCTGTTTAACAAGAAATGCTAATTGGATTTTCGAACTTTGCAAAGATATTCGAATTTGAAAACCCTAATAATGGCTGCCGGAAGCATATATATGTAAAAATCAAGTATACGCACGATGTGATTAGCCAAGGGAGTATAGTTTTTGTTTTTAAATAACTTACCCATGTCTACAGCATAGACAGAGGGTCACTTAATAGTAACAAATATTATGAAGTATTCGCTTGATATGCACACGTATTTAGCTGATTAACATCAGCCAGTTCATAGCCAACCGTTTTGTAGGAAGGAAAAAAACTTTCGTAATATCCCGTTTAGCTAAAGGAAGAAAGTTCCAATTAAAAGTTACTGCAAAGCAAGAAGGCATCCAAGCGTCAATTGCCACAAATCAACTTTTACATTAATTCATTTTGAAAGAGATGAAAGAAATGGAGAAAAAGCGAACTAGAGAGAGGGAGAGAGAAATAGCGAAAATGGGAACGTCAAGAACGCACTTGAGTGAGTGACAGACAAGACATGCTCCAAATATTTAAGGCCTCAGTCGAAGCCGAGTGCAAAACAAACTTGATAAGTTAGCGGGCGCAGTGGCAGCGGCGGGAGCTGGCAAAGGGTTTACACTGTGAACGGCTTGTAATCTATTTAAAGTGAGTCGCGGCCACTAAAACTCAATTAACCCCCTTTTCACGCAGCACAAGGCAATTGAAAAAGAGAGACAGCAACAGCAGCACAAGCAGATAGACCAAAAGAGGAAGGGAGAGAGACAGAGAGCGAGATGGAGAGACACAAAACAAAACGTACAAATCAAGGCAAAAGATTACAAACGGAAATGGCTGGCCATTGAGTGGGATTAAGGGGTGGGGAGAGGGGTTGCTTACTGTGCAGATAGATGCATGTGGGCGTGGCAGGGAAAGGCAAGAATTTTTTCACTTAAAACCGCATTGATACTCAATTACTAGTGAATGGGTTGCCAGGTCGACGGGTCGACGGGTCGACGCGCTGCCACTCGAGCTTGAGGGCAGCCGCGTGCAGCAGAAGCACAAAACAAACATCGGATGTTGAGCACAGGAAAACGGAAGCACTTTGCAACGGAAATGAAACATCAATTAAAGTCGCGCAT
Organism: Drosophila hydei; assembly: GCF_003285905.1. Classification (NCBI taxonomy): domain Eukaryota; kingdom Metazoa; phylum Arthropoda; class Insecta; order Diptera; family Drosophilidae; genus Drosophila; species Drosophila hydei. The sequence goes on from NW_022045678.1 coordinate 2,532,608, forward strand.
TGCTCGACGGCCAACCGAGCAGCACTGGACCGGGGTGGCAACCCCGGACGATGCCAAAAAATATATTGCCTTTCGTCCAAATGCCGCCATTGTTAATCCTTGCGGTAGTCGCTGCCAGTGCGGCTGCCATGCGAATGCGATTGGGAACGTGCCATGGAAGTGGGTGTCCCAAATGTTGCTCTCCTGTCCGTCGTAAGTCGTAAGTTGTTGGTTGCTGGTGGCCGATTGCTGGTCGCTGGTTGCTGCAAGTCTCGCAGTGCCAAAGGCCCATTTTTTCCATTAGATTGCGGCTTAATTGCAAGCGAGCCAGGGGGCAGGCAGCATGCGGCTTATACTTTTTTGCAGCTGCATATCTTGTTTCATTTTATTCAAATATATATGATATATGATATTTACTCTACAGGCATTTCATATCCAATTAGAATAAGAAACCTTAAGCTTTATATAATATACAAACACACACATATATATATATTTATATTCCTTTCAGTTAACTGAGCGCTTGGCCAAAATAGCTGGACTCAACAAACGCCATGGGGAAGATCCGATGCACACGAACCCAAGCAGCTTGGCTGGCAGCCGCATGAACTCCATACGAAACTCTCAGCTGAAAGTCGATCTGAAGGTCTTGGACAAGTTGGTCAGCAATCTCCTGCAGCAGCATGCGGCTGGCGCTGGACGCGATACGAACACCAATGGCAACTTGGAAGCGGGCAGCCGCACGCCGCCCGTGCAACGACAGACCTCCAAGAAACTCAACCGCTGGCGTCCGTTGTCTCGGTCGGTGCACAGCTTCAAACGTGGCGACAGCAGAGACTATGGAGGCGGCAACTTTACGCAGCTGCAGGAGCGCAGCGAGGCGCAGGCGTCGCTGGCGCCCAATATGCCCACGATTATGGAGAGCAGCGCTGGCAGCCCAACGCCGAACAATGCCCAGCCTCAGGCGCAGAATCCTTGGACGGCCTCGCTGGAGCGCACACCTGGCGCAGTTCGCAATATGCTGCACAACATCAGCCAGGCCGGCAACGCCGTCGTTCAGGAGGATCAGCTCAATCTAACACAGAACTATGTGGGCTAACCAAGAAGCTCAACAGAAATAAATTTATGCTTAATCTTTATATACTTAAACTGTTGAAGACAATAAATAATATTGCATGAAAGGTGGAATTTTTTATATGAGGACTTCAGCTCAAGTGGGTTAAATGGAAGTCATGAACCACATATATTATGATAGGAATGAAACGGGAACTTTCATAAATCGCTTTCAACAGGAACTATATTTTAGAGATATCATTCTTTATACGCTAAGGTGTGCGATGTCGTTTTCTTTTCATAAACTTGGCTGAAAAACAGTGGGCTTTCATATATCCGTTATTTATTTTGGGACTTGGCTTGTGAGCAGGAGCAAGTCTCAATCTTTTTAGCAAAATGCGTTTCTGCTATACTAGATATAGAATTTCCTGAGCTGCCCCTAGTGGACACCATCAGACGAGGGTAGCCTCGAGGCACGGACATTGCACAGAAACAATATACACTTTTCGCTTTGGATATAAATATATATATAATCATTTTAATACCAGGAAAATCAACGTCTTCAAACTCTTCCTTAAGCTCTCACAACTTGATTTCTATCGAAGTCGCCCATTTCGTTCAAACTTTCTTACAAATCATTTATATAATTGCTAAGTGCATTTTGAGTTTATAAAAGCGCATGTATTGTGTGCACTTTATTTACGACTCTCATTACGCTCTTCATTTATGCCAGCTTCAACAACTAAGCAGAATTATTACACAGCTTACTCAGAAACTGAAATCAAATGTGAGCAGAGTTGTGTTCTGCGTTTATGCGCCCCATAGAGAAGTTGCATATTTAACTACATTGGCAAATTTGCTCGGACAATAATGAAGGATATTTTATTAAAAATTAATAATCACAAGTATGTTCAAGCATAAACATGGTAGTTTCGGTGGATTGTGGGCCAGCATTGGCCATCCAAAATGTCAACACGATCAGGTATAGGAAATTTCGAAACCAAGGGAAACCATGGCAATAGACATTAGTTATAAGAATTCTAAAAGAATTTTATATAAAAGACCTCTCTCTTCGGAGTAATAAGCAGTATATCATAAGTTGTTGTATCTCATACATCTGTCGCTAAAAGTCACTCTGAGTATACCCCACCAGTGCTAGTTCGAGCACGACTCAAGTTTGATTTTTATAAAGTTTTCAAATACAATGAAACTCATGAAAAGTGATTTAAGACCTTAGTCACGACTAATTTATAATTATTTATATAAAACACAAGCAGAACTAATTAGAAGTTGATTAATGTCAGAGTGCAATTGTAAGCTGATACCTGATTAGCGTCAAGCAATAACGCGAAAGATACGACAGAATTCACAGAGTTCAGACATGAGTTGAACTAGCATTGACTTAAGCAAACAGTTTTTTAATAGACCCTAAAGCTGATGCTGCCAACAGAAGAGGCAAGTGGCACAGTTGAGGCATGTCAACTGACTGGACTACAGCAGTTAATATTTTGATGGGAATGCGGCGGCAATAGGAGCAGGGGCGAGGCGCACTCAACTCTGAGTGATGATGATTTTTGTGTTGGCGTTTGCAGCCTGTCATCATCAGAGATACAAGCACTGTCTGGCTGTCTGACTGTCCGACCCCCTCAGCTCGACTCTGCGGCCTGGCTGGTACTTGCTACCGCTGTGGTTGAAGCTTTGGGGCGACAATAATGAAGCTGTTCAAGTTGTCTGCCTGTTGCGGTTGTCGGACAGTAATGATGATCAAATTTGCCAGGCCTCTGTATTCTAATGGAGTGTGAAAAAATGGCAGCATAAATAGTGACTGCCATTTATTTGTGAGTGGGCGTTAATTAAAGTGAGAGGGAGTGGGTGTTAGGAATATTTGCACAGTCATTGCAATGTAATAAAAACCAGACAAAGGCAAAAAATGTTAGCAGGACTTGCATTAATTTTATATTATTTAATAAATATACAAATAAGCAACAAAAAGTGTCTAGCACAGCAGGCAAAATGAGTATCACGTGGTCATTATCATTCTAATTACTGTGAATAATTATTATTATTTTTGTTCTCTTCAAATGTTTTTCATCATTGTGACCATGATTGTAGCACAAAGTAGAAGAAATTGTTCGTGAGAGTCTAAGAAAGGCCAAGTGTGCACACCACCTGCATAACCATGTGGGTCACGTAGTTATCGGCAGCTGTTGGGAAAGAGGGAGAGGGCACAGGGAGAGAGGGGGCGAGTGAGTCTGCCTGTCTGGGCCTGTTAAGTGTTACAAGTATCCTAATCTAATTCTTAGAGTGCTTTCCATTATATGTACGAATGCTTTTATAGCCCACTCACCTGTCGCTCCATGACGCCGGCTAGCTGTTCGCGCTCCGAATTGCGATAGTATCCGGTCAGATTGGCGCCCAGTCGCATGGTCACCTCGTAGCGGGTTTTGCCACTACGTGCAACATTGCGATTGCTCCTCACGTTGAAAATGCTTGGACTGCCACTAGAGCTGGCACTGGAGGCGGCATTGTTATGGTTGTTGCTGTTCCTGTTGCCATTGCTGCTGTCAAATTCGCAAGCACGATGGCAATTACTGGCGTTGGCATTTCCAATGCATCCTGAAAGCGAAAAATAAAATGTGAGAAACTTTCGTTTGAAAAAGTCGCACTCAATTCCTCCAGATGCAAATGCTGAATGCAAGAACGCTTTAATTTTGATTGAGCTCAAGCTAGGTGGAATAATTTAATAATGCCCAGTCATAGCCGCACAAAGCGCTGAAACCCAGCCCAGCTCAGCCCAGTGTGCCACCCGTCAGAGCGAGCGCTGTGAAAATGCAATAAGAGACATTACAGCGCACGAAAAATGCGAGAAATGTTTAAGCCAAGTGCCGAACACGCCTGAAGGGATGAAGTGCCCTTCATCTGCTGCCCCCCGCCCTACCAACTGCCTTCATCCTATTGCGCTTAACTCGCCTCGCATTCCCGATGCATTTCCCACCTGACCCTTGGTGAGCTGTGCAAAACCGAATGTCAAATTCGATGACGTTGTCATACCGAAGACACGTTGCCAGGGGAACCCTCGAGCCAACAGATGGATTTCTGTTCTTATGACATATGAACAGTGAGCGGAAGTTCTTGCTTTGTCAAAAAAAAGCCATGGATTATTTATGCAGCTGTACGTGAATCAAAAACAAGTTGAAGTTGAAGCACAGTCTTATTATGCTTGAAGATTGAGTATCGATATTTTTAAGCTATTCATTACCAAAATCATTTCAAGTTGGGGCTGACAACATCCATATTTTGTGGATCACCTTGAATGTATACAAAGTATACAAAGGTAAAATATAATACAATCTTTCGTACATCTATCACAATTTCTGGCTTTGCTTTCAATTTATACACATTTTTAACAAAGCTCTACGCAATTTAATATACGTCAATTGCTGTGGGAGAAATTCTGATAAATCATTTCGCGAAATTGTTCTGTAGTCGCAACAGTTGTCGTTGCCCATTTGCAAAACAAATTCAACAATGGGACGAGGCGTCGCGAGGCAACAGACACAACCCGCAGCTGGAAAGCAATTGCGCGTTTAAAAAGGCGCGACAAAGTCAGACAGAATAACAGATACTCTTCTCACACACAGTCACAGTCCGGGTCATGGGTGGGCCGTGGGTCGGGGGTCGTGTGCCCCAAGCTGCGACCCCTCAGGTTCTTTGCCAACACTGGAAATGAATGTTTCGTTTCGTTAAATGTTGCACTGCGTGCATCAAGTGCAATTTAAATGCTTAATTATTGCCTTAATTAAATTTCTTCCTCTCCAGCTTCACTTTTAATTTGTTGCAATCTTTTCGTTCCGTCTCTCCTTCCGTCTCTCTACCCCCTTTGCTCTGTTGTTTTAACCACATATTTTTGTTTTTCTGCCACACACGCTCAATTAGTTATTGCTTGTTACGTCTGATTACATTTCATTTACTCTCTGCGACTCCACTTACCCTGCGTAGTCTCCACTATTTCGGGTATTTCACATTTGGTTCCCTTGTAACCACTGGGGCAGTGACATGTGATGGCCGCGTCTCCAATGTGCCTGCAATAAAAAATCAATTCAGCAACTTTCATGATCTGAATAGTATAAGTAATGAAATGGTAATTTAAATTGTTAAAAAAAATTATAAATTAAATGATAACAATAATATATATCTATATATATATAAATTGCAAATAAAAATTGATTCCAAATTGAAATTGCCAGGGCATTGGAGATCTTCAGCCAGATCAGGCAGATCTACTGACCGATTGATCAGTCTTTACAACATATATTTTAGTGTTAATTATATTTATGTTCAGAATTTGCGCTGTCTAAAATTGGTTGAAAATTACTTATGTCCGGGCAAAGCAGGGTAAACTCAGCGAGAACATGCCAAAAACAACTGTGCAAATAAACCAAATTGAGGTTTACTTCAAAAATGTTATTAAAATCTTTGATGTTGAATGAGTTTATTTAGTTAACTAGAGTTGAGCTGTGTGGCACGCGTAAATAAAGCCAGATTAATTTACTTCAAATAACAATTAAAAAAAAATATTAAAACAAATTTAAATAAAGTAAAAAGTGTGTAAGGCTTATAATGAACAATATACATATAATAATATATAATAATAATATATGTTTTTTTTATATATATGAAGTTGATAAGTTTTAATATCACACTCGATCTCAGATCTTTAGACTGTAATTTACAATTAAAAATATATATATATATCAAGTATTATTTAAGCTTTAATAATAATAAAATACAGACTTATTAAATAGAACATTTTAAGATATTTAAATATAATTTCAGTTATGCTGCTGCCTCAGCTGGCGTGAATAAGGCGCAATCTGAAACGCTAATTTTCACAATCTTCACATTCATGGCCATCATTATTTTTGATGACATGTGTACTAATAATAAATAAATCTCTAATAAATATGGTGCCAAACAATAAAGTAATTTTTCTTCGATAAACCTTTGTGGATTGTTAATAAAGCATGATCCTGATCCTTATGTATTAATATTTTGATAAAAATTACAACAATTTGCAAGCGTTGGCCTCATGCAATTCTAGTATTTAAAAAATGATAAGCCAAATTCAACAGAAAGCAGCTATTAACGATTAAATCAATTGTCAAATTAATTAGTGTTGCAACTAGAATGTTGTGTAGCTCAATAAAAAACAGCCATTATAATGGCTTAAAAAAAATTTTAAAAAAATGTATATTTCAATAATATTTATTTTCATATTAATCTTATTTTGCTAGCCCACTTAACCAATTACAAAGAAATTTGTAATTTATGTGGGTGATTTTATTAAATATGACTAAAAAAACATAAAAATTCTCTATTTATTGACTTCTTTTTAGCTCAAAAATGGATGAATTTAATATAATTTAAGCTGCCTGCCGTATTACATAATACTTTATGTATTAGCACACGTATAAGCTTTGATTACTCATTGAGGTAATGAAAAACCATTGATGAAATTGAATGAGCTCAATTCATATATAAAGTTGAATATTTGTATAGAATGAGTGTTCTGTTTCTCATTTAAAGCGCTCGACAGGTTATCAATTATTTAAAATATATATACAATCGAGCTCGACAAACTGTGCTACTATCAACTGTTAAATAAGGCTGAGAATCTCTAATAATCATGGTTTATTGGATGGTCTATTCATTTAACAGAAATTTTCAATAAAAAAAAAAAAAAATATATATATATATATATATATATATATATATATATTAATTTCAATCATTTGCTTGGACTATAAAATATAAATAAAATATTTTAAATACATTTTAAAAATATTAACTATTCCTGTCATGCACACAGCTTGTATTTGTCTATAGAGATTTTCACTTATGGTTCTCTTGAGTCCTCTAAAATGTTTTGTTTCAACTGTACTTACTTGCATACTCCGCCGTTTTGACAAATATTTGTATGCGCATCCGTGCAGAGTGGGCCGTGGCCACAGTCGCTGCCGCTGAAGCCGGCAAAACAGGCGCAGCCATATGAGCTATAAAGAGATGAAAATGATTAATTAAAGTAAGTTTAAACTGCACACATATTTGACTTGGCAAACAGCTAAGCTGTCACGAACCGGACATGCTGAGCTGTGTTGTCATGAAGCAGGTTCCTATTCCTATTCCTATTCCCGCTGTCTTTTTTATACGTTCATGTGAATATGCGCAAATTAAAGTTTTTCTTTTCTTTTCCTTTTTGCTATCTCAATATTTTGGTACGTGCCTAAGCGAATATTGTTGAGAGGCAGAAATGTAATTCCATCAACAGCCTCTGAGCTAAGTGCTAAGGTCACAGACTTGGGCCCCTGGCAATAATTTAAAGAACTTGGCGCCAAGGATACATTCCAGACTCGCAGGATGCTGCCTACGTCATTTCCGGCTGCCTCGAAGAGGCGCTGCTCACTCATTAAGTTCAATTGCGAGTAATTATGCGTACAGTGCGAAAGCAGACCTTGAACAGGCTGCCTGCTGCCTGCTGCCTGCTGCTGGCTCATGGAAGTCGACATTCGCTGAGTTTTTCATTAAATTATATTCAAATTGACTCTGGCGTGTCATGTGCAAATGTTTTCCCCATAAAAAAGATGTTTGAATACGTGAAATCGATGCCGAAAACAGTTTAATTAGATTCCATTTGGAAGCCGAGCTGCCCGAATTTAGCCAAATTGCAGTTGCCCATTTGGAATCACGGAAATTAATTCACGACAACAAAATATTCTCGCTGACAATTTAATTGGGACGCGCAGCTTAGCAAAAGTTGCAACAACCAAAACATAAACAAAAAGGTCGCCATTTATATGTTAAATAATTGCGCAGCCTTTTCCCATTCATTCTACGCTCCGTCTGTCCAAGTGTCCGCCTGTCTGGTGGGTTGCTCGGTTTGCCGCTCGTTTTTCAGCGGCAACAATCGCAGTTGTTGTCAGTTCTACGTTGTTGTTGTTGTTGCCTGCCTGACACATGTCAACTGAAATTAATTTTTGGAAACGCTTACCAAATTGTTTAGCAGCAGCAACAATAGCAATTCGTATATATTTGATATAGAATGTTTATATATCAGAAATTGGCAATTAGACAGCGTTTCGTATTTTTGATTAGAAAATTCACAGCTTACAAATTTCTCGTCTCGCCCAACAAGCGAACAGCAAGTTAACATATTCATGCAGCAAAGTACTTGAGCTGGTATCCAAGCGGCAGATTTTCATAGACTTACTGCAATTAAGCCATTATCAATAAGGACTTGGTCTATCAGTTGCAGGACGTGCCTAATATAAATATTGACGGCGAGCTCATTCGGTTTTCTATATCTTCAATGCTAACGCCTTTATGTTCAGGAGAGTATTGAGTAGTTCACTCCCCTTCTAAACGCACCTTAAAGTAAAACGATCTAGTTTAGGGACATGGACAAAAACTTGTGCCTTATTCTCCAACTACAAGCCATGGGAGAATAATAGCGATGTTATTTTTGAGTAATGGAATGCTTATTTTCTAAAAGAATATACCAGTTTGAAAATAATTCTAAATCAAAAGCGTCTCTGTTCGGAGCGACCATCAGATCAGAATTGATCGATCTAGCTCAACTAGTGTCCATGAAAAAGAAACTCAAGAATCTACTACAAGCTGCGAAAATGATTGAAACTCCTAGCGCTCAGCTATTATATTCGATAGTCAGTGAGTCATTTTGTTGAATTGATTTCTGCTTTAAAAACTGAAAATTAAATTATTGATCTCTTTAATTTATCTAAATAAATACAAATATAATATAACATAAATATAATATAATATAATATAATATAAAAATTTGGGGTGCATTGAGCATTAATGAAACTAAGACCAAGATGATGACATCGAAATTGTTTTGCAAAACAGAAGAATTTGGTAAAAGGTCAGATATGAATGTAGATAAATTAGTCTTAGTTTGCGTTGATTGAGGCTTGCTTGGGGACATGCAATGACTTGAATATGGTAAGTTCAGAAAAGATAAAAGTACTGAATGTTGTATGACATTTTGTACGTTTTTCTAATATAAATAATTCTGAAAGTTGAATATATTTCATATCAACTTGTGATGAATGAGTTGGGGAAGTACGAGTACAATTTTGAGCACTCCATTGTGAGTTGTCAATTTCAGTTTGCTTATAACTGGCGGTGCTTGAATTGTGTATGCTTCACCTGCTACCATAGCAGCCTAAGTGATTATCTTCGAGCTACTGGCATTCTCTATAAATGGCGGCGTGGTGTTTGCTGCAAAAGTCACATTTGGCTATTAGGTCTGTTGGCTTGGAACAAAGAAACATTTAAATGTGCTCGAATAAACAACCTGTAAGCATTAGGCATTGTCTTAATTATTTATAACCTCTTACATAGTCTAGACACAATGAGTATTCCCCAACATGATAATAAATTCAAATGGGCTTTAATTACTTTGGCCAAAGCACAAAGTTCGTGTCAAATAGTTTATTTGCTTGAATGCCAAACTTTTAGGGTATCGATGGCACAGAGCAAAGTAGAAACTAATTGATCTGCTATTAGGTCTGTGGGCAATGCGCATTAGCTGATAGCTGTGAACATACGCTGTTTGGCATTTGCTGCATGTTAAGTATCCGCCGAGTTAGCCGGAGGCCATAAAAGAAACGAAAGCGAAAAACTTTTCGCCAATAACTTCAACGAACAAAATCAAAATGTGCCCACGGGGCATGACAATGGAAAAAATATGAAGGCGACAAGAAAACTTTTCCTTTCTTTTGTGTCCTTTCACTTCTTATTCTTTTTTTTTTTGCTGGAAACTTTCTCATAGACTTCTCGAACTGCTTGGACCTTGGGCAACGTGAGCACTTCTTAAATTTTGAAGTTAGCTGTAATTATTTGGTAGAGTTGATGCCACAACTGCTCTGGCAGCCATAAATTAAAGCACATTCGTTGCTTTAACCGAACTGCCTTTGTTGCCTACAGCCCTATATATCATATATTTGTATATGCTATGCATAGTATATGGCGTGCTTCTGGACACGCCCATTGTTTTGGAACAACACACACGCACACTCACACGGAAGTTGTGCTTGTTGTTGCTTGACTTAAGTATATAAGTAATTGTGCCTTTGTCTAGCGGAAATTAATTGCCCCTGTTCGGGCATCTGCGGCGCTTGCAGTTACAAGCCTCTTGCGAAACGTCCTTGCGTGTCCTGCCGCCTGTGACGGAAACGTTTGCCCAAATGAATGCCACATGTCTGTGCGAAACTCTCACAGAAATCACCAAAAAAATCAGTAACCGAAAACAGTGGCCATGCGAGTCTACACAGCTTAAAATATACTCTGCCTAATGTACATTTATAGCGTCTGTACATATATATATTACATATATATATATATATATCTTTTTGTGCTGAGAGCTTGCTATGCACGTGGAAAATACTTCTTAATATTTTAATCCTCTTTATTGTGTTTACACATAATGCGCACTCAGCATGGAAAGGGTACACTGAGTTGAGCTTCAATGTCTATTGCTCGCACAGGTTTTCCACATTTTTCCCTTTATAGAATCGTTGAAATTCACCTGCAGCTGTTTTCCCGTATGCTGTTTTCCTGCATATTTTTAGATTTTTCCATTTTTTCTGAAATTTTTTTGTGGATTTAAAACTTTTTTACAGAGCAAAAATATTCGCATGTGAAGTTGTTTTGAATTATTTTACCCTACATGCTGGGCCGACGAGGGTATGTATAGTTTTTGAGTACGATTTTTTCACAAAATATTAAATTTCTGTGACTTTCGACTGGGCAACAAATTATATTTTGAAAATCGTAAATGAATCCTTTCTGATTTATCATCAGTAATTAAACTTTACTTTTCATTTGCCATTGATCTTTTATAGGGTATTTCTTTACCATTTATTCTCATCTAATGCCGAGTTGTTTGCTGATATTTATGCCTGCCTGGCGGTCGGCTGCTTTTATCATAAAAAACTGCATTGTTTTGATTACGAAATCGAGCTACTCGCCATGCATTTTAAATTCATTTAAGCATTTTCAAAAGCTTCTCGACAATTAAAACAGCGTGCCAAAAGCTGTTATACTTTTATGTTCTGCCACTCGAAAGAATGCTGACAGGAGCACAAAGTGCAGACTGCAGTCGCTTGGCTGCATTTGGCGAATCGCAGAATGAACTAATAATTTCCATGACACACAGCCAAATGTGTGTGTGTGTGTGTGTGTGAGTGTTCGCGTGTGTCTGTGCCAGCCAATGGCGCGTAGATGTCATGAACATGTCATACTGGCAAATACTGGCAACATTCCCTCTGCTCAGCTGCACTTACGACCAAGCGACAGCAAGCAGACGAAAAAATATTAAAGGCAACTGAGATATCAGCTATACACTGAGAAAAAAGAGGCAGTTACAAAGGCATCTACAGGCACTCTTCATTCTTTCAACTGAGTGTACCACTGAGCTATAGTTTAAAATGCAGTTTACTTTTTAATACCCCTTAATTGATAGCGATATACCTCTAAGAAGTTCCGTCGAGACAGAGGTCAGTTATAGGGTATAAATGTAAAGAAGTATAAGATTGTGAATGTATCATTAGAGAATATTATTGCCATGTAAATGAGCTCAGCAAATATCCTGTACTTTATGCCTGTAAGAAGTTTCTGCTAAAGGAACAGAACTCAATTAGAGGGTATATTTTTGAAGAGAAACAATATATGTATGATATATAATATATAGTAAGAGTCATAGAGTCGAGCCTGTATTTTATGAGAGGTCCGTTACAGGGCATATTTTTAAAGAGAGACGCGTTTGTATATCTAGCATTCAAGAGCAATTTTCAAAAAAATAGTGTGAGTAAATGAGTCAAGCAAATACCCTGCAATTGGTGGCGAGTTGCATAGATACACAAATTTTCACATTTCCATATTAAACCCATTTTAAGGAGAGCTGGGTATATTTTTAACTAGAGACAAGAGCTCCAAGTCGACGAATCTAAGCTCCCTGGTGAGATAGATTTCGACAGGAGATGCCTTGCATCTTATGCCTGGTATCGATGCCTACTAACTCAAGTTCAAGTGGAGCATATACCATATATATATACTCTTTGATAGTGGATATTCCTTCAAGAAAACCTATTCATTTGTGTAAATGATGAACAAAAAGTAGATTTAACTTAACTTCTATAAGCTACTATATTTGATAGCATTGATGTAGCACATTTTCTGTCAGTGCATTTGGCTTGGCATATTTGAGGCACTGTCTAACATTTCTGTTAGACTTCTTGACACAACGCCAAAAAGCTTCGGCAGTGCCAAGAGTCAGAGAAAATATGAAAAGCGGCTAGTTATATCTCATGGTGACTACACTTAAAGTCAGCGCAGGCAACAGCATACTTGCAACATGTAGCACATATACGTGGACACATATGTGCACCAATTTGAAACACAATAAACTCAATTGCTTGCCTAGCAGGCTGAGTAGAGAATATTTTAAAAATATATTCAGCCTTTAAAAGGCATTTTATGTAAACAATTATTTATGGGCTTGATAAACATGAATGTGTCTCAAAGGCTTGCGAGGGCTACATAGAGCACAATGAAAAGGAAGCGAAATGGCAAATTACAGCAAATTGGTTTGTGTTTATGAATGTGTGTGTGTATGTGCGAGAGTGAGTGTGTAGTGGCATGAGTCTATATGTGGCACAACAAATATCATTTGAAAAGCAGCACGAAAAATAAACGTTGGCGGTTATATTTTCCTCTTACTTTTTCACCTAATGCAATCAAATTAAATGCCATTAAATTTGATGGCTCTGAGTGTGTGTTGGTGTGTGTGTGTGTAAAGGGGTAACATGCATAAAATGTTGCTGATTGTAACAATTGCGCCACGTCTAAGCAATTTTTTATAGCCGGACAATCGTAAAAAGGTCGTTAAAAAAAGTAAATTTACATTAGCATTTTTATGGTTTTATCTTTTTGTGTTGTGAGGCAAATTAATTTTCCCAAAATATGAGAAATTTCAATTGAACAAAAGAGTTAGAGCGAGAAGAGCACACACACGAGTTGTGAATTCTTGCAGAAATAACAACAGCCAATTAAATATCTGAGAGAAGTTTCTGCTGACAAGCCAAGCAAAGCCGAAAGGAAACTTTACGTTAGTGGAAAGGTAAAGGTAAAGGCAAGCCACATAGCATATGCATATCGTAACGGCGAAGACACAGGAAAATTAAAAGTACAACTGCGACAAAAGTTTTAGGGCGAACGGGCCAAACTTATAATTGAGCAGTAAGCAAAGGGAGGGAGACAGGGAGAGCTGAGTCGCAGTCGGATGATATGACAAAGACAGGTCAAAATTTTGGCCAAACAAAACTTAATTGCAATATGCAAAGCGAGCGAGCTACCTGCAACTACTACCTGTGCGGGTGGTCGAGGCTCAAGCTAAGGCTGAGGCTCAGGCTTTGGCTCTGGCTGCAGCTGCGGCTGCGACTGCGTCTGCTGCTCGTCGACTTTGGATAAATGACAATGTTTGACAAGGCAAACAATATACGCACTCCCATACACATAGCTGCTAGCCATGCGAATGACACTGACACAGTTCAGGCATGCAGCATGTGGCATGTGGCAGGGGCGTATGTCAAGCGACTCATTGCACATGCAACGCCCACAACATTGTCCTCTTTACTATTATGTAGTTGTGGCTGCCTCCACAGCTGCTGCTGCTGTTGCCTCTGTTTGTTTGCTTCCGCACTGAACCTGATCTCATTTAACGCTCTCGTTTTGTTTGCTCAACTTGTAGCAACGCTTTTTGTTATGAAAATACAGAAGGCAAAAAAAATGGGAATTTACGTATTTTTCCGAGACGAAGCTCTGCATATTGATTGCCCCGACCTCTGGCCATGTGACACACAATTTGTCACCGCTTGAACGTGGCCTAGTGCGAGCTCTGCTCCTTGGCTGTCCCACAGCCCGAACCTGGAATCGCTTATAACTAGCTGACTTTGACAGCTTGACACGCTGTTCAGCTTGCCTTTTTTGACATTGCAACTTCCAGCTCACAACATATGAATGGCCGAGTCTCTGACTGTCACTGGCTTTTCATAAAGTTGTGAAGTTGCCATCGAGTTGTTGCAGCCAAGCCCACAAGTTGACAGAACTCCACAAAATTCATTTTAATTATTTATTTTTAAATCAGCTTTTAGTTATCCTTTGACTCAAGTGCGGTCCTATATAGGTTTGTTCCTATTCAACTATCTATATACATATATATTTTATTTTTATTTTAGTCCATTTGAATTTTGTCTTAGCTGGAGAAGAGCACTGTTAGTGCCATAATAAAACAGGCAGCGCCCACCCAAGGCGATCCGCGTTCACCGATTCGTGCTAGCTTCCACAAGGCTAATCGCATGCCGGTCTTATTGCCATCCAAAATACTTGGACACATGGGCCTCACGTAGGCGCAGGTGCAAATCAGCAAAAGAATAACCGAAAGTAAACTTTGAAAATTAAATAGTGCACTCATAGTCGAGCGGAATTTTGTGTTTGCTCGTGCTTCTGTTTGTGGCAGAACTCTGGACCAGGTCAGGAACAGCCAAGAAATTGGCTTAAATGTTAAAAGTAGTTAAAAGTAGTTAGCAAGAGCCTACTACCTTGTTTAAGCATAGAGCCTTAATAAGTGAGTGACAGTTGTCTAGTGTCCTATGAAAAATTTATTTTATCTTTCTATAAATTAAAGTGGATCCATCCATCCTCCTTGTACAAAGCCATCGATACTTTAGTCCACAGTAATAGAGATAAGTTGTATTATGATTCGTTGTAACAAGAATATTTCTATTTGATAACTTGCTCTTCAGTTCAGCATAAAATTTTGTATCTCATTCATCTGATCCTTCAAGCCGCTTTGAGTATGCCCCCCAGTAACAAGATACTCAGAGATCACTTAGTTTAGTTTCTCTTTAGATCTACCTATTCAATTCAATTGATTTTGGACCCCAACGAGTATTCTGCTGTCGATAGCGCCAGACCTTTTCACTCTAATTATTTGCTAAATGAGAGCATTCAAAAGAATGCAAGCTGAAATACACTTTGTTAAAACTTAACAAATTTGCGCTATATTTTCTTCAATTAAAATAAATTTGCTTACTGCCAATTTAAGCCTTTGCATTTAATTCAACTTTTCAGAAAGGGGAGCAGAATATCCGAGAGGAGCTCAATAAAAAATCCCCTTTGATGCGCCTCAAAGCGAAAAACTTTTTCAATTAAACATTTTCTTCTTAAAACACAGACTCGCATCGAACCCAGGAGCCCCTCAACAAAAAAATTAAAAAACTCCTCAAAGGCAGCACAAAAAATTGTACAAAACATTTAAACATAAATTTTCGCCTTTTTTTGCAGTTTTCAATTCAACTTTTGCGGTGAGGCGGAACAGATTTATGCAAACGCCAGAATTGATGTGTGTGGATCTGTTTCCGATGGAATTGTTTTTAACTATTTTTATTATCTTCTTCTTTTTCTGTAATTTTCTTTGCAGCCACTGCGAAATGAAAACGCAGAGCTACATAGCCGATAGCCGCCCAGCTGGCTGGCCAATTGTTTATGGCTTATTGTTGTTAGCCCGTCGCGGAAGCGCGTCTGTGCGCTGCCAAGTGCCGCCAGATGACCCCCAGCTCGGTCGAGGACCCGTCGAATTCGCAAACATTTTGAATATTTTATGCAAACTTTATTAGCAATAAAATGAAGTTGGCTGCCAAACACTTGTAATGAGCTGGCAAAAAGGGCAACGGACATGCAAAGGGCAGTGTCTGGCATTTCTCTGCGATACGCAAACAGACTGCGCTTCTTAAACAATGCAAATGAACTGATAAAATTTTCTACAGAGCAAGCATATGAGCCAGCGGCTTATACATATCTATGATAGTGCAAAGTAATTTAAACCTACTAAAGAAGTTATATATGGAACAACTTTACTCAAATTTGGTGAAGATTTGGTTTTACATAGAAGGTAAGCTCTGTACATGCTGTCCAAGCCAAATTGTTACGATTTTCGATAATTATATGACAGCTACTGTGTAACTTATTATAACTGATGTAAAATTAACTAATGTAATATTAACTGATTTGATGTTTACTTATATAATGTTAACTGATTTAATTCTAACTGGTGTAATGTTACCTAATATAATGTTAGCTGGAGTAATGTTAATGTTAATCTCTATATATAATCCATCTATAATGTCGGTTGGTGCAATGATAATTATGTAATGTAAAGTGACGCAATGTTAACGTATGTTATGTTAATTGATGTAATGTTAACTAATGTTCGCTAATGTTAAGTTAAAGGATGCAATGTTAACTGTTTTACTATTGATTAGTGAATGTTATATTATACAGTATTAACTAATTAATAGTTAATATAATGTAAGCTTATGTTATGTTAGCTAACGTAATGTTCACTGATTTATGTTATGCTAATTGATGTAAGGTTAACTGATTTTGTGTTAACTGAATTAATTTAAACTAATTTCAGGCTAACTAATTTCATATTTATTGATATTATGTTAAATGATGTTATGTTAACTGATGTTATGTTAACTCATATAATATTCAATAAGTGAATTATCATTCACCTTTCAAATGTGTCGAAATAATTAGAGAAATGTCGCCAATTCCCAGCTTGCGAGCTATACAAATAGAATATTAGGTATCAGGTATAGCTGACAGCTTTTGAATAATGAATTGCAAACAACATAATGAAATTGACGCTCTTTCCAAATAAAGCTAAAAACACTTTAATACTTTAAGCTATTTTCGTTTTCATTTTCATTTCCTGTTACTAATGTATGGTCAGTCGATTCATATATTTGGCTTACAATTTTCTTTAACCCAAATACTCCTCCCGAACGATACCACCCTTCTGCTTTTGATTGATATTGGTAAGCCTAATACAGAAGCATATAAAACAAGGACTTCGCTTAAAGCCCTGTCAGCCAAGAAGCGATCCATCAATTATCTTGATTGCTTTACGAAACTGAGCTGAATGCAAGATAAACTAATCTTTGTGAATTGTTGTTACGCGCTGAGATTTGTTTCAATAAAGTTCATAATTGGTGCTTAGAAATCTTTAGCAGAGTTGGTCGGAGAGTGTAAAGGGAGGTAAGCATTTAGAATCATTATTAGAATTATACAATTACACTGTACAACAACGTTTTGTCGCTTGTGTAAAGTGAGATAATTCTGAAATCGAAAAGTACATTTTCAGAGGTGCTTTGAAGAATTCAATTTTGATTGATTTAACTGATCACTGTAAAGACTTTTAACTGAATCCTTTTATATTTATAGGGCGTATATAAGGAGTTAGAGGCGTTAAGCTTCGTTCAAGCATAATAAGAAATTGTTGACATAAAGACATTTAAAGCAGTCTCAAAAAACACTAAAAAAAAGGTTTTTGGAAGTAAAGAGCAAAATGTTCTCAAATTTGATAAAAAAATAATTATCGTATACGAAAATTAATACAATTATAATGTTATAGTTATATGAAAATTTGCTTCTATTGCTGTACTGATAAGACTATGTTGCTATTTTAATCTAACATATTTAAAACATATTCAATCTGTGTAGAGTACAGGGTTCAACAGTCTCATAAAGTATTTAATGTTATGCAAAATATACATTTAAATCTAATATTTTGCTATTGGCGTGAAGACGCCTCTGAGCATTCATTAACTTTAAATGCGCACAGATTTGACATGAAAATGAAATACTTTCCTTTATTCCCAGACCCATCCAGGACTTGGTCTTGTTTTCCACATTTGATGCGGCTTATTAAAATTTTGCACACAAAGCCGAAGCGAGTGGGAACGCAGTTAAAGCGAAATTAATAAACAAACAGGAGACGCAGCCAGAGCAAGACAAAAGCCAAGATATTGTCAAGTATACGCACTGTGTGACACAGCCCTCAACACTCAAAGCGCCTTATCAAGCATTTCAGATTTTTAAATGTTGTGCATTTTTTGCTTAAGGAAGCGCGCTGAGCAGGCGACTCATAAAAATTGCAATGAAAAATTGTGGCACAGCTGACAGCAGGCGAAGTGCTGCGTGCCACACACACGCACAGAGAGAAGCGGGCATAAACTATAAAGACGACAAACTTCAGCTACTTGTCGCCGCTGCCACGCCCACGCTATCTCTGCTGAGAGTTGTGTGTTTGTATGTTTATCTGACAACACGTAGCCGAGAGCCAAGTTGCTGCCTCATTTGGCTCAAGGTTGTTAATTAAGTTGACGTGACAGGCAGGCGCTTGGTGTTACGTGCCACACTCCCAATCCCATCGCAGGGGGAGCAGACGAACTTCCACTCATCGGAAGCTGCTGAGCAGTCACTTTTATATTAAATTTCTAGGCAACACATTTCGCTTTTGCTTTGACATTAATATTAATATTCAATTAGCCAAGCAAACACGCCGCCTTCGCGCTGTCCAATTAATGTTAATTATGCTAAGTAGCAGAGGCCACTCTCAACTTTTAGCTTCTTTCAATGCCCCCAATTTCTGTCGAATTTCGTTTTCCAAATTCCTTTTTCTTTGCTTTTTAATTTATTAAATTTGCCACACTCATAAATCGCGATACTTGACCCAGTGTGAAAAAGCTTCAAATTGATTTGTCAGCTTCTTCTTGCCTGTGCGCCATTATAACGCGGTTCCACTGTAACGCCAATGGCGTGTAAACTGCCTTTAAATTGTCCAATTCGTAAGCGTTAAATTTCAAATTAACAATGCCATTGTTCAATTTGTTCGATCTGCCCGGCTGCCCGGCTGCCAGGGCTTGTTTATTATGCTAATTGCGTCTCTATTGCGTGTTGCTGTGGGCTTTGTGGCAATTAGCTGTATATCCGACGGGGGTTCTCACCAAACTTTCAAATTTAATTTTTTAGAATACTCTGCATATATATATATTATATATATATCTGTCTGTATACATTCCACGAATCATTACAATGGTCTTGCAAAGAAATCGACATTTACGAGGGCTTTTCAAGTATTTCAAGCAGTTTTCTACTAGTTGGAGACAGAGCTTTGGCAGTAGATAGAAAAGAAACATGACTCTTCAAGTTGTTCAACTCTTTCTACCAACTAAAACTACTCAAACTTTTCCAATTTTATTACTTTTTTAGGTCACATGTTGGCCATTGGAAATAGTCTCCTTTACTCACTTCCTACAAGAGACAATTACATATTTCTGTAGGCGGTTCTAGTGCCCGCTCGCCACAGGTGCGACGCATGCATTTATTTTGGACATCTCATATAAAAAGAGTTTAAGCATTTGTCTTTGGATATTTGTAATTTAAATTTTGATATAGAAGACTTTCCCCTCATGCAATATAGAACCGAGTAGACAAAACAGCCAAGTATGTCTGTGAGAAATCAAGGCTTACTTCAAAAATACATAATAATATTCCAAGAAAAATTTGTATTTTAATAAAAATTTATAGCGTATACTCTATAGACATAGTTGGACTTCTTCTTTTATGTTAATAAGAATATTTTTTTGATTTCGTCTCCTCGCTAACTGGACTCAGCTTATTCTTCTTCTAAACAGTTGGCTTAGTGAATTTAGTTTTTTATTTTAAAAAGTCCAGATTTTGTAGCTATTATGTGCTGAATGGAAAGACTTCGATTAGTCCAATAACTGCTTATCGCATAAAAGATTTGGCTGAGTCAAAAAAGATTTCTATTTACTTTCAAGATATCTGATCGTCTTATGAAACACTCTATGTCACTATTGATGTTTGTGGAATATTAATTTCGTAGTATCGCTGAATATATAGGTCTATATTGTTCCTTTTTCTCAATAATTGCAGAGTCTTTCTGAAGTGCTAAAACACGCTGTGACGAAGGATTTTATTACTTCCATAAACTTCTCTTAGCATAACCTTTTGTGCGCTTGGAACGCACTCGGCATTCGTTTAACCTTCATAAATGATATTGCTTTTAGTGAGCTAGTCGCACATTAGCGGCAGGGCTGGGCATTTATAAGTCATGGCCGAGAGTTCGACAGCAATAACAAAAGCATGAAAGCAAGGCTGGCTGTGGTGCGATGGCCCTATGGTGCTGTAGCTGCACCACCTGCGTCCGGCTGCCACGCATATTTAAGCAAGTCAGAACTTTTGCGCCTCTCGACCTTTAGCCCCACAGCGACTGCTGTTGCTGCTGCTTCGGTTGGGGCTGCTGCTGTCGATTTCAAAATTGAGTTTCCTTTCGGTTCCGGTCAATGCATATGAACTAAGCGGCAATCGCAACGCGGCCAAAATCACAGGCAGCTAACCATGCAAACTGTTAAATGTTTGCATATCAATCTTAGCCCGCCTCTTGCTGCCCGTTCCCTGTTGAAATGGCAAAACGGTACAACTGTTTGGGGCCTTTCAGCTTTCAGCTCTCAGTTTTCAGCTTTCAGCCTAAACCAAGTGGGAGCCATACATTTTGCAATGTTCCAGTGGCTGACGCTGCTGTTGCTGCTGTTGCTATTGCTGTTGCCAAATAACTTCCATTTCGTTGTGCTCCGCTTCCTGTTTCCCCAGTGTAAAAAGCAAGACCCCAAACAATGAAAGGCATTGCCAACACATTTTCGTTGGGGCTAACAAAAAAATCTACACAAAAAGTTTGCATACGCCAAAAGTCAATTGAAATGAAGGAGCAGCGGCAGCGGCAGCAGCAGCAGCAGCAGCACATGATGCATTTCCCAACTCTCGGTATCCTTCTCCTCCTACCTGAGAATAATACACACTCACACACACACTTAGCTTGGTCCTTATGAATAACTTTGGCAATTGAGTTTGACATACATGAGAATTTGTGTAGCTCGGTTTTGGGCAAGCTCTTGGGGTAGGTTCGGACAGCGGTTGCCGACGTGATTGATTGATGAAATATTTTTGGGTCATACAAAATGGATATGCGACTGACTTGGGTCTGGTCTGGCCTCAGCAGAAGATTGAACCCATTACGCTAGTTAACACATTGAACTAAATGTTCGGAGACCAGTTTCACCCATATTTGCCACCAAAGTGAATTGGATTACTCAATGTCGTTGAGGAAAAGGATTTGATTTGTTTATTTTCTCTTTTCTAACGAAAATGCAATCAACCTTAAGATATTGAAACTCAAATATTTGAAGGAAAGAGTAAGCTGTTGGTAATATTGGACATTTAATAAATTGTGGAGAAATATTTAATTTTGCAACAGCTTGCGATATATTAAAGCACAGGCAGTCATGACATATGTTAGCTAATGTATTTTAACTGAGCAATTAGAGCTGTGGATGACCTATGAAAAGTTACATATTTGCCATGGCTTACATATATTTTTAAAATTTTGATGATCAATTTTCATTAATAAAACCAGATTTTTAGGCAATTTTCTCACGCATGTTTCTGTGCTTATTGCAGACATCTGAATACTTAACTTTAGCTGTATAAAATATGAATGAAATCTATGGATATCTGCTTCAATTTTAAAAACGATATTCAAACTGTTAAAGCAACTCTGCTTGACTAAGAAAACAACTTGCGGGTTTCTTTCTGTGATATAGAGATTCACAAGCATCTCTACCACGCAGAGCACAGAGATAACGACATTTTCGCCCTGACAACTCCAACTGCAAATGCTGCTCCTACAAAAATATAATAATATAATAACATAAAAAAAAGTCTATTCAAAATATGACAAAAGATAAATATATCTAATATTAAGATCTAAGTTCAGACTTCACTCGATTTGGCCCTGTTTTCGGTGTTCAGCAGGGAAACTATAAATTTAGAGTACAGATGATTTCTATACGCTAATAATATAACAATTAGATTCTTGAGCTAGCTTCAAATAAGATCTAGATATAGATAGTTCTCCAAACTATTTTCGCTTTACTCCATGCTACACCTCGCTATTGACTCACCTGTAATCGGCACTCGCAAAGCAATCGCCTAGGAAGCGACATTGCAGCGTATTGCACTGGGTCGTCTTCACCTCGTGCTGCACCTCGTAGGTGATATTGAAACCGTAAACGTCCAGCAGGCGATCGAGTGCCCGCAAATGCGTGCCGTCCAGCGTGGCCATGGTGAAGCGTATCTCCAGGTATTGGCTGTTGAACTGCATCCAGGTGACTTGCGTGACCTCCTCCTCGGTCAAGGTGAAGACGCGATGGGCGGGCACCTTGAAGTCGTCCGAGTAGTACATGTACTCGGTGAATTTAAGCCCGCCGAGTACGTAGAGCTGCGTCAGATAGACCACAATGGAAACATTGCCCTGTGCGGTGGCTGGCAGCTCGGAGGCATCAATTATCCAAACGCATTCGATGGGCGTGGCAAAGCGATGCGGGAAATTCGGCGTTTGAATGAGGCCATAGCGTGACTTCAGTAATCCGCCACAGCCTGATGAGTAGGAAATAGAAGAAGAGGAGGAGCCGCCACCACCAACGCCATTGCCACCGCCACCGCCATTGCCATTGCCATTGCCAGCTGAATGCTCGCCAATAGCAAAGGCGTTCAGGGCAAAGTTATGCTTGGCCGCTGGAAAAGGCGGCGGAGGTGGCAATGGAACCGCGGGCAACGAAAACTTTTGATCCGGATTGTTTTGACGCCTGAAGCGTGCATGTTGCAGTTCTTGTTGTTGTTGCTGTTGCTGTTGCTGTTGTTGTTGCCGTTGTTGATTTGTTAACAATGTTGCCGCCGGCAGCAGCATAAACAGCAGCAATATCGTTGTTAACCTGACAATTGTCAGCAGCGACATTGACTTGGCTTTTGTTGTTTCTTTTTTGTTGCTTATGAACTCCCACTTAGTCGTTTACTTGTGCTCAACTGAGTCGCCCACAGCTGTTGCTTGTTGTCGTCTTATCATTTGGCAAACGATATGCATGGAACACGTTCAGTTGTCACAGTTGTAGCTGCATTCCAGCCACGCATCGACAGCAGACCCACTGCAAAAATAGATAGAGAGGCAGAGATGATGTGAAATTTTTAGGAAAAACCATTTTGACAGCTGTCGTTTGCATTTGAATAACTGCCGCTGTCGTTTCATCCAATATGCCCCGGCTGGAGCCCCTCCACATGTCATGGTGCACTAACACACTGGAAAATCGTAAACTGTCAGCGTGAAAAAGCAATTTGAAAATCCACTAAAAATGGAGCGCATTGCCACGCATCAATCATGGCTGCCGTGAAGCGTGCCGGCTCATAAAACAAAGGCTCTGGGCTGTGGGCTCTGTGCTCTGCTCGGTTCGGCTCGCCTCGGCTTGACGCGCCACTCGAGCGTTTTTCTTTGTCAACTTTCAAATTGTTTTCCCATATTTTGTGGGGCCAAGTGTTGATGCTGCTGCAGCTGCCTGCGAGCAGTGCTCAACGCCAAAACGCCAAAAACCCTCTTCAACTTCAACTGACTTTTGTAGTTTTTGTGGTGTTTTTACTGCCAGATTTGCCTATGACCAGCGGAAGCCTCCATTTAGTAGAGTTAGGCTTAGGTCCGCCAAATCTAACCAGCCACATGGACTCGCTTAGCGCCAATGTGTGCGAGTTACCTTAATGTGTGTGGCAGGAGTTTTTGAAATTTCTTTCAGAATAACTAGACTAGACTAGACATATTGTAAAATCTTTAAGCAACAATGATTTGCAATTAATTAAAATAAATTACTAATAAAGGCGAACAAATACACTTGACCAGAGCGAGTCAATGTGTAGTCTGAATGAGGGGTAAAAATATTTTATGTAAGAGGCGCGTTGGCCCAACAGTCACATTGCAGTTTCCCATAAACACACAAAATATTGATTTGTATATCAATAAAGTTATTCGCATGGATTTATTATTATTTAAACTTGTATTCCAGCAATTATTATATAATTTAATTGAATAGAGTAAACGGAGACTCAGCCAAAGCTGTAATTAAACACAGATTTCACAGTAAATTCAAAATTCAAAATTGCGTGCCACAAAGCAGGTAAAAAGATATGAAACACCAAATCAAATTAAATCGAGAAGCAGGCGAAGTCAATTACATTCCCATTGGAATATGTGGATATCTTGAATAACTATTTGCAGCAGCAACAATAATTATCATAGAAAATCAAATATAATAGCCTTGGACTAAGCCTGTGCAACTTAGCACTCAAAGCAGAGCCAAATTAAATTATAATTTACCAAAAAGCCAGCTGCAAATACCTCGTGGCCCGGGTGTCAGATGTGAGCATTTGATCTATCACTTATTGACAGACTCGAGCTGTGGCATTTGCCCGATACAATTTAATGTGCGCGGCCTACTTCTAAGGTATTTTCATACATAAATTATATACATACATAAATCATATTTACAGACTTCTTTTCGCGAAAGAACTTGGAAAAATAAATATATATTTGATCAACTTTTATGTTTCACTGTAAATAAAATAATTTATGCTTACAACAAATTTACATATAGAGACATATATATAATATATATATTAAATATATATGCTTTAAAGAGAAGTTGAAGACTCAATGCTGTAAAGTAACTGTTTGCTGTTAACTGTTGCTTAATGTTTTTTGAAGCTTTAGTTGCTATATTCTGCATGATATTTATTCACAAGGTAGATAAGCTTATTCAGAGACTAACAGTCGCACAGATTCGGCTGTTGATAGCTAACAAGAATATAATTTTATTATCTAAATGAATTTGTTTGACAACTATTATCTATCAGAAAATCAGGTCTGATAGCAGAATTTACTATAAACTACTGTGAACTACTGGTTTGTCGGATAAATTCTAATGTTGAGCCAAAACTAGCTCAACAACATATATATATACAGTTATATATACATTTGTTTGAGTAGAACTTATTTAAGTGCTCACACATTGCATAATAAATTCAAATTAAAAGAATATAACAAGAAAGACTGCTTTCGTGGGCAGTGCCCGACTAGGATATACCCTGAACCCGGTGCAGAGCTACTATATCAATCATTCTTCTTCTTTAAGAATATTCATAGCAAATAATACATACAAACCAACACACACACATACATAATTACGCACTCTGCTTAGTGTGTAGTTTAGGCCTAACTATGGGAAACTAATTGTTGAATAAGTTCTGGTAGCAAATCATATTTAAAATATAAATAATATATAATTATATATATACATATATATATAAATAATGGCACTCATATGTATGCATAAGAATCTAGTATTTATATTTTAATCCGAAATTGGCCACAAAAGGGAATTTTAACTGCCTCATTTCTGTGGCATTCAAACAAAATCAAATAATCGATTATTATTGATAATTGGGAAATGAAGTGAGCTAACGAAAAATATGAATAGCTTTAGCTGTGGGTGTTGAAGGAATCTACATTTACGAGATCACTGGGTATAACTATGGCGAGATAGATTCATCTCGTCGCTCTGAACTTTAAGCCATTTCAAAGCCTTTTTAAGATAGACCCGATTGTCTTTGACGACATTTGTTGCCAGACTCCGACTCTAATGAGCTAAAGGCTCTTTCTTCTTGGCTGTTCAATACATTTTCACATAGCCGCTATGAATAATTTGCACGTTTGCCTTTCTATCGATTGCCACATTTTACAATTACTTAATTAAAACATAAGTCAGTGTTTCAATATAGTTAGCTACAATAGCTGAAATTCGACCAAAGTAAAGTTTTGAATTTAGATTTATTTAAAATAAAAATCCAGTTAAATAAATCTCCCGCATTTCGAATGAAAATCACATTTGCCAAAACTGTTTTGGGTAAATAAATATGCGTCAATGCCTTGTCTTCTGTTTATCACTTTGTGTCAAAATGTTACTTATTTACTTTAAGCAGGCTTCAATTTATTTTTCGCACGTCGCATTTAACTTTAAGAAAAGAAAAAGGTGTCTAAACTTTGTTGCTTCTAATGCTGCTGACGCTCAAGCCGATGCTGATGTTCAAGCTACTGCTGCTGCTGATGCTGCGTGTGCTAACAAGTTTAATCAAATGACAATGTCGTAACACGTGCATACATTTGGGGCCCCGAAGGCACAGCAGCCTCGGCTGGGCTAAGAGACAAGTCTTAGCTGACAACCCTGACACATGTGAGCACAAGCAAAGTCATAGGCCTTCAAAACCCAGTTCCTCAGCCCCTAGGGCCCCCCTTAGATGTCGTTTTCTCTTTCCCTCTCTGTCTGTCCTCAACGCTTGCCTCTCAGCGTGCGTGATTTTTACTTTCAAATTACTTTAGTTACGCATTTTAAGCATAATGAATAATATTTTGAAGCTTGCCATGCGAATATTGTGTCTGCAAAAAGTTAATTTTCTTTACCCGGCCCATACATACATATGTATAAATCACCCAAGAGACTTTTATAGAGTTATTGCCCTAGCTGATTTGCCTTGTTTGTAGCTGAAACTCTGCCAACGCTTGACATATATAAGAACATCCGACTAGACTGAACACTCAACACAGATAAGTATGCTATTTAAGCCTTCATTCAACAGTTAATCTCTAACTACTATTAAAGTGTTGCATACTTTTTGGCATCAGTGTATAGCCTTTGCTTAACAGCGTATTTTCACTATTTTAATGTGTTTCAATTTGATTATTATAAGAGAGATTGAGAGAGAGTGAGATGGAGACACAAAGCGGGTGAGTAAGAAAGTGAGGGTGAGAGCTAGAACTAGTGAGAGAGAGAGAGAGAAATAGGGAGATTCAAATGCAGTAAGAATTAGAGAGCTAGAGAGAGAAAGTGATAGAGAGATAGAGAGGGAGAATCAGCGTGAGATTTAGAGACAGAGAGAAGGAGTGAAAGCAAAAAAAGAGAAAGATGAGAGAGAGTGAATGAGAATGTGAGATAGAGATGCAGAGGATTGAAAGGAGGAAAGAGAGAAGAGAGATTGAGACTAAATTTTTTTTTTTTTTTTGTGTATTTTGTATTTTATTATTATTAAGTGTAGAGCCTGTACAATCAAATTTAGTACCTCAACAACACATGTATATATATGGAAGAGAGCGAGATTGAAACTAAGACGGAAAAATAGACAGAGACAGAGAGAAATAAATTTTTAACGTTTATTTCTCTCTTTAAGCTTTGGTATTTCTTTAAAATGAAATATCGGGAAACATATCTTAACGATGTCTATACTTCTAAAGCTAAGGTAAGACAAGAGCAGCAGTGTGATACTATCATTACAGTTGCTACTCAAAGGCAAATGCCCGAAGGAGGCCTCAGCGGCTCCTTTATATTTCACACAATTGCCGATCCGTTAAATCTCAATTAGCTGCAGTTTAGAGTGAATAACATAATTGATATAAAATGAAATGAAAAGAAAACACTTGACGTCAAAACAATGACGCGCTACCCTGCACCTGTCCGATGATAACGGGGCGGGCGTTTAGCGCTTCGCTGGGCGGGGGCACTTCAAGCTGAAACTCAGATACCGATAAAGAGCCCCAGGGCCCAGCAGGCAGTTGCTTCGCTGTTTTGCTGCTCAGCTGCTGGCGCAGTTGTAGCCGGCGCGTCGAGCAAATTGCCAATTTAAATTGGCCGCGTTAAATTAGTTGAGTTATCAGCCTCCACGGCGGCAGGTGTACGGGTAGCGAGTGCGTCGGATCGAGTCACAGTAGTTATTTCTCCCATCTACTGTTGTTATTCATACATAGCTCATAAGTGTGACTTCTTGGGCAAGCGAAGCGGAAATTGTAACGTGCTCAATTACGGAATTTCGATGAAATATTCAAAAAAATCAAAAGTTCTTAGCGGAAATGCTTGCGTAACGGCTCATGAGCGACTGGCATGTCCGAAAGTGAATGAAGAGTATAGAAAAATATAATAAATCGAAAAGCTAACCAATGTGAACTACGAGTACCCAAGCCCAAACGCGTCGTTCTACTTATCGGTGTCCATGAAATTATAGAGCAAATTCGATAAGAAAGTGGTTTCTTTCGCAGTCGCTGCCAGACCCGAGATCTGTGCTGTCAAATGTTTTGCTGTACTCCATGTATTTACCTAACGAATGGAACAAGACTACAAATCAATCACTTTGCGCCTGATATGGATATCTAATCTATAAAGAAATAAGCTTAATTCTTCTAATCATTTTCATTCCCCAGTTCGAATCGAAAATCATATCACAACTATTTGATTTAAGCTTATTTCTGATAATTAAAAATTATAAAAAAATATTAAAAAGTTATAAACAATAAAAAGAATCTATTTGCGAAGATATTTAGAGACCTATTTTCTGTGTTTGGGCTTTACAAATGCCTTGCGAAAATGCTGGAAAATTGTTCAAGTAAACTCGAGTTCAAGAAAATCAACAACAACAAAACAAACAGCAGAAAACAACAACATTTCGCTGATAACTAGAAGAAAAAAAACGAAATGTCAATAAAACAATATAAATGACGGACTCGTGACTCTCATGGATCGCTCGTCGATGTTGATATTGTTAGCAAGAAAAGTGAAATACAAATGGTTGTTGAAGCAAAAACAATTTTTTCTTCTTTTCGATTTGCAATAAGCAATTGTGCTGTTCGGTCGCTGTTATCTATAAAGATGTCGTGTAATACAAAACACTGATAAAGGCCGATATCATCTATAAGTAGCAAGATGCAGGCAGAGTGATATTGCCAGGGAGACAGAGAAAGAGATAGATACAGAGTGGGAGAGAGGCAGCAACAGTCAATTGGTCAAATCAGTTAAAACTTGGCTAGCGTTTAGCCCAAAACAAAAACGGTCCGATAAGATAGAAGCCAATTTGATTCACGGTCACAAGGCAAAAGGCCAGAACCGCGTTTCTTGCGGCCTCCAGCTATTGGCCAAACAATGAAATCCCCGCATAAATAGAAAACAATTAAGCAGTCCATACGATAAGAGATGTATGATAAACCCAAAACCCACTTCAATGCTGACTCATCGGCGCCCCGGGTCGAATGGGGACGAAGAGTTAACTGGCGGTAGAGCAGGCATTGGCATTGGCATTGGCGCTGGCCTACGCTTCGGGCCCTGGCTAATTAGCTCATCCATTTGGCGATGCGTGAAATTTATGAACTTTACAACTTTTGCTCAAAAGCACAAATATATCTGATGAAAAGCTAATTTTCCATTTTCCACTACTGTGCCAGCCTGATAAGCAACGCAACTGTCCTTGACATATTCCAGTGCTCGATTCAATAATATTCTCCCAATTTGTTTAGATGTTAGTTGAACTAGGTCTTGTTGAAATCTAATTCTGAATTAAGTTTAATGCAGTTGGGTTATTAAAAATATATTTTGGAATAAATGAGTTTGCATTTATTTAGCTTACATATATATCTCTATATTAATCGGATTTAGCAAAAGAAAAAGAAATTTTAAATTAAATGAAAAGACTCCCATTAGCACATTGGAAATCGTCCCCAGTTCTAGAGCTTGAAAGTACAGATTTTGACAACTAAAATTATTTATATAGTTATTGGAAATCGGAATCGGGAATACCTATATCTTATACATCTTTTTAATAATAACGTGTTTTCAAAATCCAATATCCTTCAATTTTATCTCATCATTTTATATCAATTATGAGTTTATATACTACTTAGAGTCATGTCTACCAAACAACTTTAACATTATAAATATTGTATATAAATATATTTTTATTGTATATATATCGAAAGTGATTCGATCATATATGATATATATGTTATATATATATGATTAGCTTATATACACAATTGGACTCAAAAGATGTTTTATAAAGCAGATTTTTGGTAAATTTTTTAATATATTAAAGCATAAATAATTCAGCAACAAGAAGGTATTTAATCAGGAACAAACTTTGATATCGACTTTAGTTCTGGCAACACCTTGATAAATGCTTCAAATAAATTGATTGATTATTTTAACAGATAATAGAATTATAGATACCGCAATGTTTACGAATAAAAATAAATAATTTTTAAGTTATATGTGCAATAAATATATACATTTTATCTAAGCTGCATATAACTAAAAATAAATAAACAATATTGTATAAATACAAAAAAAGATGAAGTAAATTAAAATAAGTCACAGAAATTAATGAACAAAACTCAACTTAAATATATAAATAAAAAAGTAAACATTTAAATGATTTAGCCTCTGAAAAGCTCAACAAATCAAACAGCCCGCTATAAAACTAATCAAATTAAAAAGCAATATATATATATTCATATAGCCATATTTATGTGTGTAAAGTCGGGCTGGCTGTGTGGCTGATAAGGCGTCAAGTGCTCGCTAAAATCCAATAGATATTGAAATCGGTTCGAATTGAGTGCGAAAAAAGAATCGGGGAATTCGCGAGTTACAGCAATTGCAGCCGAACGCAACAAATTTACAGCGGGCAATTAAAAGCGCGGCCGTAAATCACAATTCTGGCAACAGTTATCAAAAGAGGGTTAAGGGCCGTTTGGCGAATGGCTAACCGTTATTTGCAGCTACCAATCACAATAACAATAAGAGCAATAACACCAACAATAACAATAACAATAATAACAGCAGCAACAAATGCTGGGCGATAAATATGCTAAAATAGTAGCTGACAACTAACCACATAATAAACAGCACACCACAGCCCACTCCAAGCCAACTATTTAACTACTCGGCGAGTGTAGCGCCCAACGTGTGAAACTCCCAACACAGCTGACCCTCAGCACCCAACGCCACTTAGCCCGCAAATATGGCCTGTTTTCCGCGTCTCTTCCATCATCGCAGTAAAAACAAATTTACGCCCGCCCAAGATGAGAACACCGACACCATACTCAACACACAAGATAGCCCCGTGGTGAGTTTCTGCTGCTAAAAGAGAACAGCCCATACTCAACACACTATCAACCATTTAGTTGTAATAAGCAGCGCTGATGAGTTTATTAAGTGTTTAATTAAGGGAGGCGGCATGGGGAAACGTAGCCGAATCAACAGCCAAACATTTAACGGTTAACCAAATACCAAAGCCGACTAAAAAAATATATAGAAAAATAAACACATGTGTGGCCCAAACTGTTGTTATCTCTGTGGCGTTCACTTTTCAAATGCTCCTATCAGAAAGCCACAAAAATGATAAAAAACTTCGCACACACATCGAAGCACAAATACACTAACAAAAACCCGACTGCAGAGCATCTTTAATATAATTAGACATTCATTTAATTCATATTTTTATTTTACAGTCTAGCTCACCTTTTCCTAACATGTTAATGCTAGGAACAGATTTATAATATATAAGTGTAGCAGTGCTTTTTTCTGTTAAGCAACAACTTTTAACATAGCTATGTTAAGTACATAACATGAGTATGTTGGTAACAGATTTGTGGGTTAATATGGTTATGTTAAACAGATTTATGTTAAATACAGCTGCCAGCAGTCAGTGACAAATTCTTACATACTCTGCCGGTTAGCTTTATCGTAAGGGTATACAAATCGGTATAATTAGGCATAACTAACCAGGCAATACGGTAAATCATAATACATTATGTTCCTTTATCTATTAGCCAATGAAATCTCAATAGTTGCTACCAATTTATTTAGTATTTTTTCATATCAATTGCTGGACCCTTATCTATCAGGCGCGTAAGTATATAAGCATAGTTTTATTAGTATGTTGCTATAAATGTTAGCTAAGTTTTCCGGCTTTTCGATAATAACTAGGTCTTAAGGTTGCTCTATCACCATATGTTTCCAGTTAAAACTGCTCTAGATAGTGTTTAATTAGCAGAGATATGGGTGCTGGCAGGTCTTTAGAAAGTCAATTTTTTGATTCAAGATTTTGCAATTTTAAATTGGATTTTCGCATCGAAATTCGATGTTCTATTTCTATCAATCTAAGATTGACAATCATTTCATATGCAAAAATATGATAAGCAAACATATGGACTGGATGTCGGCTGAATCTCATGCATAAATCGAAGTCAAGTAGATTCCAACCAGACACACGCACACACACACACACATACATATATGGCCCTTAGTTGGCAAAATTCTAAAGTCGATGCCTGCGAGTGCTGTCGGAATGTCAACGTGATAAGGATCGACAGGATTGGAGACACTCTGGAACTCAGGCCTCATTCCAAGCAGTTCAAAGTGAAAGTCGTCAAGCAAACAGCACCCAAAGGGGAAATAAATGCATTTGCGTTTGACATCTTGAAGTGTTGCGATAAATACAATAAGAATAAAGTATTTTATTTTTTTTTTGGTTGCTGTTGACTTGACTTTTTGATATACTTTCGATTGCACAGCCTATGCGAAACCCTTTGTAGGCAACGATTATCAATCGGATTTGCAGCAGAGAAGAGCAGAGCAATTGCTTCGGGCTGCTATCGAGCACATTTTCCAGCGCTTTTCATTTTGTTTTCTTCTTTTGCGGTTTCCGATGGGAAAACGGAAAACCTGTCAAAATGTCGTCGTTTAAGTCTGATTAGCATATCAAAGTGGAGACAAACACGCGACCTGCATATTGACATGTGTTTATTTATGCGGCTTGTGGGCTTGCCATACAACAACAACAACAACAACAGCAGCAGCATTGAGCCCGTAGGCTGTGGGCTGTTAGCTCACCAAAAAGGTTTGAATATTTTATTGCCCACATGCCTGGCTGCCAATTGAGCGATAAGATGTACCGTTATTTTGCGGGGGTGGCATCTCATGAGCGCTACGAGCAGCAAGAGAAGCTGGAGGGAAAAACCTTATCCTCAGGCTAGGCTGCCAAGGAATAAGTCGCTAATCGCTGGCATTTAAATTGCATAATCTTGGCCTTTAAATTAAATAATTGAAACTTATTCCTTTGATTACCAGAGATTTTGAATTGAACGGGCTGACGCCGGAAACTTGCTTTTATTTTGTAGTGCAAAACGTATTCTAAAACCGACATTAACTGAAATAAGTAACCAAAGAAACAAAATGAACTGAATTCCATTGAATATAATTATTTATAATTTTATATTTATTATTATTTATTATATTTATAATTTATAAAGTACATGGTATTGAAGTCCGCCTCCTGTCGCCTTCAAGTGGGCTATGGGATAATGCTCTTAATGTTCATAAGACTATCGCTAACGTGATCGAGGGACATACGAAAACCACTTGTGAACTCTCCACAAATTAGACGCCGTGGGAAACCATGGCAAGGATCATAAGATTTTACTTAAGAATTAGAATTAAAGGCCTCGCTCGAGAGAAATCGGTATGGCCTTATATAACTCGTATCATTTATTAAAGATATTGTATACACATGTGTAAGACAATTAACTTCTAGTCTGCAAATTCTCATTTATTTATACTTAAAGTTTTATAAACAGGCTTCTTCTACTCTTCACATAAATAAGGACCTACCTATATAATATATTATTCGTATTTTTTAAGAAGTAAATATTCTTATAATAATATATAATTTAAATAATTTAATATATTTAATTTAATATATTGTCTATTATAATATATAATTTTTATTAAATAATATTTTTATTAATTTTTTATCTGTTGTTTTACCATTATTCTTCATTAATAAATCTGCTTAGTTACTAAAATTCTCATTATCTTAAATTAAGCTTGGTTTTTTTTTAATTAAAACTTATTTATTTAATTATTTGTTTAATTTTTATAAATTTTCTTTATAGCAAACATATTGAAGCCTTAATTTTCTATAAAGCAGAATTACCATTTATTTTATTTATTTATCAAGCAGACTCTTTTCCAGCTTTGTCGTCGTAAAACAAAGCTATTAATAGAATTCTCGCTGCTTCATATAAAAATTCATTCTATCTTTATCAACTGCACATGCGAAAAATGAAGAAATAAACAAATAAAAATACACAAATAATGCGAGCAAGAAATTCAAATGAAAGTCAACATGGCAAATAACATATACGAATATTAAAATACCCTAAAAGAACTGAATGCTTTTTAAATTAAAAGTAAATAAAAATGGTTTATTATTGCAGAAAACCAATTTAAAATACCACAATAAAATATTTAATGTCTTCAAAAATATACGTATTGAAGTCTTAATGCAAAGCTGTTAAAAGAAAATTTAAATTTAAGTATTTTACAATATATATTATTTATTAAGCAAAGAAATTGTTGGAATACGTTTATGAAGTAGAAGAATTGGTTTATGATAAGAGTATACAAAATATATATTTGCATCTCTTTACGTGAGTATACATAAATATATATATATAAATATATTTGTGTATATTTAGGTATACTATCTATAGGAATACGAATAACCTTTATTATTTATTTAGAACAATGTGCGCGTAAGCAAAGAAATTGTTGGAATACGTTTATGAAGTAGAAAAATTGGTTTATGATAAGAGTATACAAAATATATATTTGCATCTCTTTACGTGAGTATACATAAATATATATATATAAATATATTTGTGTATATTTAGGTATACTATCTATAGGAATACGAATAACCTTTATTATTTATTTAGAACAACGTGCGCGTAAATAAACTCGGACAAGCAAAGCAGATAAAGTTGTGAGTCAAGTGGGAAGCTAGATATCAAATGTAAAGAAGTTAAAATATAGATATATATATATTTGAATATATTTAGATATATATGTATATTCATATAGAATCATACGAGTCATAACTCAATTACTTCTAAAGAGTAGAATTTTAAATGGAATTGTAAATACGTTGGACTGGCACGAAAAGCTCATCAATCCGTTAAAGCCTCAGCTGTCATCTAATCAAAAAAGTGTGGAAAAGCCCCTTGCCCGGGTCTGGCCTCAGTTGGATTCAAATAAATGACAGCTCTTTTTACTTTTCAAGCAATATGAAGAGCCAAAGCGTCGCAAGTATGAAAAACATTCGCCTCGAGTCTAATGCGCACACAATACACACACACACGCTCACATAGATACAAATGCGACAATATGGAAACATATTTATAAGGCACAGAGATACAAATGGCAACACAATGGACATTTGTTGCTGTTGTTGCTGTTTATTGAGGCTCAATGGCGGGATAAACTGGCAACTGTTGCAGACATTCAACTGCACGGCTTTTCGTATTTATCAGCTGTGTCAGCAGCAGATTGATTTCAAAGCAGCGGACAGATACAAACGCACACCCATCTACACCCGCACAATGACACACAGCCACGCACACACCCACCCAACTGGCATTATATGCTTACTTTCACAGATTGTTTGCAAGTTTGTTTTCTTTTTTTTTTGTTCTTTTTCATATATTTTTTTTTGATGCTGTTTTGTTTGCATTTGCTGCGTGGCAGTCGCAGTTGTTGTTCTCTTCACTGTCATATATATGTTTTATATGTGTGTTTTTTCTCTTTTTAACAGAGACCTGTTGACATTTGACGCGCTTTGGCATTCCACACTGAATGGAAGCTAAATTACGTTGAACATAAATTTTAAGCGGCTGTCGCTCTAAAGCCCCACTGCCAGTTGATGCTTAAATAAGTTTTTATCTTTATTTGAAGTTAGAGTACTTAAAACTTCACAAATGTATATAGACTTGAATAATAGCTGAAACGCTGTTAACGGCTTGAAACTTGCATTAACATGGCTGGGAACTGTAACTGTTAACTTAACATAATAATATATTAACATAATTATAACAATTACATGACTCTGTTAACGACTGGCTGGACCTTTTGAGTAGTTGTTAAGAGAGCTCATTTCATGTAGAGGTTGAAGTAGACATTAATGATAGATATATATAGTTATGATATATAATATAATATATAATATATAGATTTTAGCTTTATATGGCCGAACTGTCTGCTAAAGCTAATGGTATTTGCCATAAAGTTAGCAATGAGCACAGATTCAGTTAGCCATAATCATTAAGAAAATGTGTAAAGTACTCTATGAGATATCTCAAAGCAATAACTCAATCACATTTCACTTTTTTGCTGCCTTAGAATAGATTTGAGCATGTTTAGTAAGACGGGCTCAGCTGTAGCTCGCGTGCTTAATCTTATCAAACATGAGTACAGAAACATTATAAAGTAAATGATGTCAAAATGTATTAATTAAATGAATTTATTTAGTTAATTAATTAAGTATAAACACAACATTATGTATTTAATTATTTTTTTTAATTAATTAAGTATAAGCATAGCATTAAATATTTATTTATTTATTTTTGCTTGCTTTTAGACTCTAGCTTTAACATGCTTGCATCTTATACAGTAAATGAAGACTTTTTGAATACTTGTTCATTTTGATTCTAATAAATATTTTATTGCTTCATTTTCAGCAAATTGGCCTCTACATACGACGCGAGGAGAAGCCCCTCTACTCACCCATCATCACACCCAGCCCGAGTGAAGTGAGTCTTTTATTTGTCATATATATATACATATTTATATAGATACACAGTAGACCTGTTGCAAAGCACTTTTCGTTAGCACAAAAATCACGGGGTCCGGCGGCACACAACATACGACCTATTCAACCATAAAATGCTTGTCTTTGCCAAACTCAATTAATATTTGCACACATGTTTCTTATACTTTCAAACGAAATGATGTTTACGAAAACAACAACAATCAACACGAAACACTTGTAAATATGTACACAACAACAACAACAACAACAACAACTTAAACAATGCTCACGGACCCACTTGCACCCCGCACTTGTGTTTGTCTTTGTAAATGTTTTGGCGTACGTCTACACCTGGCTATGCCTTGGGGTCCTATTAGGCGCAACTGCAGCGCCTAAAACAACAGCCCTCCAGCTCCTCCACACAGCCGCTCGAAGCTGTGGCCGAAAATGTGGTCAACACTAACGTTGCTGAGCTCCAAGAGGCGGCGCAGCAGCAGCCACAGCAACAGACAAAAAAGTTTCTCTCGCACAAGAGCAGACTTCAAGCCGAGTACAGAGAGAAGGAGAAGGACAAGGAAAAGTCCTGGATGGTCAATGGAAGTGCAATTAATGTCACACGTAACAATTCAAAATTAAAACCCGTCAAAGAACGTCGCCCCACAGCTCTGCCCACCGAGGCGCCCAATGTGGATGGCGATGGTGTCCAAAGTGACGTTGATGAAACCCACACAACGGAGGAGCTGGAGCTGCCACCGGGTGGCAATGTTGTGGTTGGCAAGTCAAAACTCAAAGGAAGTGTGAATGGCATAATTGATGAGAGCGGCGACAACAATGAGCCAGTCCAGCAGCAAACTCAATCGACAGCCACGTCCTCGATATTCACACCAGCACCGCCGACAAAGGCAAATGTTAAATTTTTCATTGGTCATACACAGGAACTAAATGCTGAACAGCATACTGATGACACTTTGTCCTGTCATAGCAGTGATGACAACAACATCAGCAACAGCAACAGCAACAACTTCAAGCTCGCAAATGGAACACTGCCACCGGGCCAACAACATGGACAGCGCCTGGCGGAGTCATCAGCATCAGCACAGGTACCCGCAAAGAGCTGCAGTAATATGCCCCTCCATTATCTAAGAAGATCCAAAAGCACGATAGCCACCAACGAGCCGCTCGCCACCACCGGCCAGCGACGGCGAGTGTCCACAATGCCACATATTAACATACCGCCACCGCCACCTTTGCCTGTGGAGCTTCTAAAACCGGTTACCCCACTGCATCTGCGTAAGAAACGCAGTGCGGAGACTCCAACAGCTAAGGACCCGCCGCCAGTCGATGTGCCGGATGGTGCAGTCACTCAAGTACGTAATGAATCAACTCAACTGCGGTAAAACATGCTCCAACAGAATTTTGTGGTTTTTTAAGGGGTCGTGTCATTTAAGTAGCTGGTTGTACGTCAGCTACTTGCCAACTACCCAGCTCAGTCTATTAAATAGTCCTGCCAAGTATGGCCTGCATATACAAGTCAAGGTATTCAGACCGATCCCTCGGAATTCATTTCTCCGAATGAATAGCTCTTCACTTTTCTGCTATCAAGGATAGCACAGATAGATAGATTGTTGTCAGAATCAGTTAACAGTTCTAGGAGTTATAGCAATAGACTATTGGAGCTCTACAGTCAATAAGTAAGCCAAAGCTTATGGACTGATCCCTCGGAATTCATTCGCCTAAATAACGAGCCGGACAGATAGCTATTGAGAATGGATGCTATTATTAGTGGTAGGAGTTAGTTACAAATTATAGTAGTTATTACGATTGCCTATGGAAATTCTACATAACAAATGGAAAACTATAGATTTTAGAGCGATCCCTCGGAAAACAATTGTTCGAATGAAGGGGTAAAGCAAGCTATTAATGTATGTATGCTATTGTTAGTAGTGGGAGCTAGTTAAGAGTTGTAGTAGCCATGACTACCAGACATGGAAACTCTACATCAAATATAAATCTTAAATTATTCGGGCGATCCCACGGAATGCAGTTGCTTTACATTTGTGAGGTTTTAACAATGGAGTAGCAAATTGTGAGTAATTCAACTCAACACTTGATATAATTATTTATTATTATGTTATTATTATTATTATTATGTATTTTATCAGGTTCACAGAGCATAGCTCTACACTTAAAATGCATCCCTTGGTAAATACATCCAACAGATTTTCGCAGGCAAATTAAACTCATTTTTCCGCTCAAAATGTGCAGCACATTTTAACCGAGGCTAACAACTTTGTTAACCTGATTGTGGCAGTAACTAAGTACTCATTACTAATTAAATATTTTCTACTACCACAACATAAAACAAATATAACAAGTGCAAAAAGGGGAGCAGAACCTGACCTAACGCTATGGAAAAGTCTGTATATTATTGTAGCAACTAAACGTGGCGTAGCCGGAGGGAGAGACAGCTGACTCCTCGACATGCTACTAATTACAAACGGAATGTTAATTGTTTGGCAACAGACATGAACTTCAACCTTTGGCCAACAAAAGCAGCCAACAGATAAAACTGTTGCTTTCCCTATCACGCAGGACTGCCCCTTTTCTCTCTTTCTCTGTGCTCTTTCTATCTGTCTGCCTGCTTGAATGCAGCTGTTGCCATTTCTCGCTCTATTACTGTTACAGGGCCCACCTGTATTTACCTGTGGCCAAGCACGCCCCTTGCTAAGCTGCTGCTGAGACAGCGAAATTTTCCAACCCGCAACTAAATTTTTTGGCTGATGTTGCGCCTTAGCTGCGCGTAAGTCGCTGTCCTTCGAGCCGCCTACGTGCACCGATTAAACCTTGACTCAGCCTGCCCAGAGGCAGATGACTGCAATTTCACTGCGTAAAAGGAGGTAAATATTTAATGGGTAACAGCTCGCGTCATTATGGGCGCTCGTAAAGTCCCTAATTTGCCCCCAGAAATAATGCGGTGTAAAGTTTTAGTGGAAGATATGAAGTTTTGCAGTGTTTATGTGTCAACTGGAATGAAATGTCCGAGGGTACCCTGCTCACTCATATCGCTCAGCTAATCTTGAAGCTCAACTGGAACTGTCAACAAAAATAACCACAAAACTCAGTTGACCATATTAAAAGATTGGACTGTGGAAAACAAACAACTAAATAACCCAATGCTTGCTTCATTTATATTTTACTTCGGTCTATTCTTCGCAATCAACCGCATCAATTAGGATGAAGTGGGCCAGCGCAAGGAGAGCGACAGAGGCAGCAAGAGCAGCCGCAGCCGCAGCTCAACAACCAAAACACAGCGCGTCGAGGGGGGCCTCATCTATGTGCGACCGAATTTGCCCGTGCAGCAGAATATTGAAATCGAATTTAATGCAAAGGACGAAGCGTAAGTCGAGTAAACAACTCTTGTTGATTGCCCAAGGTAAACCCCATCGATATATATTTCCACTGTCATCATCATAGTACACGCAATCTCATACTCGAAGCCATCGACCGCAACGATTTCCTCAATAATCTAATGGACAAGGAGCGCAAGGACATGGTCATCAATGCAATGGCGCCGGCCAGCTACAAGAAGAACAGTTACATCATCAACGAGCACGACGAGGGCTCCGAGTTCTTTGTCTCTGCCGAGGGCTACTACGATGTGATACAAGCGGGTCAACACGTCGGAAACTTTGGTCCAGCCACCGTTTTTGGCGAATTGGCAATACTCTACAATGCGCCACGCAAGGCCACCATTAAGGGTAAGTCAAATAGGCTCAAATAGAGTCAAGCGCAGGACCTTAAGCCTTCAGTGCCTTACAGCTGCCACCGATGCTCGAGTTTGGAAGATTACGCGAGAGACATTTCGTGCCATTATGCAAATCTCTGGCTCTAGAGAGCGCGAGGAGAATTTGCAGTTTCTCCGCTCAGCTCCATTTCTGCAGGAGCTCGAGGAGAGTTTACTCAACAAAGTCGTTGATCTATTGCAGCGGGTAAATGATTTAGTTTAATTATAGATAAGTCCGAATTGATGTGGAATATCTTTATATTGCAGAAATTTTATGAAACTGGCAGCTGCATTGTGCGTGAGGGCGAGGTGGGCAATGAGTTCTTCATCATACGCGGCGGCACGGTGACCATCAAGAAGAAGGACGACGCCAAGCAGGAGCAAGTTGTGGCCAAGCGTAAGCGCGGCGACTACTTCGGAGAGCAGGCGCTGATGAATGCGGACGTGAGACAGGCGAGTGTCTATGCAGATGCGCCTGGCACTGAGGTACTCAAGCTGGAGAGAGAGTGAGTTCAAAAGTCCCGAAAGTCTGCTTCTTTTACAAGATTTCTTGTTTGCAGAGCTTTCATTAGCTACCTGGGCACCATCAGGCAGCTGAGCGAGAAGCCAAAGGAGCAGACCAGTGAGAATGGCCGCACGAGCACTAGAAGCACAGAGTTTGATAACGAACACGCTCACATCGCCATTTCGGATCTGAAGAAGGTGGCTACACTGGGCGCAGGTGCCTTTGGGCGGGTGGATCTGGTCACCCACAACAATCAGACATATGCGCTGAAGATCATTAAGAAGATCGAAGTAGTCAAGCAGGATCAAATCGAACACGTGTACAATGAGAAGAACGTGATGATCAAATGTCGCGCTTCACCCTTCATAGTGCAGTAAGTGGCGCTGACTTTAGATAAGTTCTCTAACCTCCTCCACGTCCATGCCCTATCTAGACTCTATCGCACTTATCGCAACGAGAAGTATGTGTACTTTTTGATGGAAGCTTGCATGGGCGGCGATGTGTGGACGGTCATGTCAAAGCGTCAGTATTTCGATGATAAGACTGCCAAATTTATAGCTGGCTGCGTCGTGGAGGCCTTTGACTTTCTGCACGCGCACAACTTCATCTACAGAGACCTCAAGCCAGAGAACCTAATGCTCAGCAGCGATGGCTACTGCAAGCTGGTAAGGCGTCTGAAGGCTTCGAATTCTAGTTTACTCTAACGAGTCTCGATTCTCTTTTGGCCAGGTCGACTTTGGCTTTGCCAAGTATGTGCGAGCCAATGAGAAGACCAACACATTTGCCGGCACGCCCGAGTATGTGGCCCCTGAGATTATATTGGATCGCGGACATGATCGGTCCGTGGACTACTGGGCACTGGGAATACTCGTCTACGAGCTGCTGGTGGGCAAGACACCCTTTCGCGGCGTCAATCAGGTCAAGATCTACCAGAACATCCTCAGCGGCATCGATGTCATCCACATGCCCTCACGCATACCCAAATCCGCACAGAATCTAATACGACATCTGTGCAAGCAGCTGCCCGCGGAGCGACTGGGCTACCAGCGGAAGGGCATTGCGGACATCAAGCGGCACAGCTGGTTTGATAGCTTGGACTGGAATCGACTTAAGCACAAGCAGCTGCCCTCGCCCATCAAGCGCTCCCTGAAGAGTCTGACAGATCTGCAATACTTTATGCCGCTGGGCGTGGAGACGGACTATGAGCCGCCCGAAGAGCTGAGCGGCTGGGATAAGGACTTCTGAAAAGTGCTTCCTTTAGCGATATTTTTGTGGTTAAGTAACTTAGCTGGCGGGGTGACTACGTGTCATAAGTTGTAAATAAATTGATATTACGATTGTTTAAGAATTTTGACTTGCCAAACTTTTGCCAGCGAAGCTTGTTTTT
Organism: Drosophila hydei; assembly: GCF_003285905.1. Lineage (NCBI taxonomy): Eukaryota > Metazoa > Arthropoda > Insecta > Diptera > Drosophilidae > Drosophila > Drosophila hydei. The sequence continues at coordinate 2,574,659 of NW_022045678.1, forward strand.
GGCTGCGGGCGATGCTATCCAATCATTTAGCGTATTTGCTTTTGCCACTTCAATTAGAAGCGCAAACTAGTTGCTGCTGTTATCGAGTTATCGCGGTACACACACACACACATACACATATCCCCAGTTGGACATTGAGTTGGCAAATGGCTGGAGCAAATAAACATTTTCAATTAAGCGCTTTCAGCGAGTTTCCACTTGGCTCGTGGCACATTGTTTTCTCCAAAAGGCAAATGTCTAAAGTTCCATGGAAACATGACTGCATTTGCATTGTGTTTTTGTTGCAGACAGCTTTAAGCGACAGCTGCCCCTTTGTAACGGTATCATAAAGTAAAGGCAACTTTGTCGGTCTATTGTCTGCGCCTGTCGACTCGACTTGAGTTGAGTTGAGTTGAGGCACTCATTAATGTCCCCATGCCGTTGACATTCATTTGTATCTTACAGATACTTCTAAAAGCACATCCAATATAATTGCATTGTCTGCCGCCCGACGACACATTGCGTATGCTGCATATGACACAAAACTTTATTGTTTTTGAATATAATAATAAAGTGCAGCTTGCTCTCTGCACGTCTGGCAACGTATGCAAGGTAACGCAGGAGGCTCAAGTGTGTATGTGTGTGTGTGTGTCGGGAAGCTGTGGCTGTTGTTCAAATATGAAGCCAAGTCAAGCACAATTACGTTAGCTTGAGGTATTCATAACAAGTTGTATACTGTATCTATGACTTTGTTACACTTCAACGTTCCATGAGTTCAACTTCAAGCGGCTTGTCTCTAATTAGACAATTTGTGCATTTACCTTAAAGTAAAACAATTTTATTAAGCAACTTGCCAAAGTGAAGTACTTTTGTGTATTATGCTTTAGATTAGTTCGGATTAATTGATTCTTATTAGACAACTACATGAAGTGTTATCCATCTTGATGTCTATCAATCTGTTTGTCGGCTTTTATAAGCAGAAACTATTTCAATGTTATTAAAACATGACATGCGGAATATATACTCTTGTGTAAGGGAGTATTAAGACTATTTGGACATGCCACTTGCGTCATTTTGTCTTGCATTTTGAGCGCCATTGGTCTGGACGGTCTCCTCATTCAAGTGGCGTTATCTACAAATTTGATGACATTACAAAATTCTTTAGTATAGCGACTGCAGAAAAAATACTTGAAAGCTGGAGTGAGTTATATTGTACGTTATATTGAGGAAAAACAATTTTTATTCATAAGAAGAATGTTCCGATCAGATAAGAATCATAAATAAAATACTAAGATTTGCATAGATCTCTCCTGTTTAAACAATTGACAACTACTAAAATGTTGTATTCCATAGTTTGAGGGCTTTGCTCTGTGGACTGTCTATTCAAATATAGATGTTTAGCTAATTAATATTTCGAAAGCTTAAGTCTTTAACTTATATTAATCAAATTAGATGTCAGAAGGTAAGACGTCTTCTAAAGAGATATTTTCTTTTTTTGATTGGGAGTTTCACATTAAGTTGCGTGTTCAGATTTCTTATCAATCTGCTTGTTCCTCTGCAGAATTAATTCTAATTCTATTTGCATTCAACCGACTATTCAACACAGCTGTCACTAGTTACTAAACCAACTAAATATTCTTATATAGTCTAGTAAACATTGTCTATTCCATGTTATAAATTAACATATCTTTGTTTATTTTAAGTTAAGTCAATGCTTGAACACAAAACAAAAATCAAAATTTGAAAGCAAAAAAATGAAAAAAGTCGAATAAATTTGAATTGCTTAACAAGCAAAAAATTTATAAATATGCATAGCAACAAATTTATATAAATTGATAAAAAATACTTTGAACAGTTAAAAATCGATTTTTTACCGAATTCATCACAAGCATCGGTGGTTCAGTGGTAGAATGCTCGCCTGCCACGCGGGCGGCCCGGGTTCGATTCCCGGCCGATGCAAAAGAAATTTTTTACACTTTGTTATACATTTATTTTTTTGCTATGCCAAGACTAGACGATTGATAGTTAATAAAACAAGTTTCCATTCAATTGTCGCTGAACATAAAATTCCTCAACAATATTACTGCTGCCGTGGTGGCTGCAGAAATCGAATAATGAAAAGAAGAACAAATAGTCCAAGAGGAAATAGCGGTAGAAAGAAAAGCTCGCTAACCGACTGAGCAGAAAAATGTCACAACAATAATAAATGATAATTGATAATAACGTTTTGCTACCTTCCTTCCGACCGCAGTCAGTCAAATAAAAAGAAAGTAGTCTATGGGTGTGCGTGTGTCTGAATGTAGGAGGAAATCAATAAAAATGATGGCGACAACATTTGGCCACAATTTCAATTTTGTGGCAGCCAAGCAAAGCGAACAAAACGCGCAACATTTCAACAATTTCCGTTCGTCGTTGGCGGCAAGTGAAAATTTTCATTTTCGCACAAACCGGCGCAAATGTTTTTCTATACATTCCTCTTAGACACCTTAGACAACGCCCTTTGCCGCATTTCTATGCGACTGCACAAAGTTGGACGAAATGTCATCATTTCCGTTGAGGGAAAACTGTGCGCGCTCAACCGTCAACGTTTGAGGAGGAGGATTACAGCAAGGACGAGGGCGAGGGCGAGGGCGTGGACGAGGACGAATGGTAACTACGAGTAGCATGTCGACGGGTTATCAGTAAAACAGAAAGCGCGCACACCGGGCGAAAAGGGTTAACTAAGAGAAACCATGCAAATCCCCTTTTATTTACCCAAAAACTTTTGATGCAAAAAGCCTCAAATATATATATGTACTTATATATATATATATATATATATATGTATATATGTATTTGGTCGAATCAAATACACAGCGCGTCCGTTCGCCTCAGGACCTCTCAATGCTGCAGCGCACGGTGCCCAAACGAAGCGTGAAATTGTTAAATGAGTGCGAATGTCTGCCAAGTAACTGGATACCCGATGGGGTCCAATGCGCCGATGTGCCGATGGGCCCTAGCTGAGCTTGGACTTCTTTTGCATTTGTGTGAAATTATTGATTAAGAAAGTTTTCCTACGTGCACGCTTGGTCATCAAATATATTTATATATATATAGTATAAATCCCTCAATAAATTCAATCTAATTGAATCGCATTGAGTTTATGTGCCCGGTCTGAATGCCAATGGAGTCACGAAACATCTAATCTAGAAATTTGTAATTAAATTATGGCCAAAACAACATTTATTTTATCAAATAAAATGACTTTTGAATATCAAAATAAATCTGCTGCATTTTTGCATAATTGGATTAAAGTGTTGCATTCATATAACGCATACGCCACGTTGCACATCATTTAATACTGAAAGTATTTAAATGTTTCATAATTAAGTCGAAGCCCATTTGACAAATATTAAAATTTTAAAGCAAACTGACAACACACACATACATGTATGTGTGCTCATATGTGTAGGTCTGTTTGCAATCTTTTGAAACAAAACTGTCAAAACTGGACTAACAAGCAATTTATAACTTGTGTGAATGCCAAGGCACACAAAACGAGCAGCACACAAAAGGAGAAAAGTCTTTTTATAGTTTCAACTGCTGACCAGAGCAGAGAACAGTTACGAGTAGCGTAGGCCTAATATATGCAGCACTGGCAGAAGTAAAAGCTGCTTAGCAACTTTGACTTTTACCCATTCGAATAGACGAATGCAAATTTTTGTGCCACAACTTGAAGGACTTACATAACTTGGCCACAATCTGATTGAGGCTGCAAACAACATTTTCTGACCCTAATCAATGTGACCATTGTTTACCTACACTTCCAAACATCTGGTGCCCTCCAGCCAGCAAAACTATCCAACCAATATGCTTCAGATTTCATTTGAAGACAGTTTGTGTTCATTGAGTTGATATATGCCCAGATTAAACTCATAATGAACAGTTCAAACTGTTGCGATAACACATTGTTAGTTGCAACAAATGGCTCAGCTCTGACTTCAAAATAGTTCGGCATGAAAACCCAAATCAAACTATTGATTATTATCGGTAATAAGTAAAAGCGTTGAGGAACATACATCAAAAATGCCAAATCATTAGCTTTCGTGGGACAAGCGAACTTGACTCAGCTTGACTTTAATATACGGCTTAAAAATATGAAAGATTAATATAAATTATTTGTGATTATATCATTATATAAGTATATGTTCACATATATATAAACATTTAATAAATCCAAGAATTATGATACGAATATAAAGACTTTCATAAGGAATTTTCTATACATTTTAAATTGTATATAATTTTATAAATTATTTGAATTGAAATTTGTAATTGTAATATTGCGAATGGCAAATTTTTATTTCGTCAAATTGTAAAATTATTAAATTAAATATTTACAAATTATTTATGCATACATATTTATTATATATAATATTAATATAATATAATAAAAATAAAGATCCAAATAAGAAATAGTTAAAATAGTAACCATACATTTTAATTTACTAAATATATAAGACAATATTATTATATTATTTCGCAAGTCTAAATAAATTGCATTTCAAAATCATTTTATATTTATTTTTGTTTTAAAAGAGACTCTAATAGGAAAAAATTGTAGAGCTCTAGCTCGAATAATATAGAAAATGTTCAACATCAAAAGAGAACGTGATGACAAGCAGTACATATTAGTTATATTTATTAAAATATGTTAAAATAATAAAAAGTGACATTAATATATAAAAAATGTATATGTATAATCGCCAATAAAAATTGTGCCTTCGGTTGTTTACTTTAATAAATATATAAAATATATAAAATAAATATTGTATTTGAGTTTACAGTTTATTTATGTCTTGACCTGGGGCCAATTGTCAATTGAGATGTCTAGAAATCGAAATTTAAATTTTGTTTTTCTTCTCTAGATAAATTGTATTTGTTTTTCTAAGCTAAAACACTCAATTTGTTGGAATTAGTTTCATTAATTGAACAATGGGCGTTTTATTATAAAATGGGTATATCCATCAGTGGCCGCACTAAAGATTACTCCCCAATTGGCACTTAAATGCAGGCAAGTGCTGAGCATCAACTAAAATCCTTTTGCTGCATTCAAATCACAAAACAAATCATCAACGGCCTAGCACACACACATACGCCCAGGCACACACTCACACACACTCTTAGACTTTGTACATTTACAGGCAAAACACACAAACGGTCGCCCTGGGTGCAATTCTAAATTTTGGGCATTCAATAACGATTTACACAAAAGCCGCATATACAGACTGAAGCACACACACACTCACCCACACACACACACACTCTCACAGGCATATGTATAAAAAAAGATTTAAAATTTGACCATTAACAGGCAGCTCAATGTTTACAAATGGCAGTTGACAAGGAAAAGCAAATTCAGTTCTGTGTTTCGAATGTGCGTTTAGCACGTAAGGATTTGTTGTTGCTAGGACAACAAGCGACTGTCCTTATTCCAGTGAGAGCACTAGGCGTGGCCAGTCGTCCGATTGAGGCGGCTGCTCGATTTCGATCTAATCAGCTGCGCTCTAAAAGAAGCTGTTAACAATATTGTCAATTTTCTATAAGGAGGGGCAGGGGCAGGTTGTGCCTCTGTTTCCGGCAGCTAGTTTATTTTTATGTTGAGAAAAAAGTGAAATTTGCATAATTTTGTTTGTCCTTGCTTCTCTTCGCTCTATTTTGTTTCGGGTGGCAGGTTGTTTGGTCCCTTTCGTGTGTCCTTGGCAGAATTCTGTTCATTTTGTGGGCAGCGTTTGCCACATAAACACTTTGCTGCTGAACACTATGAATAATTAATGAGCTCTCTGTTGTTGTTGCCGGTCAAGTCGATGCTGCTGTTGTTCCCAACTTTTAAACAGGCAACCAACAAATGTTGTTTCTGTTGCCTTTTGCGTTGCATGCTTTTAGGCGCTACTCGACCAATAGGCTCATGCAATATTCGTGCAGCATTTAGGGCGCACTCTTAACTGGACTCTTGCCTTGTAATTACAGCAAATTCAAAACAGAAACATTGTCAACTCTGAACAGACTTTCATTGGCCAGAGCCAATGCTTGGCCTGATTTGATTTTTCCACTTGAAATTTGTATTCAATTTACAATTGTCTCCATGAAGTTTGAGTATTTCAATTAAATTTTTATATCATTTTGTATTCACTTACCGATTTCTCAGGCTAATTTTATATTAGCTTCTAGCCTGTCCCATGTCAGACGTATGGAATAGCAGCAAAGATGCAGCTGAAAATGCTAAGATCACTGGAGCTGAGATCACAGATGCCAAAGTGCCAATAATCCTAGAGAGACTAGATCAAATGATCAGCAAGCTTCAGCATAAGAGCTAGGATAAGGCTCAGACGACACCGCCCTCAACATATACCCAAATTATATCAAATGTGCTCTTAAATTTTTATTTATTTATTTCTATGTTCCCTTAAGTCATGTACGAAAGTTTATTAATTAAGTTATACTTAGATTAAGTTTCTAAAAACCTAGCAGGACACTAGACAATGCATAATAAATAAATAATAATAAAATATATTTTTCTGCTTTTTCTTAACTTTTTGATTTCATTTTTCAATTCAACAATTTGTTGAGCACTTGACACACACTCACACAAATCACATTCGCACATCCTCGGCTCAAAATCAAATTATGTTATTTTTATAAGCAGCCCAAAAGTATGCAAATGTTTGTTATGCACAAACATATGATTCTCTTGGTTAGAATAAACGTTGCCTACCGCACAACAACGGCAACAGGGGCTTACAGGCAAAGCAAAAAGGTCGTTAGATTGTTAACAAGTTCATAAAAAGACGCTGCTATACAAACAGGTCGCACACACACCACACACATACACACACACACACACATGTGCAAGGCACAATTATAGAAGCAGCAACTGGATCGAGGGTTGAAGGCACTTGCGCCTCTCTAAATACTACACGACGCGACTGGCTGCGTATTTACAAAGCACTTTTTGCCATTCTGCTGCTACCGCTGTCGCTGCCACTGCCGCAGCCGCTGCTGCGGCGAAGAGCAACAAAATGCAAACAGCACAAAAGTATGCTACAAAATAGAGGCCAGAGTCAAGTCAGAAGCCAGGGCTGACTGCAGCTGCTGTTTGTATGCGTCAATTGAAGTCTCTAAGAGTGTGTATTCGTGTGAGTGTGTGTTGTGGGCGTGGCGGCTACATCTATACGTATGCATATGTGCCTGTGCACAGATTGAAGTTGGCGGCTTGCATATTCAATGCTAAATTAAAGCATAAGCAAATACAATTGGAAAATCGCACAAAACCAGAAATAAATCCGCTTAAATGCAATGCAATTTTCGATGTTGTTGTTGCCTTTTAAGTGCAAGCGCTTGTTGTTGCTTTCAGCGTTATTTAATGCCTAGTTGAGCAACAATAACAACAACAGCTGCTGCGACAACAATTAAAAGCGATTTGTGACCGCAGCGAAAAGCGCTTTAATTCTATTGCCTGACCTCCACACACATACTCATGAGTGTGTGAGTGTGTGTGTGTGTCTGACTATTTAAAATTTAAAACAATGAAATTGAAATATTTGAAATATGTTTGGCCAAATTAATTAAATTCCAATAAGGCAAGCATTAATAATAATTACACGCACTTTTTTTGGCCCATCTTAATGTTTTATATTGATTATATTTGCATATTTTATTAATTTAATTTTAATATTTAATCTATTTTTTATGCAGGGTTTTTTCGCGTTTGCTAAAAAGCGCAATTTCATCATTTATTTACATTGTGTGAAGCATTTTTCAATTAAAAAGCCATTGTTCTAGTTTTACCGAAACTCTCAAGTTAAATATTGAATCAATGTTTGCAATTGATTATAACACGAGCCCGTAAAAAAATACGTGTGTGTGTATGTGCGCGCTCTCTTTTTGTTGACACAACTTAAAAGGACTTACCATCACTGCGGTATAAATATAAAATTAGTTTATATAATATTTAGCAAGTAAATATAACGAATAATTATTAATAAATATAAAAACTTATATCTAAGTTTTATTAAACCAAATATATATTTGGTATATATAATATATATCAAAATATATTTAAGTTATTTAAGAAATATACAAAATATTATATTAATCAAATAGAAATATAACATATATTATAAATATAAAAATATATTTAATAATTTAATAATTTAATTGGAAAATATATATGTTTATAATATTTTATAATCATAAATATTTATATATGAATTATTCGATTAAAGGCTTGGAAAAGTTTTAAATCCTGCGAAATTTCCAAGTGTAAATCTAAAAAAAAAAACTAAACAAAATATAGTTTTTACAATTTCACTTTTGGAAATTAATGAATCGAAATATCATCTTTGAAACACACTTATCATCGATGATAGCACCTTTTTTTGTTGACTTCAAGCAATCTGATCTTTGGTCTTTGACTTATGTTAGAAAAATAAAATATATTATAAATGAAAAAAGCTATACGATTTTGGAAATTAATATTTTACGTATATACATTTTTTTTGAGGGGTTTTATTACATTTCTACCCAATAATTTAATTCCTTTTTTTTAATCTCGTTTAATCCCAGTTTTAGTAGTCTGTAAATAAAAACAACAACTAAGAGAGATCTTACGTAAGTTTTTTAATATTTTCACTAGTTTGTATCGAGTATTAAAAAATAAAAAAAAAAATGAAAATCGCCATTACGACACCAAGATTCGAACCAACATTGCTATACAATGTGCATCAACTCTATTAATACCGCTACTTCATAATTTAAAAAAAAAGAACAGAAACAGCTTCTCTCTGCTGTATTGTTCGATGCCATTTAGTTAAGATTCTTATCCCATAGGAATAAATAATTATCCCCTTCTTAATATAACTTATCTTCATTGCCATGGTCTCCCATGGTTGAGTTTCGGTAGTGCGTATAAATTTAAATGTAATTGCATTCTGCCGTAGGCAAACATAAACACACATACAGGGCAGTTTGTATGTGTATAAATCAGACGTACACACACTCCCACACAATTATTTGTAGATACAAACTAACTTGCATTAACCATAGCCCATAGCATATAGCGTTAACATTAACGTTGATTGGCGAGCTAAAAAAGGTTCAGCTCTATAAGAAACCAATCCCTGAGACCATATTCCTGAGAAGTTCTACCATTTGTTTTTAAATAAAAAAAGAAGAAAACTGAAGAAATAATCTCTCTAAGATCTATCAAAAATTCTATTATTTATTATGATTTTCTATTACAGTTTATTAATTGCTATTTTTTCTGTGTACGACTGATTGATGGATATAACCAGCAATTCCAAATATATGACCTGCTTCTATTGAAAGCTGACATTAAATTAGGCATATTCCACTTATGGGTAATGGTGCCATATTGATAATTATGATAATGTCTAATGGTTCCAACTGGTTAAATAGAAAAATTCCATTGTTCGCATTTTTAGACAAACAAAACTAAACACACACTTTCTACAATTTGTTTGATTTGTTTGCTTTGTTTACTTCGTTTGCTTTGCGAAATAATCCAAATACTAAAACTTTTCGATGTGAGCATTAAAATCGCATATTAGGGAACAGCTGTTTAAGCTATGCAAAAACACTTTAAATGACTATATAAGCAGTTGTGTTTTGGAGAAAAGTATCATTCACAAACTGATAACTGATCTGAATAAGATGAAAGTCAAAGTAATAGTACTAAGCTGTGCCCTCCTGGCCATATGCCTTACATATCTTCCCATGAGCAATGCAGTGGCTTGTGACGCCACCGGCGGGCCTACAGGCTGTGTTGATTGTACCTTAGCCGCCAACGTAGCTGACCCTGACTGCCTTACAACAACCGTAGCTCCAACAACGGTTGCGCCTGACGGCGATACCACAACAGCAGCGACCCCAGGCGCAGTTACCACGTTAGCGCCCTCAGGTGGAAAGAAGAAGAGGATAAGGCGCAAGTGGAAGGTGGTCAGGAAGCCTGGCAAGAAAGTCATCAGGAGGCACCGCCGTGGAAAGAAATGGGACCTCCTAGGCTAATTGAATAGACGATAACTGATAACTGATAACTGATAACCCCCGAGGACCGACAACGAATCGAAATGAACTAAGATTTTATTATAAATAGATATAAGAAATTGTTACAAAATGCACATTAAATATGTTGAAATTATCATAAATACAAACTGCTTTTTCTGATTGTTAGACTAATAATGATTGATAATAGCATTTGGGAAGCTAAAACCTTAAGACTGTTACCCAAGCTTCACACTTACACAGAAAAAGATTTCACAAATGTATACCCAAAGTTGTAGGAAAGCCGAGTCTTATGGCTCCTTCTCAGTGAGTCCACCGTTCAATCATTTTAAGACTTTGGCTTCTTATGAACATAGAACTCCTCGGCAACAAGCCCCGCCATGTTGCAGATCTAAATTAAAGAAGCAGCTGACAGAATTCGATATCAATTCGAATTGCGATTCTTCGAATAGATTAGAATGCCGCATTTGCTTTGCTTGAAAGGATATTCAACAACTCTTGATTCCCATTTCCAAGTCAAAGATCAATCAACGTTTGACAGTTTCCAATGTATTACGTATACGTAATGCGTATTATGTAACGTATACGTAATATATTATGTTCTTCAAAAACAATAATTTCCCAAAATGAGTATAGAATCGCCTATTAAAAGTGGGTAATTTCTAAACAGCCCATTCAAAGAGAAACTCACCGTCAATCATGTTGACACCCAGAAGTTGTTGTATTTTGCGAGTGGCGGGGCGCTCGCTGTTGGTGCCTGCAACGAGAGAAGGAAAAGTTTTAATTAAATAGCAAATATTTATGCAGTATTTATGCAAATAATAAAGGCGAAAACGGAAGTTTTTCAAACCTAAAATTGCTGTAAAATATTAAACAATTAAGTGGAAGGGAATGCTGGCGCACAAGTGTTAATAATTGAAATACACGTAGCTGGCGAACTTGCTGAACAAATAGGCGAGGCGAACTTTTTGCCTGCGGCCAATTAATAATAAATCGTCAGGGGGAAATCAAAGTCAGAGTTTGGAGGCAAGCGTGCCGCATGCCGCTTGCCTCCAAACTTCAACTAATGACGCGCTCCATTTGGGACGAACCACGTGCAACAACAAATTAGCGCCACGAAACAGGGCCACAAAACTTTGCGCAGCTAAAGTCAAAAGGTGGACAAGACACACGAGATAAAGGTGCAAAAGAGGATGAAGAAAAAACAACAACAAGAAGAAGAAGCAAAACTTTAGCGAAGGCTTCAATGGGTCTTAGCAACTGTTGCGGACTTGGCGCTTGATTAAGCGCGTCCAAAAATTTTAGGGACCATTGCCCAGGCCCAGACCAGGCCTTCATCTATGTGCAGGCTCTTCAAGTTTTTGTTCGCGTCACGCGGCCTGATTGATAAGGTAAATTTGACCCGGACTTTGGACAAGGTGAACGCAAAGTGTTTCGAAACAATTTGTTAAGGTATTTTCGTGGTTTTGAAATTATGAATAGGCTACGGCATCTTAACTACACTTTGTTACTCATTGTTAAATTAAATCAAGCTGCTTTGTTGGCCAACAGAACTGGGGCTACTTTAGCCTAATTGCATAACTCAATTATCCTGCCAGGCACTGAGCCCGGTTAGGGTCAGTGTTTTCTTTCAAGACCTTAATACAAAGTAATGTGCAAGAAAAGCGGCCGAAATGCAATTTAGGAATTTAAGTTAAACTAAATTGAAGAGCAAAAGGCTCTTCAATCAAGCAATTTCAATCGTGAATTCCATTCGAAATTCCCATAATGCTGCCGTCTAATTTTAAAAAACTATTTTGCAACAGCCTTGACTGGCTGCCAGTCTTATTAATCCCGCATCGAAGAGGAACAGAAGCTCATCAATCAAATGCCCTGTTAATGCCTAAGCCCGATAGCCAATCTCCGAAGTTGGCCCAACAATTTACGCACATAAAATGTATATATAAATAAATAAGCATAAAACTGTGAAGCTCGAGTTCAAACGGCCGAAATTGTGTTCGACTGAAGATTAACCAAGCTCACGCCCAAGTCCACCCCCACTCCCACACCCATTCAAGCAACGCCCACCCAAATATCAGAACTCATTTTGACACGCATCAAAAGTGAAAAAACTGACAGCGTGAAGAATTGTTCAACAGAATTGAATTCGTACCTGAAGGCGTTCGTTTGATTGATTCGCATATTGCTCACAATGATGATAACAAAGATGCTACTGCTGCTGCTGCTGTTGCTGTTGCTGTTGCTGTTGGTGCTCATTGGCTTGAATTGATATTTTGCTGACACTAGCCACAAGTTCAATTAGATTGCCTAATCAATTGTGAATGCTGAGCTGTCTGGCGGCCTAATTAAATTTTCTAATCGACTTGCCTCCAAATTGTGTGGCAAGTGCCACAGAATTGAATTCAGCTGATTTACGCAGCGGCGCACACTTTCTGGCAATGTGGCTTAAGTAGTCCAGCTAATAAATTATTTGCTCCCAGTGAAAAAAATAAGCAAACTTGCGACGCATAAAAAACACTCTCGCATCAGGCCCAAAGGCAGGCAATGCTTTATGTTGTTTATGTGCAAATTGTTTTCTGCTGTTTATTTGCTTTTATTTTCTTCTTTTTCATTTTTTTAGTGTTATGATTTATGCCTACACCAAGCTGCCACGCCCCGGTCATAATTTATGCCCGTGCACAATAAAAAAGAAATGGAAATGCTCTCGAGCAAACCTTGAAAAACATTTGTATAATTACTCAGCTGAAATAAAAGCTCACTCGGGCTTTATAGTAAAGAGTTCTCAAATTACTTAATGATATGACCTCGTATGCATACATGGCTAAGCCAATGTAGAAGCCAAACAGGGCCAAAAAGGATTTAGTTGCTTAGTGGAAGTTGCCATTGAAAATTTTGGGATATTAATGAGGGACATAAAAAAGTCGGTTAGCTGAGAAAAGCATTTTGCTATATATATATATATATATATATATATATATATATATATATATATATATATATAATATTTAAATATATATTTCGTTTACTATATATATATATATATATATATATATATATAGTAAACGAAATATATATTTAAATATTATATTTAAGAAGAGCTTCATCGCTAACCAGAGCTCTGCTTCTCCCTCTCTCTTTAAGATCAATATTCTTTAGATGTGTCTTCCCCTTCTCTGGGTTTCTCTGACAGAATTCTTTATTTATAAGAGCCTTTCCTCTCTCTCATTTTTTACAATGTATTGTCTCTCTCTTAAATACAATCTTGTCGACTGCCAAGTGCTCCATCACGAACATGGAAACCTTAGGCTCTCTGTCTCTCTCTCTCTCTCTTTATCAGTCTCTTCCACTCTGTCGCTTATATTATATGTATCATCTCTTTCTTCAAGTCTTATCCTAAGACTGGTGACCTCCTCTTGCCCACTCTCTCTCTCTCACACTACATCTATGCATATTTTTTTTTTAATTTCTCTTTCACCATCATGGAGCCAGTCTTATTGGCAGCTCTTCATACATGACAGCCACACGCACACACACACGTTACCTCAAGTTTCTGATAGCTTCATTTTCTCCCCTTCACCTTCATTGCAGGAAAAGAGCATAAAGAAATGTGCCGCCTAGGAGCATCCTACAAATTTAAAATAAATCACAGCCTACCACAAGGATGCAGCTCCTGCATCGCCTGCCAGCGAACGAAGATGGCATGCATAATTAGAGCAACCTGTCTGCTGGAATGAATAAATTTGCGCCCTGAATGCGCCTCATATGCGTACACTTGAACATGAATGCGCAGCTGAGGCAAACTCAACTCCGAATACCCATATATATGTATGAATAACAGCATGTGTGTGTGTGCTATGTGCAGAAACTGCAGAAATAAATAGTTTAAAAAAATAGAGACCACAATATAAAAATTGAACTAGCTTAAAGCCTTGTAATTATACAAAGTTTTTAATATTTTTAAATAGTTGTTTTGCTCATACAAGAGACTTAAGTGTTGAATTTATTAAACATTTGTTTTATAACAAAAACAACGAAGCTTTTAGAGCCGAAAAAAACGAAGTATAGCTTGAGCATTGAGTGATATCTTTCAGCAAGTATTATAAAGTTACTTAGATTAATTATTTGACGCAAAGTTGAAACTAATTTCTTAATATTATTATATTTCAATTTATACATAAGTAATATATTATATTACTTATACATATATATAAGTTATGTAATAGCAAGAGAATATTCCTATAGGAAGAGTTTAGTTATGCTTCAACAATAGCTTAAAAAATCATTTATTATAGCAAATATATCCTTACATCAATAGGAATCTGCTCAAATAGCAGTCACAGAATTCTGCACAAGGAACAATTAGTTAATTGGAATTATTGTTATTACACATTTGTTTCGATCAAACTTCAAATACCGTTGAATTAGCTCTTAGTCAAGCCAAGTAAGGTTCTGGTAAGTGATTGCCAAATGAGAAGTATCAAATATGAATTTCATGATACAACTGACATTCAGACTATTTCCTTGATTACAGCTTAACTGCGAATGGGAAGCTGTCAAGTGTGTAAAAAGCCATTTGAGCAGAGCTTCTACAGCAACATGTTCATATCCTGGCAGTTTGATTGGGAGGCGAAGTCAAGAAAATTAGAAAGCTGAAGCTCGCTTTTTCAACACCAACTGCAAAATAGACAACTTCGCCTCCTATCAAACCGACCAGCAAAATCTCCCACACAGTTCGTATGCTGCAATGGCCAAAAATAAAATCTATGGACCAATCCACTCACCCATGTGAACCCTCCCTGCACGATGACACCAGTCTCTATACCTCCTAATGACTTCATGTGTCGCCTCCCAGCTGCCAGAATGTTTGAACTGACCGAATTTCATAATGCTCGCAGTAAACTAACCAGATGACCCCACAGGTTTGCCTGGCAATCGCACACTAAACGCGTTCAGCCACGAACATGTGGATGGCTCTATATCAGGATGGAAAGGATCAAATGGACGATCTACTGTTCAGGCATAAACTTCTGGGAGATTCTATTTTACAACAGGAAATATATGATTCTTCAACGAAATGAGACTCCCACAGTGACCTGAGCATCTTATCGTTGAACACCTGTTGAAGTGTTCAAATGAACTGCGGAGTAGCATTTAGAAATTTACAAACATCTTCAGCGTCAAGCCGTCGTGGGCTTCAATAAATATAAGATTTCATGTAAGAATTCCACATAAAGAGAGTCGCTACTGCTGCGCGAATTTCAACCCAAAAATTTCAAATTTCTCAAACGAAATCACTACGAAAATGGACTGGAGCTACGTGATTTGTGGGAACCTCAAAGCTACAGAAAAATCTAATGATTCTCACAGACCTAGAACTCATTGGACGACCCAGCTCCAAACGCCACATGTTCTGACTACGCACTAACAACAGGTAAAAGCTGTGTGAACCATGACATCCTATGGACCAGCAGGGAATCAGGTGAAATTAGAAATACTGTAGAATAAAATACTACAAGCAATAAATAGGTATAGATTTAAGATGCACTTACTGACTTCCTGTCTTACTCACTCAGGTTTAGAGACAATAAGCTGCAGCATATTGAACTGTATAAAGGGCAAAAAATAGCACCTCAAACTTCAATGTCAAGTGTTTTTAAAATCTAATATATATATATTATGCGAAAGTCAAGGTGACTTCCAAAAATAAAAAAAATGAAGAAGTAGTAGGCAAGTAAGAGTACTCTAGTCAAGGCTTATTGATGGAAATGATGGAAAGACAAGTTCTTGAATTTCTTTGAATAAAATTAAACAGAAACAAGTTTATTAACTGTGCATTGCAGTAATAGGAGATTATCTGGTTAGGACTCATAGGCTTGCCGCTTGAGCGAGCCGCCAAAAACTGTTGCACGCAATTATGTATAATTATTTTTTAAGGTATTCGCCCAAAGCCATGCAAATTGCTGTCTTTAGCCGCAGTCATTGCCACGCTTAGTGCATTCACTTCAGCCAACAGGGAATAAATACCAAAAATCCAACAATTTGTGGACATTTAAATTATAATTATGTCTGCCTGTGTGTGTCGCTGTCAAGCCAAGAGTTTATTATTTTTCACACACTATTACACGTCAGCCAACTGGCAGTTGGCTAATAGACCAGGCGATGGTGATTAAAAGTCTTAATGGGCCGCATTGTCTTTGCTAAAAGCTGAGTCTCTGGAAGCTGCCCGAGCTCTATTGAGTGCTTATTGATATTTATGGCCAAACGAGCCGGACTTAGTTGGCCACTTAATATGTTTAGCAG
Source organism: Drosophila hydei (assembly GCF_003285905.1). NCBI lineage: Eukaryota > Metazoa > Arthropoda > Insecta > Diptera > Drosophilidae > Drosophila > Drosophila hydei. Next base: position 2,591,000 of record NW_022045678.1, read on the forward strand.
TGCGTAGAATTTATGGCCTCGCCTAATGGCTAATTCTGGCACACGAGTGCATTATTATATACATAGATGTGCTATATATGCTAGAAACTTTAGACGTTATATGACTTCTCTGGTTTATGTCTTGCATTCCTTATATATATATATATATATATTTATATATCGAACTGAGCACTTAGATGGAAACATTTTGGCATCAGCGCGCAGGTTAATTGAAATACGTTCATGTGCTCGTGAGCCAGCTTCAATTATGCATTCTTTTCCACGCACGTCAAATTGATTATAACATAATTTAATTGTATTTCACACACGGCTGCTATATTAAGCATTTCTGTGTCCATTGAAAACACGCTCATTATATGCGTATATCCAATGATAAACAGACACGAGCATTTTAAAATAGGTTTCTGGTCCCCGAGCAAGTTTATATCTCGTTTGGCATTTTCGACTGTTGTTGACATTAATTGCCAATTAATTTTGCTGCTGCAACATTAACAGAATTCAATAAATTAATAATTATTTGCACTCTTTGAAAACAAATATAAATGCATATACGATTAACAGCTGGGTAAGTTAATTAAGCGAATTGTCAAATGCAAAAAGTTCTCTAATGGGCAAAAATACTTTATTTCATGCCTTATAGCCTTGCTAACAGCTTTTTAATCGTTAGGTCAGCTCATATACAAAAACAGAAGAAGAAGAAGATAAAACTTTTTAGCTTCGTTTGATAGAAATTTAATAGGCACAAAAGTATGCCACAGTTTTTTCCTTCGAACTTTAAACGATGCCCAAAAGTCAAACGTGCAGAAGATATGACAAACACTTGAGGTCTAAGCATAAGCGAATGAAAGCAGAGAGATAGAAAGAGAGCTAAAGAGAGTGATAGAATGAGAGAGAGCTACAGAGTTGAGTAAATAACTGCACATTAGGCAAACGAAAAGTTGGGGATTGGTTGGGGCAAAAATCACTCATACGCACTATCTAACAAGCAACGAAATAGAAAGAGAGCGATAGGTGAAGTGTAGGAGCTGAGAGTGGATACAGCCACTCACACCCCTCCCCCACACACACACACACAGACAGACAAATTTATTTACGCTTCAATGCAATTGTTTTGGCATCTGTTTTGCGAGGTGTTGGACTCGGCATCATTTTTATGCATTTTCCTTTTCGCTTTTTTACTTTTCCTTGCTCTACTAACGAGAAGCATTTGCAGGACACATCATAAGCTGCTATTCCGATACGTAGCATTAAAGCATGCATAAAGAGCCAAACACACAAACACACTTAGACGATACAGAAATAAAATAAAAGTTTCGCTTTTGTTGTTTGTCTGTTTGTCTGTTTGTTGAACTGAAGTCAATTTATGGCTTGAAACCCGCATAATTTCATTTTGTTTAGCCTGACTTGATTTGCGCAGATAATATGCTAGGCTATAAAAGGCCTGACCTGCAAAGAATTTGGCTTTTTATGCGTTATGCTCATGCGTTAGTTTGTTGTTAAGCTCGTAAAATAAAGAGCATAATTAAAGTGGCTTTCATGAGCACATCAACTTTTCAAAGAAATTTCATGTGCAGCGTCACAAAAAGAGCGAACTTTATTTAAAATATAAAAATTAAAAAGAAATTCATTTTCGATCGACCGATTCAGTCAATGGCTGTCGCCTGCTCGCAGTGTTCACGACTTCAGCTTGCTGCAACTACAAACTTAAAGTAAACTACAGCAGTCGCTGCAGCAGCTGCAGCTGCAGCAGTGGACTGAAAGGTAGGCAGATGAACACTTTTTCGGCATTGGCTTTAATGGTTTTAGTTAATCCAGCGCCCTTTTCATGGCTTATCTCTCACGCTATTAGTTTTGATAAATGGTCTATCGATGGTTTCCCTTTTCTTCCTTGCTGAGCCCATTGAACTGCAAAACTGTAGGGTATACTGGTTCTGTGCCCGTGTATGTTAAAGTCAGAAGGAGGCGTGGCAGACCCCGCTTAAACTCATGCTCACGACGTCGAGTTGATCTAGCTCTGTCCGTCTGTCTATCCATCTAAAACTACTCTTTTAAAAGCTTGTAGACTGAGCATTGCTTCTATAAGCTGTCCAAATTGGTATTCGTATTGGTAAAACAACTTGATAACCATGAAATCTCGTAGAGAACTTCTGAATAAAATTTAGATATATATCTAATCCCCTAGGTGACGTGGCAAATCGGAAAAGTCTGCACTTAACAACTGTCGCCTGTTGACTCGTTCTATAGGTTTACCAGAAGATAGACATGCCGTTGAAGGTGTTGCATATCAGAAAGAAACTATTTTTCATTATTTTGAGCTCAACGATTCAGCGGATTTGTTACTGCAGACTTTCTCTTCAGATCTACCAAAAATGCTTAAACTGTTTTTGGACGCGTCTGAATGCAACATCTTTCATAATTCATTTATATAACTATCGAAGGAAAAGTAAAGTGCTAAAATTATTATAATCCATGAATCACAAAATATTTCTATTAAATTATAAATAACTTATAAAAAAATTTAAAAAAATATATATAAAACACATCTATACCCAATTACCCAATTACCATGTGTTCAGAGAGGCCCTGATCAATTCGAAAACAGTGAATTCAATCAGACAAATGGTAATATAGGACAAATCAATGACCCGAATTTTGCATTCACTAATTACTTTCAAATTATGTCACCCTTAAAACATTCTAGCTGGATAAATAGTGAAGAGCACCAAATATCAAATACAAATGACACACATAAGCATTAGGAAACAGCTGTTTAAGCTATGCAAAAACACTTTGAATGGCTATATAAGCAGTTGTGTTTTGGAGAAAAGTATCATTCACGAACTGATAACTGATCTGAATAAGATGAAAGTCAAAGTAATAGTACTAAGCTGTGCCCTCCTGGCCATATGCCTTACATATCTTCCCATGAGCAATGCAGTGGCTTGTGACGCCACCGGCGGGCCTGCAGGCTGTGTTGATTGTACCTTAGCCGCCAACGTAGCTGACCCTGACTGCCTTACAACAACCGTAGCTCCAACAACGGTTGCGCCTGACGGCGATACCACAACAGCAGCGACCCCAGGCGCAGTTACCACGTTAGCGCCCTCAGGTGGAAAGAAGAAGAGGATAAGGCGCAAGTGGAAGGTGGTCAGGAAGCCTGGCAAGAAAGTCATCAGGAGGCACCGCCGTGGAAAGAAATGGGACCTCCTAGGCTAATTGAATAGACGATAACTGATAACTGATAACCCCCGAGGACCGACAACGAATCGAAATGAACTTAGATTTTATTATAAATAGATATAAGAAATTGTTAGAAAATGCACATTAAATATGTTGAAATTATCATAAATACAAACTGCTTTTCCTGATTGTTAGACTAATAATGATTGATAATAGCATTTGGGAAGCTAAAACCTTAAGACTGTTACCCAAGCTTCACACTTACACAGAAAAGGATTTCACAAATGTATACCCAAAGTTGTAGGAAAGCCGAGTCTTATGACACCTTCTCAGTGAGTCCACTGTTCAATTCTTTTAAGACTTTGGCTTCTTATGACGCACCCACTGGGTTTAAATTTGAACATAGAACTCCTCGGCAACAACTGCCAAGCCCCGCAATATTGCAGATCTAAAGTAAAGCAGCAGCTGACATAATTTTGTTCAGGCATGAACATACTGTAGTATATTTAATAACGTATTCATAATACCCGAAGCAATGTAGAGTATTCTACATATAAATGCGTCATATGCCTAACATATGATAGTGTATACTAAATACGCATATAGTGACATTTGTCCCTACGCATGAACATAGAGCGAGCGCTAAGATAAACAATGGGAATATGATCAGCCACTTAAGTGTGGTCTGACCAGCAGCGTGGGAGATGCCGCGTACGCACTTTGCCTAAAGTATATGCCGCTTGCCTAATGTTTATGCCATATGCATATAAGTATATACAAGCAATATATATGAAGCTACATAGCGGAGAGCATAGTATGTCTCCCGCTTGGAGCTCCACTCATTACATAATGTACTTAGGTTAAGAGACGAAATACGCATGAGCCAGGGTATAAGAACTCTTGCTCAGACAAATAAAGATCATTACACAACTGAACACCACCATAGTTATATGTATTCACAATTTAGATAAATTGTGTTCACTTGGCGCTGCTTTAACAAATTGAGCAAACATTTTGTTTGATAACTTCTGTGTCATTTAGCGGATTTCAAGAAAATGTTCTGCATATAATCTACATATTCTATTGGTGCAATTGTCAGCTTGGCAAAAATGCAAACTTCTTTCCATATTGGCCCAATTTTCAACTGAACTTGGGGAATTACTAACTGGATTTCGATAATGTTTTTAATTGATAAAATTTACGAATGCAAATTATGAATAGTCTTTTAATATAATTATATATATTTATATTTTCCTTTGAGCTTGTGTGTAAAAGAAACTAATTTGATGCCCTGCTTTGCTTGAAAGGATATTCAAAAACTCTTTTGATTCCCATTGCCAAGTCAAAGATCAATCAACGTTAAACAGTTTCCATAATATTACGTATACGTAATGCGTATTATGTTTCGTGTACGTAATATATTCTGTTTTCTTTAAAATCAATCATTTCTATTCGCTTCGTACATATACACATACGGACATACAGGGCTCAATCGACTCGGCTTGTCGTCCTGCTCAAGAATATGTATACTTTTGCCTGTTACATACATTTGCACAAAACAAATTTTCCCTGATTTCGCATTTTCAATGGGATCAGGGTATAAAAAAGAACTTAAAAAGCTCCTCCCTGGCACTCGACTACGAACCTAGAGATTGTGAAAGAAGTTGCATATCTCAACTTAAGTAGCAGCTGACAAATCAAGCTCAATGCAGTCGCAATTTCCATTCTTGGAATAGAAAAGAATCGATTCCTATCATGAATAAATATATACATTCAGTTTAACAAAACTATTATGACCATTTTGAATGGGTTTGGAGTATAAACGGTAAATAACTATATTGTTTATATAAAATGCTTGAGCTACAGCGACTATGCTGTATTGTTCGATGCCATTTAGTTAAGATTCTTATCCCATAGGAATAAATAATTATCCCTTTCTTAACATAACTTATCTCCACTGCCATGGTCTCCCATGGCTGAGTTGTTTCAGTAGTGCGTGTAAATTTGAGTGTAATTCTGCCGTAGGCAAACATTAACACACATACAGGGCAGTTTGTATGTGTATGAATCAGACCAACACACTCCCCCACAATTATTTGTAGATACAAACTAACTTGCATTAACCATAGCCCATAGCATATAGCGCTTAAAATGGGATCATAAGACTGACGTTAACATTAACGTTGATTGGCGAGCTAAAAAAGGCTTAGCTCTATAAGAGACCAATCCCTGCGACCATATTCCTGAGAAGTTCTACCATTTGTTTTTAAATAAAAAAAGAAGAAAACTGAAGAAATAATCTCTCTAAGATCTATCAAAAATTCTATTATTTATTATGATTTTCTATTACAGTTTATTAATTGCTATTTTTCTGTGTACGTTCCTTTAGACTGATTGATGGATATAACCAGCAATTCCAAATATATGACCTGCTTCTATTGAAAGCTGACATTAAATTAGGCATATTCCACTTATGGGTAATGGTGCCATATTGATAATTATGATAATGTCTAATGGTTCCAACTGGTTAAATAGAAAAATTCCATTGTTCGCATTTTTAGACAAACAAAACTAAACACACACTTTCTACAATTTGTTTGATTTGTTTGCTTTGTTTACTTCGTTTGCTTTGCGAAATAATCCAAATACTAAAACTTTTCGATGTGAGCATTAAAATCGCATATTAGGGAACAGCTGTTTAAGCTATGCAAAAACACTTTGAATGACTATATAAGCAGTTGTGTTTTGGAGAAAAGTATCATTCACGAACTGATAACTGATCTGAATAAGATGAAAGTCAAAGTAATAGTACTAAGCTGTGCCCTCCTGGCCATATGCCTTACATATCTTCCCATGAGCAATGCAGTGGCTTGTGACGCCACCGGCGGGCCTGCAGGCTGTGTTGATTGTACCTTAGCCGCCAACGTAGCTGACCCTGACTGCCTTACAACAACCGTAGCTCCAACAACGGTTGCGCCTGACGGCGATACCACAACAGCAGCGACCCCAGGCGCAGTTACCACGTTAGCGCCCTCAGGTGGAAAGAAGAAGAGGATAAGGCGCAAGTGGAAGGTGGTCAGGAAGCCTGGCAAGAAAGTCATCAGGAGGCACCGCCGTGGAAAGAAATGGGACCTCCTAGGCTAATTGAATAGACGATAACTGATAACTGATAACCCCCGAGGACCGACAACGAATCGAAATGAACTTAGATTTTATTATAAATAGATATAAGAAATTGTTAGAAAATGCACATTAAATATGTTGAAATTATCATAAATACAAACTGCTTTTCCTGATTGTTAGACTAATAATGATTGATAATAGCATTTGGGAAGCTAAAACCTTAAGACTGTTACCCAAGCTTCACACTTACACAGAAAAGGATTTCACAAATGTATACCCAAAGTTGTAGGAAAGCCGAGTCTTATGACACCTTCTCAGTGAGTCCACTGTTCAATTCTTTTAAGACTTTGGCTTCTTATGACGCACCCACTGGGTTTAAATTTGAACATAGAACTCCTCGGCAACAACTGCCAAGCCCCGCAATATTGCAGATCTAAAGTAAAGCAGCAGCTGACATAATTTTGTTCAGGCATGAACATACTGTAGTATATTTAATAACGTATTCATAATACCCGAAGCAATGTAGAGTATTCTACATATAAATGCGTCATATGCCTAACATATGATAGTGTATACTAAATACGCATATAGTGACATTTGTCCCTACGCATGAACATAGAGCGAGCGCTAAGATAAACAATGGGAATATGATCAGCCACTTAAGTGTGGTCTGACCAGCAGCGTGGGAGATGCCGCGTACGCACTTTGCCTAAAGTATATGCCGCTTGCCTAATGTTTATGCCATATGCATATAAGTATATACAAGCAATATATATGAAGCTACATAGCGGAGAGCATAGTATGTCTCCCGCTTGGAGCTCCACTCATTACATAATGTACTTAGGTTAAGAGACGAAATACGCATGAGCCAGGGTATAAGAACTCTTGCTCAGACAAATAAAGATCATTACACAACTGAACACCACCATAGTTATATGTATTCACAATTTAGATAAATTGTGTTCACTTGGCGCTGCTTTAACAAATTGAGCAAACATTTTGTTTGATAACTTCTGTGTCATTTAGCGGATTTCAAGAAAATGTTCTGCATATGATCTACATATTCTATTGGTGCAATTGTCAGCTTGGCAAAAATGCAAACTTCTTTCCATATTGGCCCAATTTTCAACTGAACTTGGGGAATTACTAACTGGATTTCGATAATGTTTTTAATTGATAAAATTTACGAATGCAAATTATGAATAGTCTTTTAATATAATTATATATATTTATATTTTCCTTTGAGCTTGTGTGTAAAAGAAACTAATTTGATGCCCTGCTTTGCTTGAAAGGATATTCAAAAACTCTTTTGATTCCCATTGCCAAGTCAAAGATCAATCAACGTTAAACAGTTTCCATAATATTACGTATACGTAATGCGTATTATGTTTCGTGTACGTAATATATTCTGTTTTCTTTAAAATCAATCATTTCTATTCGCTTCGTACATATACACATACGGACATACAGGGCTCAATCGACTCGGCTTGTCGTCCTGCTCAAGAATATGTATACTTTTGCCTGTTACATACATTTGCACAAAACAAATTTTCCCTGATTTCGCATTTTCAATGGGATCAGGGTATAAAAAAGAACTTAAAAAGCTCCTCCCTGGCACTCGACTACGAACCTAGAGATTGTGAAAGAAGTTGCATATCTCAACTTAAGTAGCAGCTGACAAATCAAGCTCAATGCAGTCGCAATTTCCATTCTTGGAATAGAAAAGAATCGATTCCTATCATGAATAAATATATACATTCAGTTTAACAAAACTATTATGACCATTTTGAATGGGTTTGGAGTATAAACGGTAAATAACTATATTGTTTATATAAAATGCTTGAGCTACAGCGACTATGCTGTATTGTTCGATGCCATTTAGTTAAGATTCTTATCCCATAGGAATAAATAATTATCCCTTTCTTAACATAACTTATCTCCACTGCCATGGTCTCCCATGGCTGAGTTGTTTCAGTAGTGCGTGTAAATTTGAGTGTAATTCTGCCGTAGGCAAACATTAACACACATACAGGGCAGTTTGTATGTGTATGAATCAGACCAACACACTCCCCCACAATTATTTGTAGATACAAACTAACTTGCATTAACCATAGCCCATAGCATATAGCGCTTAAAATGGGATCATAAGACTGACGTTAACATTAACGTTGATTGGCGAGCTAAAAAAGGCTTAGCTCTATAAGAGACCAATCCCTGCGACCATATTCCTGAGAAGTTCTACCATTTGTTTTTAAATAAAAAAAGAAGAAAACTGAAGAAATAATCTCTCTAAGATCTATCAAAAATTCTATTATTTATTATGATTTTCTATTACAGTTTATTAATTGCTATTTTTCTGTGTACGTTCCTTTAGACTGATTGATGGATATAACCAGCAATTCCAAATATATGACCTGCTTCTATTGAAAGCTGACATTAAATTAGGCATATTCCACTTATGGGTAATGGTGCCATATTGATAATTATGATAATGTCTAATGGTTCCAACTGGTTAAATAGAAAAATTCCATTGTTCGCATTTTTAGACAAACAAAACTAAACACACACTTTCTACAATTTGTTTGATTTGTTTGCTTTGTTTACTTCGTTTGCTTTGCGAAATAATCCAAATACTAAAACTTTTCGATGTGAGCATTAAAATCGCATATTAGGGAACAGCTGTTTAAGCTATGCAAAAACACTTTGAATGACTATATAAGCAGTTGTGTTTTGGAGAAAAGTATCATTCACGAACTGATAACTGATCTGAATAAGATGAAAGTCAAAGTAATAGTACTAAGCTGTGCCCTCCTGGCCATATGCCTTACATATCTTCCCATGAGCAATGCAGTGGCTTGTGACGCCACCGGCGGGCCTGCAGGCTGTGTTGATTGTACCTTAGCCGCCAACGTAGCTGACCCTGACTGCCTTACAACAACCGTAGCTCCAACAACGGTTGCGCCTGACGGCGATACCACAACAGCAGCGACCCCAGGCGCAGTTACCACGTTAGCGCCCTCAGGTGGAAAGAAGAAGAGGATAAGGCGCAAGTGGAAGGTGGTCAGGAAGCCTGGCAAGAAAGTCATCAGGAGGCACCGCCGTGGAAAGAAATGGGACCTCCTAGGCTAATTGAATAGACGATAACTGATAACTGATAACTGATAACTGATAACCCCCGAGGACCGACAACGAATCGAAATGAACTAAGATTTTATTATAAATAGATATAAGAAATTGTTACAAAATGCACATTAAATATGTTGAAATTATCACAAATACAAACTGCTTTTTCTGATTGTTATACTAATAATGATTGATAATATCAGTTGGGAAGCTAAAACCTTAAGACTGTTACCCAAGCTTCACACTTACACAGAAAAAGATTTCACAAATGTATACCCAAAGATGTTGGAAAGCCGAGTCTTATGACTCCTCATTGAGTCCACTGCTCAATAATTTTAAGATGTCGCACATTGTTTAACTAACTGTGAGTTCTAATGTCTACCTGCTCGTCTGTGTAACTGCGTCGATCTCGGAAACTGGAAGTTCAAGTATATGATTTTCTGCAAGACATCACATCGTATAGGGTATCAAAGGGATATGTTCCAAATTGTAAATCTTCCGTTTCAATATACGTTCATTCAGGCATGACCGTCGGAGTGATAGTCGGACAGCCTGATGGACAGCAAAACGGTCATTGCACAAAGCAATATACTCTGTTCACTTCATAATCGGGTATAAAAGTAACAAGTATAAAAACTCTAGTCAGAGAGGCCCGACCAGGAGATAATATAATATTTAAATATTCTCAATTGCTTCTATCTACCATAATATAGACAAACAAACCCCGACATTAGGACACCAAGACTCGAACCATTATCTTCTACGGTCAGCTGGATATGAATTTTGTAAAGACTAAACTAAAGAAGCAGCTGACACAGTTCAAGCTCAACTCAATCGAAATTCCGATTCTTCGAATAGATGAGAATGCCCGCATTACCATTAATTCCTATTCTGTGTTGGGTAACAGTCTTAAGGTTTTAGCTTCCCAAATGCTATTATCAATCATTATTAGTCTAACAATCAGAAAAAGCAGTTTGTATTTATGATAATTTCAACATATTTAATGTGCATTTTGTAACAATTTCTTATATCTATTTATAATAAAATCTTAGTTCATTTCGATTCGTTGTCGGTCCTCGGGGGTTATCAGTTATCAGTTATCAGTTATCAGTTATCGTCTATTCAATTAGCCTAGGAGGTCCCATTTCTTTCCACGGCGGTGCCTCCTGATGACTTTCTTGCCAGGCTTCCTGACCACCTTCCACTTGCGCCTTATCCTCTTCTTCTTTCCACCTGAGGGCGCTAACGTGGTAACTGCGCCTGGGGTCGCTGCTGTTGTGGTATCGCCGTCAGGCGCAACCGTTGTTGGAGCTACGGTTGTTGTAAGGCAGTCAGGGTCAGCTACGTTGGCGGCTAAGGTACAATCAACACAGCCTGCAGGCCCGCCGGTGGCGTCACAAGCCACTGCATTGCTCATGGGAAGATATGTAAGGCATATGGCCAGGAGGGCACAGCTTAGTACTATTACTTTGACTTTCATCTTATTCAGATCAGTTATCAGTTCGTGAATGATACTTTTCTCCAAAACACAACTGCTTATATAGTCATTCAAAGTGTTTTTGCATAGCTTAAACAGCTGTTCCCTAATATGCGATTTTAATGCTCACATCGAAAAGTTTTAGTATTTGGATTATTTCGCAAAGCAAACGAAGTAAACAAAGCAAACAAATCAAACAAATTGTAGAAAGTGTGTGTTTAGTTTTGTTTGTCTAAAAATGCGAACAATGGAATTTTTCTATTTAACCAGTTGGAACCATTAGACATTATCATAATTATCAATATGGCACCATTACCCATAAGTGGAATATGCCTAATTTAATGTCAGCTTTCAATAGAAGCAGGTCATATATTTGGAATTGCTGGTTATATCCATCAATCAGTCTAAAGGAACGTACACAGAAAAAATAGCAATTAATAAACTGTAATAGAAAATCATAATAAATAATAGAATTTTTGATAGATCTTAGAGAGATTATTTCTTCAGTTTTCTTCTTTTTTTATTTAAAAACAAATGGTAGAACTTCTCAGGAATATGGTCGCAGGGATTGGTCTCTTATAGAGCTAAGCCTTTTTTAGCTCGCCAATCAACGTTAATGTTAACGTCAGTCTTATGATCCCATTTTAAGCGCTATATGCTATGGGCTATGGTTAATGCAAGTTAGTTTGTATCTACAAATAATTGTGGGGGAGTGTGTTGGTCTGATTCATACACATACAAACTGCCCTGTATGTGTGTTAATGTTTGCCTACGGCAGAATGCAATTACACTCAAATTTACACGCACTACTGAAACAACTCAGCCATGGGAGACCATGGCAATGGAGATAAGTTATGTTAAGAAAAGGCTAATTATTTTTCAGAAGAATGTTCCTATGGGCTAAGACTTTAAAATAAAAGGCATCGAATACCACAGCATAGATCGCTATACCTCAAGCATTTAATATAAATGATATGTATGATTGTAATATATGATGATTGTAATTTACTTTTTATACCCTAAACCCATCGAAAATGGTTATAATGGATTTGGTTAACTGCATGTAACAGACAGAAGGGGTCGTGACGGACCACACAAAGTATGCATAAATTCGAGATCAGGACGAAAAGCCGAGTTGATTTAGCCCTAGCCGTCTGCCTGTCTGTCCTTCCGTCCGCCCGTATGTCAGTGCGTCCGTGTGTCTATCCGTACGATCTATAGACTTGGGTTTTCTTGATTAAAAATAGATTTTAAGTGCTTCACTATGATATATTCTGTTATTTTTTTTTCAATTAATACTTACTTCACATGCGATGCCTCTCTTAAGTTAGCTCGGTAAGGAAGACATTGCTGTTAAGTGAACGACCAAAGAATCTGCAAAGAAACACAATTTACATCTCGACTATAGATCATAGACTCTCTCGTGATTTCGATGGATGGATGGATGAATAAAAGAATAGTCACAATATTAAATAAGCAATAACAGTTAAATAATGCAATACGAAATACCGCCAAACACAAAAAAAGCACTTACCACGAGAGTCTGGCAATATGGTATAAGAAAAGCCAGCCGTTTGGACATTTCATATATTTAAAAAAAAACTAGTAAGAGTGCTCCAATAGGGACTCTCCGACTGGCAGACACCCTGAATCCTGTAGAGTGGCAATATTTCAATCATTCCACGCCACTACAAACAACACATACATTTACATATTGGCCATGGCCAATAAGGACACTTAATTGTTAAGTTTAACTAAATCTTGGAAATTTTCAAACTCTAGTATGCAAAGTATGCGAACTTATTACAGGAACCTCATCAGTAAATTGGATGTTTCCATTTTCTGTGATATTCAAGATACGATTAAAAAACAAAATAAAACGATCAATTTTATAGTTAATAAGCAAATCAGATGTGTATCGAAAATAATGATAAGCTTATATTCATACATATGCTTCACATTTCAAGTCTCTATCTTTTGTGGCTTACGCGATCGCTGTGTTCATACGGACTAAATGGACTCAGCTCGTTGTCCTGATCAACAAAATATCAACAATATTCATACATTATGGTGCCTGCCACGCCTCCATGAAACTTATAAGCTCCTCGCAGCCGACTGCTTAATACCCTTTGTGGCTGGATGGGAGTTGCATTGTATTCACTTGTAAAACGTGCATCTTCTGTCTCTAAGAATATTTAAAATATTTTTTATTGTTATATTATAAATTTTTCTAACAACTTATATATTCATATTTAAGGAGGACGTCAACAGAAAGAGACTCACTAAAACAATACCAGTATATAAAGAACGCGAAATTATGTACTACAGCTGGTTAGCTGTAAGACCCTGAAAGATAGCATATATCCCAATTTGCTACTTTATCAGTGGATTTATCCGAAGTAAATTCATATTGAGCAAGGCGAGGCTATACAGAAGTATGAATTTCGAGACTCTCGCCCTGCGAAACACAGCCAATATACTCCGTAAAATTTGTGAACGAGCATAAAAGTGTCTACGCTCACGCATCGGTGTGAATTTGCTAAACAAAACAGGACATTTACATGCAGACGGGCAGACGAACGGACGAACAGACGAGCAGCCGAGTAGATGGCTCTGAATAGTTAAAACAAGCTGGAAAGCTGTAGTACATTACTGTGGTAACTGCGAGGATGCTAATGTCTTTTAGATAATCGCTGGCATGCGGTGCCCTTAGTCGCCAGCTGGCATATTAAACAAAATGGCGTCGACACACACACACGTGCACACTTAGCAGCAGCATGAGCAGCGGCAGCAGCAGCTTAGTCGAGTCGAACGCCTAAAGCTATGCTAACATTTTCATGCCATTTGATTTTACTTTGCTTCGTTATCTGCTACACCTCCAGCCTCCGCTCGCCCCGTCTTATGTGCGGCGCCTTGGGCAGCTTGGCAACACATGTCCTTGCTGCTGCCGGTAGAGCAGGAGGCAAGGCAGCGCCTTGGCTATTAGGCTTATCGTTTTCATAATTTACTAAAAATAATAAGCAAGCCGGGATTTGGCCGTATGGGTTTGTTCGCATGTGGCAATGCCAACGGCAAACTAATGCTCGGCTTATGACCAAAATGACCAGCACAACGAAGGCAGCAGCCAGGTCATACAGGTTGTGCTCAGCAATCGAATCAATACAAATCGCCAGCAAATGCCAAACCCAAAGCATGTGTGAATATCATATTATAATTTCCCAAGAACTCTTTCATTGTCTTCTTAAGACGCGAGAAATGTAGTCGAGTGTAACTTTTGTTCAATAATTAATGTAGCCTAATACACAATATATATATTTTCTCTCTTAAATAACAATCTTTGCAGCTATAAAAGTCTTTAGCTGAATGCCCGAAGAAAAACTCAAAACTTTGCATTCACGAAAGTGTTCCAATTTAGTAGCCTAATGATACGCTTAGCCCAAATGTGTTCTGGCTTTCTGGCCAAAGTCAAATGTTGCGCTCTTTGTTAAGTGATTTTAAAGGCAACAAATGGCCAAAAAGGTCAAGTGGGATTAATTAGCTTTGACCGCTTGGCATAGCCTTTGTTTTAGTCACAGACTTCATTCACTTTGTCCCCTTCAGCTACAGACGGATGTGGCACGTTTTTATACTCTGATTCATTTAGTGTATATAGAAATGTAATCTCTTATATTAAAAGATTAAAAGGGGCTTAAAAATTCTAAAAATGATCTTCCTTGAGATTATTTTTTTGCGAACACAAATTGTTGGAGTTGGCTCAGACTTATGTTGTAAAGGATGTTTTTCGAGCCTTACAACTTTGTGCTGGAAAAACTGTTTTATTTGACAATCTATTTAACAGCTAATAGCTGCTTTTTATTTATGTTGATTCGATATTTTATTGCGTTAGACTTGTATTTTTACAATGCTTGGAAATTATTGAAATTTTCATCAAAATAATGTTTCGGTTCGTCAAACTCGCCCATTTTACGGCGCCCATTTTGGGTTGAATGGGTAATTAAATAAACAGAATTCTCGCAATTGGAGGGAGGATAATCCACCAGCTTTTGTGGTAACGGAAAATTATTAATACGCTTTAAGGACTGGCGAAGACATTGTTCGATATCTTGGGCAAAATGTGTTCAAATTTGCTATCTAATAAAGCTCAATTAATTATATTTAAAATATATTCTTTTATTTTATTTTATCCTAAAAGAATACTATAATAAATCAGAGACTTATCCTTTTTCTTACTAAGCATGTTCTTATTTGACTTTTACAAGTTGCAACAAAAATTTTGAAAATAAAATTTCCAGATTTTTTAACTATAAATTTTAACTATATTGTTGAAAATTTGTTACATTTTATGTTGTTCATTCAACTCTGAGAGCAACTACCTGGTCCAATAAATATAAACGCATTAAGCAACAGAACTAACCTTTGTGCCCCATATGCTGGCTTATGCGCGTGCTACACATTATTTTATTTACTAAATATTTTACAATAATCAAGTGCAGCAATCAGAGCACTCAGAGCTAACGAGAAAGAGATAAAAATCAAGAGAAAGAACGACAGAGAGGGAGAGCGTAGTTTGCTGCGACTATGGACCAATAAAATATGCATGACAGAGCATCCAGTGAAATCCTTAACAAAGCTGACATGTAATATGTATTGCGAGTGTGTGTGGGTTGTGAGTGTGTGAAACACGAAACGAACATAGACACACAATCACACACACCCATACGCACACGCAACACGCATACAAAGCAGCCCGATCAAATATTTATAAAGATAAAAAAACACGGCAAAGGCGCATAAAATTACTTAAGTGTGAATTTGAGCTGAATGAAAATGCAATGCAGTGCGAGCATTTAACAGGTCGCAAGCTAACTAATTTCACAAGCTGCCCAAAAAATGGCGTAGCTCTGATTTATTGTTGGACCTGTGCTCCTGTACTGTATGTTGGCCAAAATGCTGAAATGAATTATTGCCAGGACGATCAGAGGCTGCTCCTTTCGGTTGGCCAGCTCAAAAGAAGCTTAACTCTGTGCCTCGCTTTGCCTGCCGCTTTCATCTGGCAACTTAATGTCAACCATATACGCTTGGGTATTATGCAAATATGTTTATCCCTGTGTGAGTGAACCATTTTTTACTGCCTCGGTCTTAACTCGTTCGTTTCATTTGTTTTCCTGTGCTCTGCTCCTGTGCTCAGTTAGTTTATGTTTTATTTTTAATACTTCTTGTTGGCAGTTATGAAGTACTCTTAGTGTCAATGCTTTCTCAATTACATATATTCTTAATTGGTTTTTTAAAAATAAAACTTAATGCAGCATTGCCTTGCTGTGTAAATGCATTGAGTGCCACATTCTATAGCCGATTTGAAATATATTTGATTTCCACTTGAGCGTGCAGCAAATCCCAACCACGGCCCATGGCCGGAGCACACAGCAAACCCTTGACCACATTTGCATAACCACACAAAAACCATATCATGCTCTATTTACATAACCCAACTGGGCTACTGTTGCACTCCATTGAAACTTTTGGCCAGCCAACAGCATCAAGTATACGTCATGTATACGAAACTCGAATAAAATAGAATAGCCACAAAACACAACAAAAAAATGTTGCCAACGGCCATTAAGTGCAAATAGCTGAGCGCCAGCACACAGTGGAGCACAGTTTCGAAACTTGCCTCAAATATACTTGAACATGTTGCCCAGCGAGTTGCAGGAAATTCAAGTTGAGCACTCGTATCGAAGAGCAATTACAAGACTGAGATGGCCAACAAAAGTTCTAGCACTTGGCATAAAACTTTGCCAAAAGAGTTCAAAAATATGTGCAAAGAAATTAGTATAAATGGTCGAAACTATGCAACGAACATACAAATTTCCTCCCACATTTCACACCAGGCCACCAGACCCACATATACATAAACGTCTATCTATCAAGCAGAAGAGCCACAACACTACAAATAAAAGTTATAAAGAATCAACAGATAGAAGTGGTTAAGTAAAGGGTTCCCAACTGGAAGATACCCTTAATATTGCAAGGACTTCAGCATAACTGTACATAAAAGCCCTGAGAACACAAAATATATTAAAGCATTTTGCAACTAAATATATATATTTTCCCTTTAAGATTGAAGCTTATGTCACAATCAAAAATTATGTAAGCCTTCATTAATAAGTTCTTCTACAAAATAAATTCAGCTCTGTCTAGGCTTGACCCAGAGTTTGCTGCATTAAGTCGTTATATTGTTGATTCAATATATTAATTTTTGTGAAAAAATTCCAGAATAGAAAATATAAAATAATTCAAAATTTTATCAATTATACATGATATTTGGAAACTCTTAATTTAAAGCCTACACAGCTATGATTAAAAAACTGAAATTCGATTCACGAAATAAATTGAATCAGGACATGCAATAAGATCTAAGTCCAAACATTCATCTGCTTGAATATGTTTCAGATTGGAAAAGGGACAAACAGACAGACGGACAGCACTAGATTGACTCTACTGTTGCGAAAGTTCCATAATATATATTTCAAAATCTTGGCCGTGTCTCCATCTGCCCGCATATTTCAACAAAACCAATATACCCTGAATTACCATTTTCAATTTTATTCAATGTATAAAAGTACTATGCAATGCAGTCGCTGTCTCTCAACGTAGCTTTTAAAATATCTAAGATTTATTTCCATTATTTTAACTATGTCCAGAAACCAACTCAAGTGGCAAAATATGAATTTAGTACAATTTAATAATCATTATCTGATAGCAGCTGCTCAACACGTTGTCACAGCGATTTCTTAAGTGCGCTCAGAAGCTGTCAGCAAAGCTTTATATATCGTATTTTAAATGCTGACAAATAGTCTTTAGAAAGGATGAGAGATGTTCTATACAAATCGTTTCATTATTTTATTTATTTGTGTTATTTCTCAACAAATTTAGCAGACGACAAAAAAATTCTGTCACATTGTTTTCATTTATTTTATTTAAATTAAATTATATTTATTTATATTCAAATGTATTTTTATGACAAAAAATTTAATTAAATATTTTTTCTTTAAAATTGTTTTATTGATTTTATTTATATAAAATAATATATATTTATATTATATTATTTTTGTTTATGTTTTGATAAATATTTTTAAATTTTTTTCTATATATTTTATTAAGTTTATTCTTTTATTTATTTATAAAATTTGTTTGAAAACAATTTTTAGCATTTATTTATATAAAATCTAGTTTATATAAAATTTACATATAAATTTACATATAAATTGTTTACTTTATATGTTTAGATTTTCTTTTAATTTATATTAATTAAAATTAAAAATATTTTAAGAAAAATATATTTTTATGTTTCACATCATATAAAAGATTTAAAAACTATTTACCATATATATAGAAATTTTATTTAATAAATAAAAATAATTAAAATAATAAAATCAATGTTTTATAGAGAGACTTATTATATTTTTACTAATAATAATAATATAAAAATTACATGAATACAATAGTAAAAACGTAATAAAAGTGGTTTCGTTACTAATGAACGTGTCAACTCTCAATTTGTTCTATCACTTGCTTTTGCAGTTCGACCTTAAAGTTTTAAAGTCACGTCTAATGTGTAATGTCGTATTGATTCTAAGTGTGTGTTAAGGGATTGTCTGTTATGTTTAGACTAAGCCACAGAAATCAATTGGAAATTCGATGATGCCCAAGGCAAAAAATCGTCAATATCACTTATCAAGCAAAAAATATGTTCATGAAGAGTTTTGGGCAATTATTCAGGCTTTAATTAAATTGCGTATTCGCCAACTGTGACACAAATTAAATTTTCCCCTCCCAAACAAGCAGCACAGACGCCGCTGCAATTCAGCTGCCATAACATTGGGCTAAAATAAAAATTTACTTTCAACAATTTTTATAAGGCAACAGCAGCAGTAGCGGCTGCGGTTGCCCGGCTCAGTGCCTCATACAAATTAATGTGCGACGGTCTCTCTCATGGTGTATTCCGGTTTCTATAGCTGTCCCATCCTAGCACGCTGGCACGCATGTCCTTAGGGCTATTTGCTATGCCTTGTGCATTAATTTCATGCTTTAATGCTCCCACACACATAAACAGGCAAACACACAAACATTAAAACATGTTGACGTCATAAGTGGTGCGTGGAGACAAAGAGAAAGAGAAAGAGAGAAAGAGAGAGAGAGAAATATGCAGATACTAGAAGTGTTGGCGTCAAAACGATTTGTCGTCTAATTGCGGTAGATTTTCACCACTTGCCTGTGTGTGTTTATACACACACACATACCTCCACACACACACATACCTCCACACACACTAAGGCATTTACGGCTAAATATCTTTGTGTAAGTGTGCGTGAGTGTGCTGCACTAATAGAATTTGAATATTTTATATGGCATTGCGCATAATTACGACTAAACATTCAACGCTTAGTTAGTTGCGCTTTGTTCTGCTCAAATTAACCACAAATTCATAATTTATAATTCACTATTGCGACTGTTTTTGCTGGCAAATGAGAAAGGTAACGCTCTGCATCAAAGTAAGGCTACAACTCATAACTGAGCTTAACTGGGCTAACGCATAAAATAAAGTTACAGCCCTGTAGCTATTGGGCAACAAATATAAAGGTCCAGTGCAGGGGAAGGCATTAAGAAAATCCTAGCGCTAAGCCGATGGAAGTCAAATTCTGTTCCAACAGCTGCCCGTGCCGAAATATAAATAAATACGTAAAAAGTCTATAAAAATACAATAAAAAATGAACCCACATATTGCAGCTGCACAGTGGTCAAATCTAATGGAAAAATGCAATAAAATTGAGGATAGCTTAGTTTAGTTTTAAGTGCTTGAAATTTCCAGGGAACAGCTGAAAATATACATATTTGTTGACTTGAATTCCATTGAGCCAGTTCGCAGTGAGTTCATAGAGAGACAAACTAAAGCCTAAGCTGAAGTAGTTTAAGCTTTGAAGCCTTCCAGAAAGGCATCGATAGAAAGCATACAAAAAATCTCACTAACTATTGCTTAGATAATGCACAATTTAGCTAACTCCTTACAATAAGTGGGTCAAATTGCCTAATCCAATTGATGAATCCAATTGATGAATGCTCCGCCTGAGACTTTTGTCAACTTTAAGCGATGCTTCAGTTGTGCCAACAGCAGACATTTGGCAAATATTATATAAAATTCCAACAGCTGCGAATGTTATTGACAACTTAAGCAGTTGTTGAAATAAGTTTTTTCGAATGATACCACTCTTGTTTGCTCGATCTATATTATTAATAAATATAAAACAAATTCAAAAACTAAAATGTATGTATTTATTTTTAGAAGAAACTTGAAAAGAATACAAAAATTTTAAAAATTGGGACATTTAACAGGCAAATCGATCTCTCTTAATAAGAAACTTCTATTACTATATTATTATATAATTATATTATTATATTATTATATAATTATATAATTATATTATTATATTATTATATTATTATATTATTATATTATTATATTATTATAATATTATACTTATATATTATTTTATTATTATATATATTGTTATATTATTGTGATATTATTCGATCCTTCTCTTTTTCAACGACATCCCGACTCAATGTGCATTGCAGCTAGAGCTTAGTCGCATGTGTGAGTGGCAATGCTGCTGTTGTTGTTGCTGGTCAGTAAGTTGATTTTATATGCAGGCGCTATGAATTTTATTATCGCATAAAAATAAAAAAATCCCAACAAAAAATATAGAGAATGTGAAATTTTTGTGTTTGAAACAAAAAAGCGAACGCTAAAGGCCAGCGCAAGAGAATGTCCAGGACGCTCGTTATCAGGCACTTTGTCTTTGGTGGCATTGGGGTTTTTCTAAACTGCATTTTAACGACTCCCTGGACGAGGCCAACAAAAGTAAATTTTGCCACACACACGCATACACACAGATATATAAACTGTGCTCGCATGTGAGAAATATTTTGGGTAAGTGCTGTAGAATATTTTTAACGACACAGCGGGCGACGCAGGCCGTTTGAGCGCCTAATGAAAATTGATTTCATGAAATTGAAAATTCGCTTCGTTCAACTTGACCAACTCTTCTTAGAATAAATTCACTTTGGCTCTAACGTGCTCATTTACATTACTATAAAGGGTCCACGAAAGAAGTTCAATACAATAAAGCGAGCATTAATCATTTGAGTTGAGGTTCTTCCTTCCTTTTCTCATGTGTGTCTGCTGAGCATAATAAATGTCGCTATTCACATTTTTAACAGTGACACAAATGTCTTTTATGTTCTGCAACTTGACCATTAGGGCGAAAGGGTAAATCGCTCGACTGTCACAAATTGAACCCGTAAGCTCAGCGGGCAGCTTAATGAATTGCGCAAAAAAGGTTGTCAATGCTCATAAATATTGACCCAAAACAGATTCGAACAAACATAATTTAATAAATATAGATATAGCCATGGATATATTATATTTATTAATAAATAGCCATTTATGCAATCATAAATAAACACGCCAAATAAACGAGAATAAAATCAGCTGAAATTGCGTTTATTTAGTTTATCCATTATTATCATAATAATTGTGCGCGATTATAACGCTTTAGGCAGGTGAACATAAATTTCACATTAATCGCAAAATAATTAATTTAGATGAGTTTTTTCTTCGGCTTTTTACAGTTAAATAAATTTTGTATTTGACTTCATTTAATGCATAGGATTCGCCCACAAACAACTTTGACTTATCCAATATGACTCATATTTATATTTTATAAAATATAAATTTCAAAAGTATATTTAATCACATTTATGACATTAACATATTTCGATAATGAGAATTTCAACAAATTTATTTTTAGCATGAGATTTCGCAAATGAAACATAGATGAAGCGATGCGACTTGGCTTTGAATAACTTTCTAATAAAATTGCAGAAATTAAAAAGAAATAGAATTACTAAACAATTGAAAGTGGCTTAATAAGTACGAAGCTGAAAGTTATTAAATAAAATTAATGCAATTGACAGCTGGAAAGGATGCAAAATACAAAATTACTTTTTTTTTTTCAAAAATACCATTGTAAAAATATGTGATTTATAAATGTTTGTTAATCACTAAAAGCGAAAACTTAAAGAAACATTAAATTATTTTAAGATTTTGATATTTTAAAGTTTTTAATTATGCTGATGTAATGTAATGCTAATAATTTTCTAATTTCGTAATTTTTTAATTTTAATTTCATCAAATATTTTATTAATTTCTTATGTTGTTCAGTTTAATTTTACTTAAAGATTTTCAAACTTCTTAACAAATTTATTTTAATTTTTCTTAATTTTTTAACTATTTCTTAAATTTTTATTATCATTTTTCTTAAGATTTTGCCTTAAATTGATTTTTTACGCAAGTAAATAAATTTTTAATTCTCCCTTTTTTTATTTCACTACGACGCCGACTTTTTCTCGGCAAGTTTTAGCTGAAAATGAGTTTATTCCATGCTGTAAATGATTACAATAACATTAAACTCTAATATCTAAATATTAATATTTAGCTTTCTAAAAAGTGCATAAAAATATGAGAAATATACATATTTTCAATTTTTGCATTGTATGTAAAATAAAATAAAATTAATAGCCAACTAGAATCATAGTTTATACTAAATCAAAATTTAACTAGTTTTTAAGTTTTCTTATACATAGATTATTCAAAACATTTTTATTTTATTTCACTCGCTACTAAAAAAATTGTTTAATAGTTTTATTTGGATCCTCAAAATAAAATAATTAATTTTTTTAAAAATAATTTGCTGTATTTATTAAGCTTTTAGGATTTGTCCTTTTACCCAAATAGAAATCGTTCTTTCATTTATTCAAATATTTTTTAATTTTCTTTCTTTTTATTTGTGTGCCTTAATTTTAGAAAAAATCAAAAGTCAACAATTGGCAAAATGTTCATTGGCATTTTATGCAAATTGGTAAAAGATTTTAGCCAAAAATAGAGCGATAACTGGATTTGTTGTATGGCAGAAACAATTATGCGCCTCTTTCAAGCGTCGCCTATCACAATCTGCATAAATTATATGAAAATTCATTTTAAAAACTTTTTCATTGCTACAAAACATAAGCCAAAAAAAATTGAGGAGAACTTTTATCAAGCATCTCAGGCAAAATGTCAGGCACCGAAAATGTTGTGCAAATATTTAAACAGCGAGCGGCGGGCATTTCAGTCCGTACTCCGGGATTAGTAGTGGGGACAGATGGGCGTGGCGCATGCAAGCGTATAATTCAATTATGGCAAAAAGCACCGGAAAACAGCAATAGCCGAAAGCCGAAAGAGCGCGAAATCAAAAAATTGCAATGCCAGCCACATCAGAGCAGCAAAGAAACAAAAAATCCAAAGCGCAATGCAAAAATTTGGCCTAAAGTGCGCAATATAAAGCGCTGGGCCACTTGAGCATGTCATTGGCCAGACTACTGTAAGCCTAAAAGAGAAGCCCCAAAGATTAAGGCAAGCCACAAGCAACAACAACAGCACAGCGAAAGTCATAACAACTGAAGAAGCGTTGAACGGACCTCGTCATGGCCAACGTCCTGTCCAGCCCAGTGATGTGAGCCAGCCATATTTGCTATGTAAATAATTTAAACCGGAAATGACGTAGATTATGTGCCAGCAGACGGAAGTCACTCGGGCCCCAGCACAAGGCGCTGACCGAAGCGAATGGAGCAACAGCAGCAAAAAAACGAATACGAATTTGCAGACAATGGCCAGCCCCGACCCGACCCCGGGGCCAGCTGGAAAGAGGCAACATTTTTGCCGTTATTTGCATTTTTCTAGCCAACAAGGATTTTTTTCTTTCTGCTTACCAAAATAAATTCAAATTACAGCAAACCAAGACTAACACAAAAAAGAAAATAAATAAATAAATAAATATAAACAAGCAAAAAATTGTCCATGATGCGCATTTTGTTTCGCTTTTTTGTGCTGTTAAGTTCGGCATTTCTTTTATATGCAGATTGCTTAATTTACCGTTAGGCGCACAACTATTGAAACAGCAAATTTATACATAAATATATATACATATTTATATATATATATGTTTCTGTATTGTTAGTTAGCTATTCAATTTGGCACAGTCTAGTAGAGGCTATTATTATTGCATTGCTAAGGGCACTTTTTGCTTGCTCCTCTATCGTCTTTCAGAATATATATTAAATTTGCATTGGCATTACTTTAAGCTTTAATTTTCCACATATGCACAATATAAGTAATGTATGTTAAGATTCATGCTTTAATGGTTTTTTCTCCTCTTCATTTCGCTTCAGTGAATCAGATAAACAAAAAATCCAAAAAATTCAAAGAAATATTTATTTATTATATACAAGGCAAGGCAATTACTTTTTGTTAAATTTGAGGCAACTGTAAAAGTTTTCCCTCTTTTTAAGCACAAAAATTAAAAGCGATTTCCATATGCAAGTTCAATTATAACTGCATACGTGCAGAACCTGCCTATTGCTGAGTGCTCATAAATTATTGGCAACTTAATGCGCGCAGCTGCTTTTTGGTGGACATGCATAAGCGTCCACATATATTTCTGGTAATTGCGACAAAATTCAGACACTAAGGTTTATTTATTTACCACCTAAAAGCATGCTATGAAAAGCAATAGGCACTGCTGCAAATGCCGTCCGACTGCGTGACTGCTCGACTGCTCGACTGCTTGCCAGGCACCCAACTCAAACGCTTGTCTATAAATCGAGCTCTGCAGCGGTCATAAAGCAGCCTACAAGCCACAGTTCCAGCGGCAGTGGTAGTCAACTTGACCAATACCCTAGGATTTGTAACAAATACTTTTATCTTCGTTTCTTTCTCAAACACTTGTTCCTCTTTCTCTCTCTCTCTCTCTCTCTCTCTCTCTCTCTCTCTCTTTCTCTCTCTCTCTTTATACTAAAGTGTCTTCTCTTTTGCTAACTTATTTTTCTATCATGGTTTCTCTTTCTGATTTCTGTGTCTTACTCTCTATTTTTGTCTTTCTCTCTCTCTCTAATTTTTCCCTCTCTTTTTTATCTCTTCTTCTTCCCCTTTCCACTCTCTTCTCTTTCTCATTGTTTATCTCTATCTCTTCACCTTTTTCTAGCTTTCTCTCTCACCTTTTCTGCCTTTCTGTGGCTCTCACTGTAAAGCCGAATCTGTCTCTCCTATATTAGTTCTCTCTCTCGTTCATTGTCATTCTCTCCCAATCTGACTTTAAGTTCCCTATCACTTTAGAACAATTTGGAATAATATAATCAATTATTACTATTTTTTATTCCTTCAGTTATATTTTCAGTCAAATATTGAACCCTACAATAGTCGGGCTTGTGGTCTATATACCCTTCACCAATTGTTAAACAGGATATATTATCATATGACCTTGAGTCACATATTTTTAAGCTGTATGGCGACAGCCTATGAAAATCCTATAAATATACAACAACAAAGTAACAACAAAATGCGACAAGAAGCAACAACAACAATAATAATAACAAAATAAACACAATAAATACACTTGGAGCGTCGCATCTGAGCTGCGTGACCAAATGAGGCCTAACGGGCTATAAAAATTACGAGCTAAATGGCGACGACTACTGCAGAGTGTCTGACCGAAAGCCTGGGAGACTGACAGACAGTCAGACAGTCTGACTGGTCGGCTGCCTGGTTGACTGGTTGGCTTTCTGTATTCAATTTGCAGCAGAGTCAGAGAATTGATGTCAAAGGCGTAGCCGGCAAAATTCATTGACACATAAATTACAGACTGTGAAAATCGCTTTAATGAAAGCCCATTCTGTGGAGCAGAGCCTTTTGAGTTTGCTTCCTGCGTGGCTCCCGCTAAAGTATATATAGTATATACTATTTAGTTGCTTTATTTTTTCAGTTGCTGTCTTGGACAGTCGAGCGTTTGTGGCCCACTTCAAACAGCAGCACAGTTCGCAGCGATTTCAAAGGAAATCCGAAAAGTAACGGAAACAATTTACTTAATAAACCTGCTTGGCTCTGAGCGTGGTCCGAATACCTTTGAAAATTACAAAACAGCAGCAGGCGGTGGTGGCGGGATGGTAGGGCAACGCAGAGGACGTTAGGGCGGGGCCCAAGCAGTGCTGCAAGAAACCTCCATAAATTATAAATATTACGCAAAAAGGCAGCGCCAAATGGCCAAATGGCCAAATGGCATGGCCCACTCGCAACTTATATCTAAGCAAGCCACATGAGTGTGTGTGTGTATGTGCCTGTGTGTGTGAGACCTTTTGTGAATGGCCTAAAAGGACTTCGATAGCATAGTGAGGTCGCAATGCATTATCCGTAAATGCGTAACATTTCTTCGCTCGGGCTCAATGCAGATCACCTTTGGGGCATTGGGACAGTGAAACGGATACCGTTGGATTATTAAGCTACAAAAATGGGATAAATAAATGTATATAAATTATAGAAACAAAACAAGAAATTATAAATATAACCCAGCCAGCGTGAAAGGTAAGAAAAGTTCTCCACAAAATTATCAAAAATAAATAAGTAAAAATAAAGAAATATATATTTTTATTCTAAGATATATTATAATAATTTTATTGCGAAGGTATTTTTAAGTGAACCTAAAATAATTAACATATTTGTGATGTAAAGGCAAACAATGTTATGAAGCTCATTAATGAAACAAATTAATAAATAAGAAGAAATAATAAATATGTACTTGCCGCTCTTTTTGACTCTACTTATTTGTTAATGTTATGTATACTTTTATCTATTTATTAAGCACAATATTTTTGAAAGAATCGTATTAGTAAAATCTTCACATTTTGTTTAAACATGTGTGTGCTAGATTGGTTAAGATATTCCGTTAGGCAAACAGCTCTATGCCGGTTTAAAATTAAGTTAATTTCAACTAGAATCATTTTTCTTTTTTTTTTTTAGGAAAGCTCACATTCAATAAACACTCTTAAAAATTAGTTTGAATTAAATTAACTTTTTATTTCTTTGAAAAGTCTTTTATTTGACGTGATACGAAATTTAATTAATTAACCTGATATTAAAGATATTTCAGTATCAAGCTGATTTTTATGTTATGCAGTAAGCCATATAAAAGTCTGTCTGTATTTCAACAGAAAAATTCATTCCTACGAACCTAAGTTCTCTGTATTGTTTGGTCTGAAAAGGAAGAATGGGTTCAACTCATGGAGTAATAAAAGGAAGGTAATTGGATCGAGGCTTATGCCAAAATATAGAATAACATATTGACACATTTATATATATATATATAAAATATATATATTGTTACATATTTTAAAAACTAATATAGAATCGATTATATTAACAGAATATGTACGCTTTCAAGAGAAAGATTAAGCCACTCTGCAGCTTCATCTCACTACTCCCAGAACTTTGCAAGTAAGGTAACGGCAGCATCAGTAGCTACATAAGTAGCTTTTATAAGTAAAGTAACTGCGCGACTCAGCCAGAGCTTTTGTGGAGTAAAGTAGTTACATAATCGGGACACCTACGGATTGGAAAGGACAAAGTCAGGCGACTCTTGAGCTTTATCGCATACAGTGAGGCTTTGTCTCGATGCGCCCTACATCTTTCAAAGTGACCTTCGATTAAGTTCAGTCTTAAGTCTGCAACATATTAAAATGCAATGCAAAAGAATAAAGTTCGATTTCTCTTTATTAAAACATTTTATTTTTTATATTATACAAATTTTTCTTTAAATCTATACTTTCAATACTAATAAATAAAAAATTCAATTTAAATATTTTTTTTTAATTTATCAGACTTTGCAGCAAGGCCTCAAAGTATTGATATACTGAAATGCATGGGCCTTAATACTTATTAATAGTAAATGTTAAAAAAATTAATATATATTTCATATTATTAATTGATGATCTTAAGACCGTGTTGTCAAAGGTTAATTAATTTGGCTTATATTCAATATTCAATAATAATAATAAATAAGCTTCTTGCAATAAATGAATAAACTAAAATAAACAGCAAATTAATTGCACTTTTTTTGATGCTGACAATAATAAAAATATATAAAAATATTTGAATTATAAAGCAGCTTTAATTTAAAAAAAAAAATAAAAAATTTATGGATATATATATTATGGTATATACTATAAAAAAATATATATGTAAACTGGGGTGAAAGCTCACACTTCGACCATAAATCGAGCTTATCTGGCACAGGCAATTGAAATATCAGCCAAAGGCTGTCCAACTAGCAAAGAGGAGCCACAGAATCTGATGCCCGAAAAGGACACCGCAAGGAGCGTATCAAATTGTTTACCTTTTGGCATGTGGATGCGTGCAACGACAGCAAGAAATAAATAAAAGTTACTTTTATTACAAACACACATACACGCATGTGAGTGCATGTATGTGTTTGTTTTCCTTTTTTCTTTTTTTTCTGTTTGTTCTTATGCAAAGTTCCTTTGCACAAAACATTAAACTTGAATGCAAAGAGAGAAGGAAAAAACCAAAGCATATTTGTGCGCAGGCATAAAAATCATT
This sequence comes from Drosophila hydei, assembly GCF_003285905.1. Taxonomy (NCBI): domain Eukaryota; kingdom Metazoa; phylum Arthropoda; class Insecta; order Diptera; family Drosophilidae; genus Drosophila; species Drosophila hydei. Next base: position 2,619,445 of record NW_022045678.1, read on the forward strand.
TAAATGTTTGTTTGCGCCTCGCTCAATGCATGAATGTGTTTGGATGAATATTAATAATCAACATAAACATAAACATGCTCGTAAATATAATACATGTGCCCCATAATGCTGCTAAATGCGAGCCTCTGGGACCACCCCACTAAGAGCGAGATGGAGAGAGGGAGAGAGTCGTATGGCTTGGTCGCACAAATACAAACAAACGTCAACTGGGGACTGCACTGAGGCTGAAGAGAGTCCAGTGGTGGAGGCCTGGGCTGGGCACTGCGCTTAATATTAAATTATGACTCACTTTTCGCTTTTATAGTACAACATTTACAATTCAAAAGATTTTCGCGCCAAGCGAGCTGCGCTGTTGGCCATTTAGTGGCCAAAAGTTCATTACGCTGTTCAAGGACAACGACATCGACATCGAGAGCGGCATCGACATGGGCTTATGCAAAACTTTGCCAACGCCATAAACTAAATTAATAGCCCAAAACGCGGGCGAATTTTGACGCGGCTATTAACAGCCAACGAGTTGTGGCTTTTTATTCCAATGCTCAAAATTAATAGCCCCAACTTTTACATCACGGCCAAAAACGAGCCTCTGAACGAACGAGAAGCTGCGACAACTAAAGCAAACGCCGCTGATAAGACCCAACAGCAGCAGAAAAGAGATTTATATGTTATCCTCGAGACTGGCTTAAAGCTGCGCCTTGGCTAATGACAGTTGTCAAGAGCAAATTAAGTGGAAGATCTAGATCGAGTTGCGCGAATTATAGCTAGGACAACAAATAATTTTCTTATGAATTTTCTCATCTTAATTAACCTATTTCCATTAAAACTGCTCTGGGCAAGATTGCAAGTAATAATTATTTATATTTAACTTATTGTTTATAAAATTTTAATTAGTTATTTTCTTAATTTTATGGGAAAATGCAGAATAGTATTTATAATTTATTATCTAAAAGAATTTAAATTGTTTTACTATTTTTGTTGTTACTTTAAAAAAAGAATTAAATTTGTATGTTTTATTATTTTTATTTATTATGTTTATTTAAATATTTATATTTCTAAAATATAATTTATTTATATATATTTTTTTAATAAAAGATATATATAAAAATTGTATGACTTTTTCTCTATTTTTTATATGTTGAAATTATTATTTTTATTTATTCTTTTTGTATTTTTATGCCATCACTAAATAAGTTTATTGTTTATATTTTTAGGTATTTTATATATTTATATCTAAAAACCAAATAATGAAAAGAGTTTATTAAAAATAATACATTTTTTCATTTATCCATATAGTTTTTACTTATTATTTATTATTTAAATATTTTTCTTATATTATTCATCTACATATATTTGATATTGATATCTTTTGTACCTACAAAAATTCCATATTTGTAATAATGTATTTTTAAAAATAAATTAAAAAGGTTCTATATAAATGGTATTCATTCTGAATCTTATAATTAATTATTGAATAGGAAGTTAATATCTCAAAAAAAAGGTATAATATAAAGTTATCCTATCTATACCTCATCTAACAGAAAGTTAAACCTTTACCATTTCTTTTGGACAGTTTGCTCAGAAATATCCACTTAATTATTATAAATATTTAAAGTCAAATATGATATCGTATCACAGTAATAAAACTTTATATAAACGAAAAACTAAAAAATTTTTAATTATTTAAAACGGATATAATTCAACCAAAATATTAAAATAAAATAAAACCAAATATCTTGGCAATAGTATTTTAAGTTTGGTTTCAATGGATTAAATTCCACATTTATTATTCGTCTAAATGAGATCAAAATAATCTTGATTATCTGTATCAAGGCAATACGCACTAGAAGTTAAGTCTATTTGCTGGAGCTCCACACAATTTCCTGACTCTGCACGTCTCAGGCTTAAGGTGGGGATCGTATGGAATTTAAAGCAAAGCACTTGAGCTGGAGAGAGCAGAGAGCGAAGTGAACTACACAAAGCACTTAGGCCAAGCTGTCAAACATTTTTGGGCAACTCACTACGATTAGAGGCAGCCGCAATTGTTATAACGTTTATTGTTTTGCCATATTTTTGGCACAGATACCAAAAGAGCGTTGCTAATGCGGCAAATCAGTAAAGAACAAACTTTTCGCGCTCCCACTACTCATCCTCATCCCAATGCTCATCTGTCCAAAAATTGAGATGCTGGCAATGTGTGCACTGATATTTTTAGAGTGACGGCTCCCAAAGCCGGAAACAAAAATAATAACAACATGCTACATGAGAGAAGTGAGTAGGAGGAGTATGAGGGGTTGGGGGCCTTTGCCACAGATAGGGGATGCTAGGTGGTAGAGGTGGATATTGGCAACTGTGAATGTGTTCCCATAGAAGGCGAGGCAAGGCAAGGCAAGGCAAGGCAAGGCAAGGCGAGTCAAGTACATGCCAGACATACCAAATAACTTTACTTATTTATGCCCAACAGCGTGCCATATGCGGGAGGGGAGATTAGAGAATTGAAACTGGGGCCAGAGGGGCTGGTGCTGGGGCTGCTTGATTTTGACGGGGCAGCGGGCGAGCTGTGGCTGCTAAGCCAACAAGAACATTTGTGTCAAATGGCGTAAACGCAAAGCAATCAGCGATGAGGCATCAATAATTCGCAACGCGTTTGTGTTCTCTAGTGTAGCACTGTGCGGCACGGGAGTGCAACTTAAAGAACGCTTTGACAGCCCTCTCGAGTGCTAATTGGCAATACACGACTGTCAGCTGCCCTGTAGGCAGTGACAAGCTGCTTCAACGCCTCGCTGACAATTACAATGCCGCAGAAAGACTTTTGCTTCAATATATCTATGCTCGATTCGTCGATGCCCATTGACGGGCGTCCCTCATTCCCACTCCTGCATAACAACCTCGATTGGCACAGGGTATCTGTAAAGAACAAAGAAACCCTCTTGCCAAGAGGTCATATTAAAACTAAAATTGCTTTCAAGTTGCGGCATTTGTTGTGGCTTCGCCTTTGACTTGACTTTTGTTTGTGGTCGTCGCCCACTCGCTTTGCCTTGATTTATGGCGCCACTTGCAGCTGACAAGCGCCACAAAGTATGCCACATTTTTTCGCCTGCCATGCCCCAGTGCTTGGCCTATTAAAGCAACTGACGACTCAGCCCCAACAGCCTCGTGTCTCATTTTCATTTGGCTCGCTTGAGCTGCTCTTCTTCTTCTCTTTTTTTTATAGATATATTATTTTATGTTTTCGCGGTCACGTTTTTATCTTTGGCGAAACAGGCTATGGAAAGTAGCGCCCAAATAAATTGGCGTTTGCTTTAATTTTTGTTTTGGCCAGCAAAGTGTATTTTGTTTTCAAACTTTCCGCTGTGCTTATGTACGCTTGGCATATACCCTAGGATCAGATAAGCCCAACGATATTATATATATATATAATATATATACAACGCTCGATTCTAAAGTCACTAAAGATGCACAACAACAAGTGAGCTATAGAGCCAGATAGGCACTCCGGCTGGTATTCCCCATTGACCCATTGCAGAGCACTTTGTAGTCAGTCAGCCGTGGCACAATATTTTTCTAGCTCAGCTACTTTCAGTGGTTTATTTATGTTTTGTTTTGCTGGACACTTAGCGATCGTTAGCCTTATGACGGTATCGAAACATTGGACAATTCCTATTTTATTTTCCTGTGCTCATATGTATAATTTATTACCTTCCCTATGTGGAATGCTATGTAAAGTTGATTTACTACCGAAATTCGGCAAAGATTGCGCAATTTTTATGAGAATTTAAAGCAACAAAGCTGCCCGCACGTGCCTCCAAAACTCCTGCCGGAGCAGGAAGTAACCAAAAACGAACAAAAAAAACAAAACAAAACAAAAATAAAATCATGTAACTCATGAGATTGTTTATATATGAATCCAAACTGAATCCAGCGAAACAGCGGGCTGACTTCCGACAAGGCCTTCCAAGTGTTTGCCATTGCCACAGATGAAACGAAAATAAAAGCAACATAAGAAAGCGAAGCAAGAACAATTTGATATTAGAATCATATCATGGCAGTCTGCAAAATGCACAATCGGCATAGATGCAAAAAAGTAAGGAAAAATTAATACAAGACTCACATTTGATAGCACAGTGTACATATACGTGTATAAAGTTTATTCTACTAGCCAAGAAATACGTTCTGAAATGTAAATTAATATTTTAATTCATGGAATATATGAAACAATTTTGATTAGTTTACTTGAATAACTTTTAAATATAATTTTTAATTTCATCTGTTTAATATCAGTTTGCTTTTTTGTTATTTAAATTATTTATTGAAGATTTCTATTGGATAAAAAAGTCATCGCTCTTCGAAGCAGCGATCAGTTCAACATCTCCAACAACATATATATATAAGAAATAATACATTTTAAAATTTTCTATTGAATAACAGTTATGCCAGACATGTATATAGTATTAAATCTGTGCTGCAGAGATTGAAGATCGATAAGAATTTATTTTATCATCCATTCATAGCAATCAATAATAAAAAAATATGTATATTAAATTATTTTTCAAAATTATCAAATATAAATGTTTTAAATGAATTTAAAAAAATATATATAATATTTATACAGTGCCGCTTAACTGAATGCGTTTCAGTATGAAATGCTCTCAATCATACTGTGAGACAGATTAGCGACCAAAATGTTAAATTAAAAACATTTCAGAATTTTTGTTTATGACAGTTTATGAAGGGGGAAGACAGCTTGACGAGTTAGCAGCAAACTTAATTCAAGCAATTAAGAAAGCCTGGCTAACAATGTTGCATAATGATATTCCAAAATACTAAAATTTCGTACCAAGTCGTATACTTGATATAATTAAAATTAAGGTAAAAAAGCGTCATTAATAGCTTAACTTAGTCAATGGCCTTAAATGCCACTTAACATAGTTAATAAGTTTTTAACTAGTTTTAATCAAACCTATTCAGTAGCACTAAAAGCGCATTTACGATGTTTTTGAAAAAAATAATAAAAAAATATAAATGAAGCTTTACATGGCAGAAACTGTTTCTTCATTATAACTGATAAATTGTTTTATAAAACAAAAATTATTGCATTAAAGTTAAAGCCTTTTCTACAGAGAAATGATATAAACAGAGCTCATTCTGTTAGGAATGCTGGAAATGGTTTGGTTAAACGTTAATTAAAGAGTGACATCATAAAAGATCAATTGCATTATATATATGTCTAATAAAGCATAAATTATTGTTTACTTATATAAATATTAAATACAATTACACTTTCAACCCTTTCACACTATAAATCTAACCTAATAAATCTAAGAGCTCTGGCCTTTGTTTATTACATTTACAATCGCAATTGTTTACTGGTTCTTCTTCTTCTATACAAAAGTAAAATTTATAAAATAGAATTTCTTAACTTTGAATACAATTTGTGTGAAATACACTCCACAGTGCTGCGCCACTACCACAATGTGAGACATTTGCTATTTAGCTCTTGATTGGAGTCAGTGTACGCGCAGCAGGGTGCCGTAACGAGGCTCTAATTGAAATAGAAATTGTTGTGACGGCAAATTGCGAAAGGCAATGCAACGGCATGGCATCTGCACAAGTTGGCCAAAAGCAAAGTTGGTAAGGCGTCAACTTTACAACTAGCATGGCAATTGCCTTAAAGTTACGGCGGCTCTAAACTTTTCTACGGCGCTGTCATAACCAGTCTAGTCCGAAACTCTGCCAGAGCCAGCATCATATTTGTGAAACTTTATCCAAAAAATAGGGTAAAAGAAGAGCAACTTGTGCAACTGTCGACCAGAAACTTAACATTTTAAAATAAAATTAAGTGCGTAATTGAAAGTGCAAATAAAATTGCAGACACCTCAAAAACGAGTTTTAATAAGTAACTTCCAACACCTTTTGACAGTTGCTTAAAAATAATAAAATAAAAGTAGTGCTCGACTAGGAGATGCCCAGACCCAGGCACAGAGCTCAGTCGATCGTTGTATGCTTTTTCTACAGGTGCATATATACACACACACTCCCACATACACATACGCATGACTATGCCTGCCGCTTACTGTGTGACTTCCATTTAGCTGCTCTAAGCCATTGTAATACTTCGATCCTTTCAGAGCTTAATAATGTCAGCCGAATGACTGCTTTTGACGAAACTCAAATGACAATGATTCGATATACAAATTATTCAATCTTGAGACATTTGCAAATATTTATAATCTGTACATTCATCTTATAAACTTGCATAGTATAACGTCCCTTGCTTTTATTATCTTCAAAATATATCAATAAAGTAAGTCAAGTCGACAAGCGAGCTGACGGATAGACATTACTAAATCGATTCTGCTATTGGTTTTTATCAAGAATATATAAGTATGTACCTAATTTATTCTGTTAGGCCTAACTGTCTGTCACTAAACTTCCATTTTGAATGTGCTTAGGTTATAAAATTCAGCTTAACTACGAACTACTAACTAGCTAGCATAAAATTGAACACACATTTTTCACTCTATGCATATGCTCTGAGTAAAATAAATATTAAAATAAATATTAAATTCAGAATTAATTCAAATGAGTTCACTATTTTTGAACTAAATAAACTAAATAAAAACCTATAACACATATAAAAACAATATGTATTACCTGAGATAAAATGTATATTAAACAACATTTCAAATTTATGAGAAGTATTAATAAAATGAAAAATATTCAATATAAAATTTAATGAAAAATATTTATCACAAATAATGTATATAAAAAATTAACATACATATGTGGGTAGCTAATATACCCCACACATAATAGCCAACATATTTCGCATGCCTATTTAAGCTGAAAACTTTTGCATCAGCTGGTAAACAAAATGGTTTGCAAATGCGAAATAATATTTAAAGCAAATAGTAAAAAGCAAAATGTGTTTTGTTTCGATAAAAACGCTGCACTTTGTGTGCCTCACTCTCACTAGCTCTCTCTCTCACTAGCTCTCTCGCTCTCTCGTGCTCCCTGCTGCTGCCTAAAGATGTCAAGGCCTAGCTAAATGCATTTATTCATATTTCGGACTAGAAATTAATTGTAAAGAAGAAGAATATCAAGCATTGAAGAGAAAAATTGCATGCACAGTGTGCGGTCTCTGATAAATTTCGTGCAAAATTTCTAATTTAGTCAAAAAATGGAAAAATAAATTTCAATTGTTTTTTTTCAATAAGAGCACTAAACAAGTTTCGTATGCCAAGCGGACAATTTAATTAAAATTTATGCATACTGCATGTGGCACAGATTACAAAATTTGAGTTTGCCACACGCACACACACACACATCTTTGGAAATCGATGTATATCTATATAGCAATAGGTTCTCATTGTTGTTTGTAAAGCCAACGGCTAACATAAATTGTCAGTTGCAAATCCTTGACAAATCTGCTGCATTGGCTTTCGCGTATATATATATATTTTTTTGACGGTGTCCTTTAGCGTTCTTTCGAGATAAATCTTTATTGCCTCATTTTGCTCAAAGCTGATTTCTCTTCGTCTTTTTTGTTGTTGTGCCATTCTGTATGCCGCGCCTCAACTTACTTACGCGTTGCCAAACTAACTGCGCCTGCCCCTCCAGCTGAGGCTTACTCCCGGCTAGTGTGGCCAAAAAAGACAAAGGCTCTGAAAGATAACGTCTACAGTGAAAAGTCCGCAGCGCAGCCGGAGTAACAGCAGTTGCCTGTATAACAACAACTTCGGAATAAAATGGCAAAACTTTGCAGCAATGAATGACAAATAAAAACGTAAAACATTTCAAATGCTCAGACCAACAACAACAACAAGGATAGCGCAACAACACAAAGCAAAAAAAAAAACAAAATAAATAAAATGTGGCAAAGAAAACTAAATGGAAACCGAAAAAGTTTTCTGCTTGGCCATTTCGCTGCCTGTCCATTCACTTGGCTTTAATTTCTCGCTGCGACGCCCGAGTTAATAATTAATTTTCCTGTTGCCAAAAAAAATCAGCAAAATAAATAGGAAGAAGAAAACTTACTTTAAGCCTAACCTAGGGCTGCCGCAGCTTCTTAAGTTTTATGGCCCTCGGCAAATGGCTTTCAGAAATTTTTGTCAATACTTATTATTGTGTACATAAAAATAAAATCTTATTGATGGCCTCGGCTCGAGCGGGTGCTCTGACAAATTGCGAAACATGATTCCTGACAAGGGTCAATTGGCATTTGGCTAATTTTTAACAGATAAATGAGACATTACAAATGAGCAATGAAGCCCTATTCAAATTGTGAATGTTTCGCTTTTAATTGATTTCAGTTTAGTGGATTCCCTGTTTGCATATTTATAATGAATAAATATAAGAAAATGCTTAAAAAAAGCATACAAAATTATAAAATTTTAAATGTATAACAAACAAATATTTATAAAAAATTTGAAATTTTATAAATTATGTTTTTAAATTTTTGTGTAAATTTCTTTAAAGACAAAAATTTGATTTTCAAATAAATTATTGATTAAATTTGAATTTATGATAAATAAAAATATTTAAATTGATTTGAAATAACAGAATTGGAAAAAAAAATTTTAATTAAAAAATTAATAACGTTTTTATTTAATATTAATTAAAATAGAAAAATATTAGTGCATAGTATTTTTTACGTTTGATTTAAATAAAAACTAAGGCCAGAAAGCATTCATTAATTTACATAAAATAACATCAATAAAATTAACACAATATAAATATTTTAGTATTTGTGAACGTAAAAATTGAAACAAAACAAAAAATTATTGATTTAAGAATTACATAAAAAAAATGATATAAGTATATATGATTTAATAGTAATATTTACTTAATAATTTATTTAAATTTACTAATATATACTTATATTTATATCTACCAATATATATATTTAATAATTTATTAAAGAATATTTAAATATATTCGAACGGCTTAAAAATTAATATAAAAAATGCAATTAAATTAATGTTTGTTTATAAATAAGCAAATAAAACATAACAAAAATTTTTATTTTGTGAATATGAAAATTAAAAATTAAAAATCATATTTTTATAAATTCTTCAAAATGAGCTTAGTAAAAGGATCCATAAATAAATAATATTAATTGAATTGAAATAAGTTTCGCTTGCGATATTTGTTCTTGAAATATGAATTTTAGATTCAGTTTTCTGAACATCATTAGAATGGCTTATGATGAGCTCCAGGATAAACTGTAAGCTGCATTGTAAATATAACAATTTCTAATATACAAAGTCACGTATATCCAAATGTATTTTTCCCATGAATTTTACCAAATTTGATGTGTTATTATTTCGTTGTTTAGTGTGAAGTTCTTGGAAATTGCATAAAGCAGCTCCAAGCAATTTCCTTGGCATTGTAATCGTTTGGTTGCCTGACTGAATTTCCCACTAGATTTCCCCATACCAAAAAGCCAAACTGAGCAATTGCAGACAACACCCGTTCCACAGTTCTCATACTTGGCAAACAGTGTACATATATTGTGAGTAACTATATGTAAGCCAGCGTAAAAAGTTGGGCTACTATTCACATTAAGCATACGCCATGTGTACGCTGGCAATGTATGGTACGTTGCGAATGCCAACGCCGCCAAAAACACAATTTCTGTTTCGGCAACGTGGTGAAATTTAAATACAAGCAACTGTAATTATGAAGTACCCTGCTCACTGTGGACACCACAAAAAGTCACACACACAGGCACAAGCTCACAGATACACACATACTTATATGTGTTTGTAGTACCCGAAGCCTTAACTTTGTGTTTGCTTAAACAGCAGCTGGCGCCTCGGCTTTGTTTGCTTTTCATATAAATTGTTTCGCACAATTTTCGCTGCTGTTGTTTTTTTTATACATATATATGCTATATATATATATATATATATCCCTATTTTATGTTGGTTTCTTTTTACTGTGCTTTACATACACATATTTCGTATATATCTTGTACCCGCACGCTTTTCACTTAATTTCGTGTTACATTTTGGGCCCCATAACTTTTGCCCCAAACTAAACGAGTTTTAATAAGCCACGCGTTTTGGCTGTTTATGCATTTGCAATTCCATAGTTTTGTTTAGGCAGTTTTCCCACCATCCTGCGGGTCAGCAGGAAAAACAGATAGATAGAGATGGAAAGCGAGTAAGGGAGAGGCATAGAGCGAGTTAGCTTTTGTAGAGTTTCAGTTACAGTTGAGAGTTGTTGCTTTGTTCGCGAAACCGAGACAATTCCAACAATTTGAACTTTTCAGTAAGCAAACAAAACTTTGTCCACAAATAAACAACAAATGAAAGCCAATGCTCCATGGCCAAAATAAATAAATAAAAAAAAAACATAAATATATATGTGAATAGAAACGTGTATATTTATATGTATTGATGCAGCGCTATGCGGGCTCTGCCGGTAACTCGCCAAGTAAACCAGGTTAAGCACCTCTGCTAGGAGAAGCTGGCATAAGCAAACTGTGCTAAGAGCTTGAATACTCTGTAATTTAGTGAAAATTCTCGGAATAGTTAGAATATAATATTCTAATATTGAACTTAAATCAAATGTGATAAATAGAAAAATAATGCAAGTATTTTACAAGCTCAGAAGTCTTTTATAAAGCTGAATAAGGTATGAAGCATATTTATTAATTGTAATTTCTAAATGATCTGCTTATAAGATTAAATATAATATGTGAATAGCATAAGATCCTATGTCCATCGTATAAATAAATAGTGCAAAATTGTCTACAATTATTGCACAGTATAGTAGGATTACAACTCGTCTTTTATATACAATGACTGCATATTTCACTTGATGTCACAGAAGCTCAGCTTGCTATTTCATTTCTGAGAATATTTAGAAATGCGATGTCATTGAGCGTAGCTCCAGCAGATCAAAAAAAGTTTCACAAAAATTAAGTCAGATAATTGCCAACTTAAGTTCACATTAAAGTAGCTAGAACAACACTTGAGCTACAGTCTGGTCTAAGATTTAATCCCAGTTGTTCATAGCGAAATAGTTTCAAGAGACTTCACGAATGGCAGGTTGAATATAGTTATATGGCAGAGTATATTCTATATAGTTTAGCATCGAATCTAGAGTAGAGTTTACTCTAACCAGCTTATGAGGGAATAAAAGTGTTTAAAGCAGCTGTCAGGCAGAAGCAGCAATCAAGTTAAGAAAAGGATATACTACAACCAGGCACACTCACACGCACACTTATAGTTTTATTACAGTTGTGGCATTATTTTAAGGTGCAAAAGCTGGCTGTTAGCAAGTGTGCGGAGCATAAAACTCTACGGCGAACGGCCAACTGCTGTTATGGAGCATGCAACAAACGAGCCTGCAACAACCACAACAACAACTATATAAAGTTTTCGAGCTGAAACTCCCACTTTACACACACTCCTGTTTACTCACAGAAAACTATATGTTATATAGAAAAGAAATGCCCTGGGCAATTGAGCTACATCGAATTGGCAAGCAATTGGATTTGGTTTTTGATTTAGCATGCATTCAGCTTGGTTCGGCTCGGCTCGTAATCAATTGAGAGCAATCAAACCAAATGCTTCAAATGTCTCTGATTTTCGATGAAAGTGTAATCATCTTTGCAGCAAATGCAATTCAGTTCGTTTGCAACTAAACTAGTTAAGTCGATAGCTGCTCAATTTATCATTTATTGGGCAAATTTAGTGGAATTGAAACAGATTTCAAATTAAGTGAGAATTTAAATAAAATAAATTCATTCGTTTTTATTCAATTTACAAAAAGAAAGCTTGTCAGCAAAACGTATTGCCTTCCCAAAAACACTTGACATTTAACTGAGATAAAAAAAAATAAATTTCTTAGAAAGAAGCTTAAAAATTAAAGGAAAATAAAAGTTTGCAAAGTTGTCTTTTAACATTGCATTCGGGTAACATTTTTTTATAAGAGATTTTTCACAGAAAAAATAAAACTTCATAAGGCTATAAAAAGTTCCCAAAACTCTGTGTGAAATATTTAAATAAGTAATATAAAAACATGCTTCAAATTTTAAGTTTATAATGACATAAAAGATTGTAAACTTAAGATTACAAGTTTTTTTTATTTAATATATTAGAGTTATTGTTAAGAACTTGTTTTAAATTCTTTATAAATTTTCAGTTGAAATCTTTTCAAGTCAATATGAAAGAAATAATGGATTGGATTCATGTTATAAAACCATGTTATATGATATTTATGCACAATATATATACACAACATAAACGTATATAAAAATTGCATCAAATAAAAAAATGAATTTTGAGACCCATTAATTAAACAAGTTCCAATATATTCAATAAAAATTCCTTGAATAAATTTATTGTATTTTATTTCAAACACTAATTTATATATTCTCATCTTTTAATTTATAATAAATATTTCAACATTTTTATTAAAAAAAAAAATATTAAAATTTTTTTAATATATAATTTTTTCAAATTAAAAATTAAAATGTTTTTTTTTATATTATTTATTTTAAAAATAAAAAATATATATAGTTTTATTTATATATATTCTTTATTTTAATTAAACATTTTGGTGAAGAAAAAGTTTTAAAATTTTGTATTTAAAAAAAATGCTTATATATTTTTAAAAATTTAAATCATATATTTTACAATTAATTAATTAAAGAAATTAAAAAAGAATATTTTTATATTATAAATATAATATAATTTTAAATATTGAATATTGAATATCTCTCAATATGACTGAAAATGAAATTAAATTAAACCAAAAATAAATCGCTTTAAGCTCTAATGGAATTAACTGCAACTGCAGAGCCTACTTTCATGCAGTGAGCGGCAAAATATTGTAAGAAAAGCCACAGAAAAAATACACATACCCATATATATTTATAAATATATATATATTCATATATATGTAACGCACACAAAGAAGCAAAATAGCTCTCGTTGGCAACGCCTGACTTACAAATACCCCTTCCACAGTCGCAGTCAGAGACAAAGGCGGGTGGATTAAGTCGAACAAGCTGTAGACTTTATTGACTAGCCTCTCACAGCTGTTCAAGAATACTTATATATATATATATATATATATATATATATATATATATATATAGATATATATATACATATATTATAAATTTTTTATGTACATTTTCAACTATAATACCCGTTCTTTGCACCCACTTGCAATGGTAAAAAATATGTATAAAAAATAACATTCTGTACAATTTTGTGAAAACTGTCTGAAAAATGCGCGCATATATTTTTCAATGGTAAACCGATATGTTGCTGCGCCTGACAGCATGCAATAAAAGAAATACACACATACACGTACACACTGTGAAATACATAAAAGTGGGCGTGAACAAGGGGCGGCACAGTGGAGGCCTCCAAGTGCTCAAAACGCAGCACGCATTGAGCTTTGGCAAACCGCTGATGTGCAAACAATAAAGTTCAAGGATATACACACACACATGTGTTCATGTGTGTGTGTGTTTGTTAGTGTCATTTGTAATAGAGTTTGTTGCATACTTTGCGGTCGCCTAGCCCGTGGGTCAAGTTGCGCTCGTGTTGACTTTGGCAGCCCAGTTAATAGCACACACAATCACACACACACATGCTGTTTGCTGTTTGTTGAGTTTTAATTATGCTAATGCAAAATGCAAGCACACACGCTCACTAACACACACACACACGAACACGCTAGCTGCAGGTGTTGTGCCTTGAGGGCTTGCAAAAGTTGTTTGACTTTTGTGCGGCTTCTTTTGGCCTTTTGGGCCAAAGCGTTTTTCGGGGTCCATTTTTAGGTCAAGCTTTGCCATCATTTGCCCAGACAATACACCTCGAGCACTAAATTAATTGGTACACTGACACGCCCCTCTATTCAGGCACACACACGCACACACATAACTGGGCATAGCGCACGCTCGCTTTCCGATTGCTGTTGTCTTTAATTAAAAATTCAAATTGTTTGGCATGCAACTAAAAGTAGTTAGTTGGCTCCTCCTCTCGCTGCCACTTTATTGCTATCTCACACACACTTTTTCATGCCCCATGTGGCAGTCAGCTGCAGCATACTTGTGCGAGTATTTAATTACATTTACTCTTTGAAAGCGCCAGCCGAGCAATGAGCACAGAGTCACGGAGACACAGAGACTCAGAGCAAGCTTCACCCGCTGTCTGATAATTGTTTAAGCACACAATTCTAATTAGTCTTGGATTAATGTGGAGTGCAGCTGATTGTTGAGCACTCGATGGCTAAGGGAGAGCCACTCAACTGCCACAACAACAAAGACAACAAGTCGCATTCGCTTTACTCTTTAATATGAACTGAAGAGTAATAAGAAATTGCTTCAGCTGCTTTTTCACTAATCAGACTATATTGGAACATTTATTGCAACACTAATTATTATTCAATTATAATTATTTTCAATGAGATTATTTATTTAATAATTAAAATGCTAATAACATTTAAGTTCAATATATTAAAAAATAAATACTGATAAAAGAACAATTTAATATATTTTAAGACAGCTCAAAAAATTATCTTAAAAATATAATAGTAATAAAATAATAATTATAATGCAAATATTAATTTAAAAATAAATATAAACAATAAAAGAAGTCTTATCTTTTATACAAGTAAATCAGTAATTAAGCGTAATTTGCTACAGAAGCTAATCAAATATTTTATTATTTATGGCAATGCTAATTAAGAATTTGTCATGTTTATTTATATCAAAATATTTTAAATGAAATTGTGTAAGATAAATGCAAATATTCATAACATTTATTTACGAATTAATATAAAAATTGGAAAAAAATATAGAAGTAAAAAAATAATAATAATTAAAGAATTTTAATATATTTAACAAAAACTTTAAAATACAAAAAAATGAATAATAAATAGACAAATAAAAAAACGTTAATAATAATAATAATAATAAAAATAAATAACAATAATAACAAAGAAATTCTTTAGTATTTAACAAGTTCTTAAATAGGCCAAATTAAAGACATAATAATATTTACAGTAAATTACTAATACTAAACATTTGTTCTAAATAATAATATTCGTAATAGTAAAATTAATTACAAAATGTATAAAACTCTAATATGCAATATATAGTAATAATAGCTTTGAATTAATTAATTATATTTAATTAATTATATTTAATAATTAATTATATTTAATCACCTTTGATTTATATTCATAAAAAATAATAATAAAAAACATAAATTATATAGAGACTTTTCACGAGCAATTGGACTTTAAAAATAATCTCTTAATAAGTATAAAATTCATTTAGAGAAAAAATAATAATATATTTTGCAAATATGTCTATTAAGCTTTTTAATTCCATCAATAAACCCTTTTTGTGTTTTATTTATAAATTCATATATTTTGATTTTATATAAATAAGGCAAATTTTCATTTATAAATTTTTATACTTATTATAAAGCTAAATAATTTGAAATTGAATCGTGTATAATTAATGTGAGTGAGGTTAAATATTTACAAGGTTCTCAATATTTATAATTGACTTAAATACATAAAAATAGAAAAAATGTGACTTTTATATATATTTCACTTAATTCACATTGATTTTACTGCAAAATGTTCAAGCTTTAATATGACTTAGAAAACTTCAACATGAATACAAAAACTTAATGTAAAAAAATGAAAAATGAGAGCTTAATTCATAAAGGAATTTTTGAAAATATAAAAGAATTTATGTAACAAAAACATATATATACACAATATCATTTCAGTTCTATATTACTTTCACATAATATATATTAAATTTCCACTTTCCAAAAGACACAAAAGTTAAGACGTTTTGTCCATTTATCACCTCTTCTTCTATTGCTCGTCTATCTTCCCTTCTATTGTATCTTATATAAAAGTAATATAAGACGTGCTCTTAAATAAATATTATACGACTGCGATTACTTATGAGAGTCACAAATAGATGGGTAACAATAAAGACTTGGTTAGCTTAAGACACTGAGAGGTGTCCCGTGGACAGCAATTAATGAAGGGTCACTTATTGAATGGACCAAAGACAAAGGTGCTAAATCACGATGACAAATGATAAATGGAGAATTATGTAATTATGGCCAGCTTCAGTGATAAATTTCAGCATTATTTAACAGGAATTACAAGTGTCATGAAATGCAAAAAATAATTATTATTCATATTATGCTATGGAAGACCAAGCCAACATGTAATATTTTGAATTTAGTTTAAAGCATTTTCTCTCTCCATTTAACACAAA
Organism: Drosophila hydei; assembly: GCF_003285905.1. Lineage (NCBI taxonomy): Eukaryota > Metazoa > Arthropoda > Insecta > Diptera > Drosophilidae > Drosophila > Drosophila hydei. The sequence goes on from NW_022045678.1 coordinate 2,635,721, forward strand.
AAACTGTTAAACTGGGCAAAAGAACATCAGAGAAATTGTCCTCAAACAGCATAAAATTTAATTGAGTTCGGAAATCTAATAAAAATTGATGGAAAAAGTCGAATCGAATTATTAAACAAGTACTAAAAACAAATGTTCTATATGTAACTCACAGTCTTCGTTTTCCAAAATATATCTAGTTGATTTTTTAATTGAAAACTAAATTGAATTGCATTTATCTTGAGCTGAGTGTCAAATTCTTTTCAGGCTCTATGAGTGGTTGACTTATCACAAATCACAAATCTGTGCTGCACCATTTAGGCAAACGAGGCGCAACTTCATTGAAAGAGATTCCCAAAGCGACCGCAAAACCAAAAAAAGAAACAACACCTACCTACAGCACGTACGACGGGGCGTATGTGCGATGCATGGGTCTTGGCCCGGGGCTAGGTCACAGTCAGTGCTATAAAGCAGCGCGCGATAAGCAAAACAAAAACGGTTACAATTTAAAGCCGCACTATTTGCATATGTAATTCTTTTCTTCTTTTTTATTATTTTTTTTTTTAATTTGGAGGCTGCATAGCCTCACAAACACACACTCACACTCGGCACACACTGTTAATTGGAAATGAAAATCTCGTGAAAAATCACGTTAAAATTTCGCGCTTTGGCGCAGAGCAGTGCGATAAATAGGAAATCGCACGTAACTTTTGTTAACCGAACGCGTTGGCAGACACGGGACAACTGAAAGGACAGCACAACTGATGCTGTGCTGCGGCTGGTGCTGCTGGTGCTAGTCCTGCTGCTGCCGTTATGCTGAGCCAGGCGCAACAGTATTAAGAGCCGCTATTAGACAGGTCTGTTACGCAGCCGAGACTCGCCAACGTCTAGCCGACTTCAGCTTCGTATCAACTGTCAGCTGTACGCTTCGGCTGCTTGTGGATGCTGTGCGAGACGCTCTCTCGCTCTCACACATTTTGCAGATACAGCGCTGTGAATGAGTTCCACATGTGGGACACGCCGGTATGGCTCATTCCTTACTCGTTCACTAGGTCACTCAACAGTGTTGTTTGCTGAGCAAGACTGTGTGTGGTGCGGTGTGGATGTGGATGTGTGTGTGTGTGTGTAGCCTCTTCACATTGTCAATGCCGCATATGCCGGGCCGGTTTTACGGATTACTCTTTAATACAATTCTTCTTTTTGTTGTTGTTTGTCATCTTCCTCTTCTTCTTCTTGCTAGGTTTTGGTTTTGGCTTTGACTACTAATAAAATAGAGCTCATTTGTGGACAAACTGTTTGCATACTTTTCGACTGCACCGTGCCTGCGGTCGCTCGACTTTAACTCCACGTTAAATGTCCACCACCCATGCCAGCGAGCTGATCGCATTACGCCCCTAAAGGTATACCACAATTGAGGCTTCAAATTAAATCAATATATTTATTGGTGTATCAAATTTGTTGACTTGCCTCCTTATGTATATATCTTTTCTTTGGTGTGCTCACATCCTGTTACGAAGAAGAGACAAATACAAATACGATTACAAATACAAAGCAGAAAACTATTCATACAGGTTAGGTATGACAACTATTAAATACCCTATGAAATGCATTTAGAGGAAATAGTAACTGCATATATAGAGATTTGCAATTAAGTCTACACACTTGTTTAAGTGAAGTAGGCATTGATTTAGAAGGAATATAAACTAATTTAAATTCTTAATTCATGTATATGAATATATATACAAAGTATATGCATATTTATATCTTATATTAATAATGATTCATTTTATTTACATAATTTCAAACAACTCTACTTTCAAGCGTTACATACCTGATGAGACACCCATCATAGCCCCTCTTGAGCATAAGTATCACAAATTCGCTGCGTTGACATTCGCATTCGAATTCATATATGAATTTGCCGCTTCAACTGGTCTACTTATACGTCTATGAACATCGTCTGATTACCATGCGTGCACAATAATAATGAAGATATTGTGCGCTTACATTTACTTTCATCTTAGATTTTGGGCGCACAGACACACACAAACACAACTAATCAATGATGATGACGTCTACAAATGGAACAAACCAAATTATTAGGTCAATATGCTTAAGTTGATATTAAATGGATTTCTAAGAGCAACACATAAATTTATTAAATATTATACATATATATATATATATATATATATATATATATATATATATATATATATATATATATATATATATATATATATATATATATATATATATATATATATACATATTTGTATAAATCAGGCAAATATCATCATTTATTTATATACAACAATTAATTTTAATTAATTTGATATTTTGGCATGTCGATTTTCGGCTATTATTAATTATGTGAGCTACAATTGAATATACGATATTTCATATTAGTTGATTTCCTAACTTAATAATTCATGCATATAAGTCAAGAATGTTTATTTTTAGTCTCAGTTGTTCAATGAAATTAACTTTAGGAATGTTTAGTTTATATATATATATACATATTTGTATAAATCAGGAAGATATCATCATTTATTTATATACAACAATTAATTTTAATTAATTTTGATATTTTGGCATGTCGATTTTCGGCTATTATTAATTAACTCTATGTGAGCTACAATTGAATATATGATATTTCATATTAGTTGATTTCCTAACTTAATAATTCATGCATATAAGTCAAGAATGTTTATAACTTTAGGAATGTTTAGTTTCTATTGCTCTTTGATTCATTACTTTATTTTATACACGAGCAATGTTTTCGATATTCCTTTCAAGTTTTCATATACAAATAAAATCCAATAAATATTCCTAACACTATGGCAAAACTTTCCTTTCATTTCTCATTAATTTTATAATAATAATAAATGTAATTTTATTTTATTTAATAAAAAAAAACTTATTCACTTGAGCAAACAAATATGGCTCAAACTAAAAAAATTCTCTGAGCAAAAAACTCATAAACCAAAAGACATAAAAAAACTAGAAACAGGACGAGGTAACAGTAGACAAAGAAGAAGCAGAAAAAGTAAACAAAAACTATAGTAAAAAGCATTCAATTGTAAAATTTCTCTGCTGGGACAGACAATATGATTAGCTAACATGAAGTCAATGTGAAAGCGAATTACAAAACAGTATAGACCTCTTCAAAAAAAAGGTGGGGGTTGCAGCTCGGGCGAAAGGCTGTGAAAGACATTTACGAGCGTTTGAATTTGACAGATTTCTTTTATTAAAGCGACAGATACTGTGAAAGCGACGAAAGCAAGCAACCAAGCATATTAAATTCAATTGTATGCTAGTGTTTGTGTGGATGATTGTAGAAGTGTAGGCGTGTGTGTGTGTGAGCGTTGTGGAAAATTTAATAAAAACAAACCGCAATAGAGACGAGACGAGACGATGCGATATAAAGGGCAAATCACATAAAGACGTCATAAAGCACGTTGCGCACTTGAGCGCGTTTTACCACACTAACAAAAAAACATAAAGAAAACGCTGTGCAGCACTGCTAGGTCATCGAAAGGCGAACACAAAATGCGGGCAGCAGCATTTCAGTTTCATATCAATGATACGCAAACAAAAACAAAAAACAGAAACTTCAACAGAACATCGCAGTTCTCAACACTTTTGCATTATGCGCGGCAAATCAATCAACACTAACAAAAAAGAGACACAGAGAATGAGAGAGAGAGATAGCGAGAGAGAGAAAAGAGAGCGGCATAATGTGCCTAATTAATGAAATAATTAACTTGCAACTTTTACTTTTTGCTTAAGTGCTTTTCTAGCACTTTACTCATACCTCACACACGCACACATACACACGCACGTCCACACACCTACACTTATATGTATATACCCACGCAAACAATTAATTTCATCAACAACAATAGAGGAAAAACATAGAACGGAGTAAAGCAAATTAGGCAAAAACAAATTCGTAGCATCTTTCTTTCAAGGCACGAAGCAGCATAAACAATAAAGTCAAGGTCTCTCACTCAGGCAGTGTAGCCGAATCAAAGTTGCCTTCAGCTTAATTTAGCTTAGCACACAAAATGCTTTTGAAGTTTTACCAACACTTCTTTCTGTGCCCACAAAACTAAATAAGTTCAACTAAGAATTTAAGCAGCTGAGTAATATACTAAAAACAATGTTTTACAATAAAGATGGAACATACGTGCATATATTTTTTATCTGTTAGTTCTGTTATAAAATATAAGCGTTTAAAAAAAAACTTTTTCAAATTGCACTATTTTAAATAGCCTTCAAATAATATTCTTATTTTGGAAACAGTTTATTTCAACTGTCTTTTTGTAAAGATTTTTTAATAATTTTTCTATGCATATATATATATTTTCTTTAAATAAAAATACCACCGATTCTACTGTAATTATTAGAAAGAAAACAGAAACATAATACTTCAATTAAAAATAAATTAAATATCTAAGCTTCATCTTCACTCAATCGAGCTTAATCAATCATGTGCAGTGACCCATCAATAAAGTTAGAGCATACAAAAAGTCACAAGGAACTCATGGCAAAATCCCTTAGCACGCAAAAAGATGAAGAGCCTTAACAAAAGAGAATGAAAGAAGCAAAAGCTTGATGAGTGCGTCAGCATAAGCAAGCACACACACAGCAACAACAACAGCTACAAATAAATCAACAAATCAAAGAACTTAACTAAGGAAAAACCGAGCCTCGACACGACGCAGCCGAATACAATGAATTAACCACTGTATACATAGGTTAGTTAAAGGGAGTGAGACTAGAATTCAGAAAAAACATGTGTAGACGAGCAACACGCTAGGCAGTTATAGGAAGGCAAATAGCACAATGCCCAAATAGATAACGGTACACACGAAGTCAAAGCATAATAGAAATGAGCAAAGAAAACAATGGCAAGCAAAACAAAAGAAGCCCTTCAATGTAAATTGCGAGAAATGCTGCGCAAAATATTCTTATTTATTTGTAGCTATTTGCATGGCCGTAGCTGTGCATATAATTACCTATGTGTGTGTGTGTGTATATGAGCGATTGAAGCACAGGACGCAGACTGACAGCGCGGCATGAGTGATTAACAGTGCTGGAGACGCTGGTGATGACGAGAGAATTCCTCAACCCGTAGGAGCTAGAGAGATGGGCAAGAGGAAGTCAGTCAGCCAACCAGCTACGCAACCAGCCCCTGACAATTATGTGGATTAGCCGCAATGGTGGCTGACTGTAGGGCCTTAGTCAGCAATCCGGGAACTGGTTCAAAGTTTTGGCAGCGATTTGCGAAGCTTCGGCAATTAGTCAAAAGCAGTTAACACGCCCTTAATGCGTGCGCGCTGCGTCAAAAAGTGGGCCTGGCGCATAATTTATTGCCGAGCACTTAACAATCTAATATAACGTGTTAAATCTGATATAATATTTTATTTGTTTTAAAATAAACTTCAAATTAAAAAGTCAATGGTTTAAATGACAAAGATATTCTTTTATTGTTTATGAATGTAGATATGTTCCATAAGTTTATTTAACCACTAAGAAATGCTGTATTTGAATTATATTCTCTATAGATTATCGCCATGTTTGGATGCAGACGCCAAGACCATGCTCATTTGGCTCTCAATGATATACAGGACACCTATTCGATTTCAGTTAGCGAAGCTTGCTGATCATAACTGTGGTGAAGTTACACGCGTAATTACACCACAATAAATACTAATACCACTTATTCACCAGTGTATCTGTCTCTCTCACTCTGCTGTAGATGTCAACCATGGGTTGAAATCTTAAGTGTGGTCATCCTTCTCTTTTGAGTTTGAATTTTTGTTATTCGCCATATTTATATTTGTATGCTCATTTCTGAAAGAGAAAAGAGTATACTTGTTAGAAACATTGAATATATTTATAAAAACTCGCATATAAACAAATAGAATATATTTAAGCTCGAATCTGGCTTTTCAAATGAAAATCATAACTTAATTTAAGAATAAATTTTATACATATTAACTACAGATTGACAATAATTTTAGTCACAGGGTATTGCGTAGTCGAGTACACCCGACTTACTTATTACTTTGGCATATTGGCATAAAGAATAGGCTTTCAGTTCCAATTATAGAAATGTGTTTAAAATCAAAGGGGAAATTGGAATGGGAAACGGTTTTCCGATACCTTCTCCCCACACGTTATGTGAAAAGTGCATTGCATATCGCGAATTGCTCTCTTTGCCACTTTTGCATATCAATTAACCCACTTTGGTAGAGAGTCGAACCAATTTCCCTGCCGCGCCCCTCACAATCCTGCAAAAAAACCCAAGCTTCGCACAGAAAAATTTGTTGGGGGCAAAATGAAAAGAAAATCGTTAACCATTTGGTAGTCGCTGCTCATTGCCAATTAAGTTTAATTGGCCGGCAGGCTAAATGGCCTCAAGCCGAACTACTTCAAATATGCATACAAAGTGAGCGCTCAAAATCACAAAAATGCCTTGGCCCCCAGCCACTTTCGGCCGGGCCCAAAAATGGACCGATTTAACAATCAATTTACTTCACAATAATATTGCTTTTGTCGACCGACTCTGGCCTATCGACCCGGAGCATTTAGGTAAGGCGCGTTGCACATAAATTCACAAATGTTGCTGCCACATTTCGTTGCATATTCATGCAATTATTGAGTGCTGGCCGATGCGATTCTGATTCCGATTCCGATTGCATTTCCGTTTTTAATTGGACTGATTTAGATACCCCAAAAGCATGTTTTCTGGCTATGTTTGTGTTGCATATTTTTCGAGTGCTGCAAGTGTTGCAGTTGCCAATTGAAAACTGAAACGAATCCATTTGATTGTCACTGTTAGTAAATCAATTGACACACTCGCCTCAAATACACGAGCTTGGTCAAAATCATGTAGGACTATTAAAAGAAAATAGACCAAGAGGAAACATCAATTTGTATGCATTTTTTAAATATATCAGGTATATTTTTTAGAGCTACACAAATTTAAATTATAACTAAATAAAGAAATATATTTTTAGTGTCAATAAAGTAGACTTTGTTGGATAGAAAATCTGATGACATTAATGTTTATGATTTTGATCACATAACCGTCATTATTTTTGAAAAAATATGGCCCAAAAACACCGCAAAGCTATAAAAAATTAATTTTCTATTCCGACAAAAGCTGGAAGATTATCCTAACTCTAATTGTGCCAATGCTGCTTATTTACTTACCTGTTCAACCCAATATGGACTTAATCATTTCACTTCGTACGATTAAAGCATAAAACTATTATTTTGTTGAAAAATTTCAATTGGCAAGCATTGCCTTATTTTCTGTACGTAATAAAATGTCAAACCTAACTATATAAAAAGCATCTATTGACAAATAAATGGGTTGTCACATAAAGCAGTGTTGCCAACTCAAAGTTGTATAGCTATAAAAAAACTATCTTTACTAGAAACTACCACAAGCCGAATAATCTGTAATGTCTCTGTTCAAATGTGTACATAATTTCATCTGAAATTTACAGGTAAAAGTAATGAAATACATTGAATCGAAAAAAACCAAGGAAATCTTTACAAATTCATACATAAAGAACTGTTTTCAAATACTTCAAGAAGAAGTCCAAGTTACAAATTGGAGCTAAATCGACTCTAGACAGAAGTATAACTATATATCTTTTTAACAGTAAAAGTTTAAGTCAGTAGAAAGTCTTTGTTAATATTATTTTCAGCTTTTATTTTTCTAAATAAATACTCACCTGCTTTTATTAATCTAGGTTTTCTTTGAAGTATTTTCAAATAGAGGACTTTAAGTCGAGGCAAGTTCTCTAAATTCCCATTTAGTTGACTTAAGTCACGTTCGTATTCCGTGCAATTTGTGGGCTCTCTGCGGGTAGCACAGACACACACACACACACAAGTGTGCGCTTGTACAAACACACGTCACTTGCAACAAATAAAGCAAGGCGAGAGCAGACGACACACATTCTTACTTAATATAACAAAAATATATATGCACATGTATTTACCCGTTGCAAAAAATCAAATATCCGTGCATACATCATATGTTGGACAGCTGTATATATATATAGCCCGTACTATGCTGCGTATACGTACTGTCACGTGGTCACGTAGCGCATACGCACCGTTGCCAGTTGGCAGCTAGAAATTTAATGTTTGCATTTGACAACAGCTCGTTTTTAATAATAAAAAATACTGCAAAATACTTGAACGCACACACACATATACAGGAAACATATAAAAGTAAATACATAAATATATATATATATATATATATATATGTACATAAATATATATATAAATAGGATGATCACATTTGACACACAAGAGCGCTCAACTCCATTTTTCTCCAATTTGAATTTGAATTAAAAATTAAATAAGTACTTAACTAGAACAATAAACGCATTCTGTATCAGACCCAATAAAACGATACAGAAATCCACTGAGGAGATCTGTGCTTAATGCTAGATCTAAGAGCTTGCCGCCACGTTCAGGTGCTCGCCCTTGTGCAAGAGGCCATAAAAGATGGAGCTGGGTTGCTGTTGCAGCTGCCTTGGATTGCCGTCCTCGACAATTTCACCCTGCTCCAGCACTATAATGCGTTCATAATCCAGAATGGTGCTCAGGCGATGCTGTAAATAAAATAGGAATGAATGAAGAAGAAGAAACAATGAGCAAGCAGTGGCAAGGAGTGGTTCGAGTGGGAGACAACTCACGGCAATGGTTATAATTGTTCGACCCTGGAAGGCCTTGTCAGCCGCCTTGAGCAGCGCACGCTCTGTGCTGCTGTCCAATGTACTTGTTGCTTCATCCAGCACCAGGCAGACCGAGCCACGCAGTATGGCACGTGCCAGGCAGAGCAATTGGCGATGGCCGGCACTAAAGCTGACGCCGCCATCAGAGATTTCCGTGTCTGCAGGGCAGAAGGCACGAATCACAGGTAGCATCACCATGGCCAAGTGCATATGTATAAAATATAAAAACCGGATTTTAGTGCGTAATTAAAGTTGTATTTAATAAGCGTGACGTCATGGTCGACTGGCTAAGCACGCCCTTAAGCCCTAATGAGGCGTATTAAGAGAGAAGAACGTTCCACGGCAACGCTGTAAGTGTATGTAAATGTGTATGCGTGTATGTATGTGTGTGTAGATGGATATGTGTATTGTGTAGGTGCCTGAAGAGGCCGGCGCAGTTGTCTGCTCTTATGACTGCCTGTGTCAAAGACAAAGACTTTATTGCCTCTAATTGGCGAATGATTGTCAATGAATAGCATTGTAATAATACAAATATATTTATATATTTATATATAGACTACCTTTAACATAAACGCTTATAAGTACTGAATATAAATAAAAAAAATCAGAATTATTAGCCTTGGATTCTTTTCTAGCTCAACAAAATCAAGGCAGAGAAAACTAAATAGACAACGAACTAGTTATGTTTATAGTTCCAGTAGATCTAAATTCAGAAATAGGTGGGGCAACGAGCTACGCCTACGAGTTGAGAGTAAAGTAAACTAGTTGCCTTAATCAGCTGAGTTGGAGTTTTATACAACTCATAGCTGAAGCATGTTTGCTTATATTATTTCTTTTGGAATTTTTATTCAGCTCATTGAACTAGATCGATAGCATTTGAATATCGAGATATTGAAAGTTGATTTTCATTATGCGACTTCGCGGATCCAATTTTAGACGAATTGCTTCAATATGTCCTACTGGAATGTTAGTCTCAAGCTCCTCTGAAGCAAGCTGACACCAAACCGACATATCAAATATAAATTCAATTGTCAAGATTTCAATTCTTCATTCAATTTTTGTTGTTTTCGAACTCCAGACAAGCAGACAGATGAGCGTAAGACTTATCGATTAGCTGCCGTTAGCCAAGCTCTGCTGCATGACATAACCAACTATCTAAATCTAAATTAGTTTTCACGTTTATAGACATGATTCTATGTAGAGTTACGCTAATCAAGTGGAGCTTACGCAAATATACTTAATAAGCTAGATGGATGCATTTGCAGCATCTACAGACGTATGCCACATGTGAGCCAATCAACACAAAAAATCAAACATGCATGAACGTTTTCAAATGTTATTTTCTAGGTTCTTTTTTTAGCAAACATCAGACAGACAAGTTAGCTGCCAGAGGTTGGTGAAAATCAGGGGATGAAACGGGATTGGGTTGAAAAGCTGGCGAGGCGGCCAAGCCAAACGTCATGTTTGCTGCCAAAAATAAACATGATTTTTTCATAAGGCCAACTCGGCTGGCGGAGTCAGTGAGATGCAGCGCATAGAACTGACAGTCGCAGCAGCAGCAATAGCAATAACAACAATTGAAACAGCATATAACAAATGGGGAAAACTGTGAAAAGCGCACTTACCCAATCCCTGTGGCAGCTGCACGTTGACAAACTCCTTGAGCTGCGCCAATTCGAGACAATTCCACAATTGCAAATCCGAATAATAGCCATGCGGATCGAGATTTTCACGTATTGTTGCATTAAACAAATGCACATCCTGTGGTATTATCGACAATCTGGTACGCAGCTCGTCTGGCCGGATTTGCTCAATGTCCACATTATCGATGCGAATGTGGCCGTTCGTCGTCTCCAACACACCAAACAGGGACAGAGCCAGCGAGGACTTGCCACTGCCCGTACGGCCACAGATGCCAATCTGCAAGTGATATATAAAGATATACGCGTATAACTTAATAATATAAAAATATACGTATATAATATAAAGATATGTGTATATGTATATATAGATTGGGTAACTGAAAGACGAGGCAATCGACTGTGTTTCGCTAACCACGTCTAGCCTCAATTCGATATTTCGCATATAACCAAGAGCTGCTAGGCGAACGAATATTTCTAATATGTTTAAATTCAGTTATTTTTAAACAATTTCCTTTTCATTTTTAAGAAACTAGTTCCAATTGAGAAAAAAATTATCCTAATCGTTTTTAAGCCCGCATCCAAAAACACTCAAAATAATTCCAAATTTTAATAAAAACTTAATGAAGTTTCCTATGCAAATTTTTATCCATCCCAATTATATTTATCGAACTCTGAAACAACAGTAATTGAATATATTGAATTTGAAGTTTTTTATAAAAATTCAATTTCAATTCTATAAGTAAAAATAGTTTTCCCATATTTACACAATGTTTTCATAATTCTTATTAATTATATAACATTTTTCATATATAAAGCTAGTTGTATTTTTACTTAAATATTTTTATTTAAAAAAATATTTTTTTTTGTATATTTGAAATTAAATTTTCGGTCATAAAAGAATGCTTTATAATCTAATAAAAAATAAAAATATATTTTAAAAAATGTTCCTAATTTTTCTCTATTAAAAAAATGTTTATAACAAAAATTAAAAGAATTATGAATTATGAATTATGATGCTTTTTAATTATTAATCATTTTATATTTATAAAACAAACTTTTTTGAAAAGTTAAAATTATTTACATATTTATTTTGTTATTTAAATATATAAAACTTTAATGGAATTGCTTTTGGCAAAAATTATAAAATTACGTTTTTCTGCATTTAAAAATGTAATAAATTTATTTTACCAACTTTTTAAATTTATATATAATAAAATATTTAAAATGTACTTCAAAAGACTTCAAAGCTTCGATAAAGCTCCCAATCGTAAAAAAAATTCTGCCATTTTTCCAAGAAGCATTACTAAAATATTTATCAGTTCTACTTGAATTTCAATGAGTTAATAATAATAATAATTCGCATTGTCAAATAGAGTTTTTGAGCTTTTAAAAACTTAAGGTTTATTTAACAACAAATAAATTGAAATGAAATCTCGCCTTTGTTTTTGCCCAACTCTATTGAATTATATGATATTTGTATTATATTTTTCAGACAATGCGAAAACGAAATCGTGACGACAAAAACAATAAAATGCGCTGTTTAAACACATCTAAAACATATCACAGAATATACAAATTTGCAAACATACGCAGAAATTCAATTTTAGTGTATCATGAAATTATGCTGAACAAATATATAAATAAATTCAAATCAAATTTCTGACCTTAAATTGTCAAATTCATTTTATGTATATTTATTTACAATATATTTAATTTAATATGCATTTCCACATTCCGTACATATATAACTAAATAACTTTTATAGAGCATTTAAAGTTCTTTATTAAAGATTTTTATTAGTTTTGGCATATATTCAATATTGATTTTTGATATTTTTAGTTTTGCTTAATACTTTATTTATTTGCTTTGAAAGTTTTTTGTATTTAAATATTATTTTGCTGACCACAAAAACTCAGATATTTATAGAAGCTATTGAAAATCATGTTTTTTATGTGAACTAATAAATTGTGAAAAAATTGTATTTGCTTTCGTTTATTGTTTAATATATTAGATGTTTTATTTTCATTTCTGTGAACCAAATAAAATATTTGTATTTGATGCCCTTTTAAATGTATAAGAGTAATGATAATTTGTCCAGATGGGATATAAATATTATAAAAATGCTTGACAATAATTATTATATTATATTATTATTTATAAACAATCAAGCTTTCATTTATTATTATATTTCCTAAGAATAATTTCTTGATTTTTTGGTTATATTTTTTTGCGTTTTTGTTTCTCAGACAAATCATCAACCTCTTGACTTTATAGTTACCTTGGCTTATCCTCGCCTGGCGACTGTTTTTTTGTCTTTATTATCAACTGTCTCTTGAGTTGTTATATACCAAATCAGTCGTAAATAAATTAATAACATTAGTTAATATGTGCTGAGCTATTTCATTTTAGATTGCCCTAAGGTCTGGGGAGTAATCGTACATATGTGAGTATTGTTTGGTAATTTTGATGGAATTTTAATCTGTTCAGGATGTCTTCAAAAACTGTGAGTATGTCAAGGCGTATGACCATTAACCAAAGAACATTTAGATGGAACATCAAAAGAAGCTACAACACATGGTTAGTGGTAAAACTAAGTTACAAACTCTCATAGTCGATGTTAAGTTGCCCTTATGACGGAGCCACTATTACAACTCATGTTTGCATTTACACAAATTTCTTTCTAAATACGTAATTTTTATTTTATTATTGTATTTCGTCTACTTGTAATATTATGTTTATGTTTGAATAAAAACTGTTTTTGTAGTTTTGTTTTTAAATTTTTTTATTTGATATTTTATTCATTCTTCAAGTTGATTAATGCCCACCACAAGTATAAAATATTATATTATCCATGCAATAACCGAACATGTTACAAAATCAGTTACAGTACGTTAGAAAAGTATACTTAATGTAAAATACTAACACAGAGAAATGTCAAAAATTAATGCAGAATTGTCCGGAATTATTGATTCTGAATATATTGATGAGGAAATCGGTTGCCTAGAAAACCTTTGGCATTAAAGCTTTGCATAATATATGTAGATCTCTCTTGCATTTAAAAATTATATATATTTTTTTAATAAAATATCGAAATATAATTTAGTCACATAATATCTTATATATCTATAAAGCTTTCAATAGCGCACATTTTTCCTTTAAGTACACTTCACTTGCCTCAACGCATTTTGGCATTTACTTTAGTACTTCCATAATGACACTGGATGTATCTATCTAACGATACAGGCAAGTAGTTGCTGACTTTTCAATCAGTTTTTAAGTTATTGACTTTTTGACCATTTTAGTCGAGAATGGAGATTAGAGAATGCAGAATGCTGAATGCTGAATGGATTTGTGTGGCTTTGGTTAGTTTGCGGCCAAAGTGCACACTCAGTTCTCAATGGGCGCTGTTTGAGATGCAGTTACAGTTTGTTGAGCTGCAAGAGATTGGCCTTGCATCTTTCATGCGATTCCATTTGCTGCATATATATATATTGGTCTGAGTTTTTTTATGCCCCGCATTTTTATGAACGGGGTATATTATCAAGTATTATTATAATCAATACAATATATTCTTGACTGGATGGCCCTAGCTGAAATGATCAACTCGATATTCCTCTACGATGCATTTCCTATTACCAAAATATTAATATATATCGACTATTATATATTAGCTGAATTTAAAGATCCATCTTATTTATATATAAAAATAATTTACAGATCTGAGCATATACATTTTTTCTATCTGAACAATTTATTTATTATATTTTATTATTTAAACTAAAATCGATATATATCGATTGTTGTACTCCCACAGCTGCTAACATCTAAATTTATCTCGCTGCCCATGCTTAAATCTGAAATTGTAAGCGTAGCAACTCAGCTTACTTTACTAATAGATTTTACAGGGTATTCGCCAGTCGTTTACCGACAAACTGATTCGAACTGTTGAGGTGCTGCAAGCCTGTTTGGCTTTGACAATATTTATTGTACTTACCCGTTGGCCTGCTGGTATCTTTAAGTCGAGTTGGCTGATAACATTCTGCCTTTGTCCTTCATAACGCAGGCTAACATTTTCGAAGCTGATGTCGCCTCGTTGTGGCCAGGAAATCGGAACGCTTTGGTCTGAGAAATAAATATAAAATAAAAGAAAGCACATAAGCAAACAAAGAGCTGAATGAATGTAAACAAACGCCTATATTAAATTTAAGACCCGAATCGACAAAGCATGAAAATTGTGACCTTTTCGCTCAACTATATATATATATATATATATATATATATATATATTGCGCCCGCAACTGTCAGTTGAATATTTGAAAACTCGAAATGGAAACCAAAAAATGAAACCAGCTAAGCAAAAAGTGATGAGGGCATCGGGCAACGGGCAAACAAAAACTTCATGAAAAGGGTCTTCCAGATCATGGCGCGCACTCGAGTGCTTTTTAAAGTCAACTTTCACAAACACTCCTAAGTAAGTTTAAACTGTGGTCGAACGACTTAGCCCGAAAACGATACCGAGCTTAAAAAATAAAACAAAAAACTAACAATTGACCAAAAAATAGTCGCAAATTTATCCAAGTGAATAAAGCTAAAGATAAAAAGCTTTTATAATATTGATTTAAAAAATGTTGAAACTAATTTAAATATATTGAAGGCCAATAAGAGATTCAATAAATAATAAGATGTTTGCACGTTGAAGCGAAAAAAATTATGAGAATTAGATAAACTTTCATTTTATGACAAACATGTATATTTTTTTATAAAATATTTATATTTATATATTTATAAAATATTTTTATAAAATATTTATTTGCTGTAAGTTTTTTATTTATTTTTATTTTTAGAAGAAAAGCATTATTTATTTAATAAAAATGTA
The DNA here is from genome assembly GCF_003285905.1 of Drosophila hydei. Classification (NCBI taxonomy): domain Eukaryota; kingdom Metazoa; phylum Arthropoda; class Insecta; order Diptera; family Drosophilidae; genus Drosophila; species Drosophila hydei. Next base: position 2,650,993 of record NW_022045678.1, read on the forward strand.
AGTTTAAAAATTATATATGCATATATGGAAATACGGTTTATCCAACCGAAAAAAATTCAAACGCTGAAAAAATTGCCGTTACCTTGCCATCTTACCAATGCGCTCAACACTTAATATTCGAATGAAATTAACTATGAAGCAATGAACACATTTCAATAATTTGCAACACAAGCTGCACACCTGAAACATACTAACAAATGATTTTTTCTCTTATATATATATTTTTTTAATTTCAGATATGCTATATATGCTATTCTTTATTATAAATTAAAAACTGTAAAAAATAAAAATTAGGTAAATAAATTTTATTTGTTATATGCACAAATCCGAAATAATGAAATTATTGCCCTGTATCCTGACAACATTGTCATTGAAAATGTTTAAGGATTGTTGACCAAAAGGTCGAAAAAATTTAATTTTCTCTAAGAATTACTTGATGAGTGAACTACGTCCAAAATGGTCCGAAGTGCAATTTAATAATGGAGAAGCCGAACAAAATAATTAAAGTATTCTGATTATGCGAGGAACACGTCAAATAATCTGACATAGAAACGTTCAATTCTTGTACTATTTATATATATTTAAAATTATTAAAACTCTTGTAATAAAATTTAATGTTTTTTTCCTGAATTTAAATTTTTGTCTATATTTTTGGTTCATTTAAGTTGTAGCCACTGTGTGCCGTGGATTGAAGCTTATAGGAATTGAGAATTCTATTTGAATAGCATATAGATCATTCTTTATCATCAAAATGTCTGTCAAATTGTGTTCTATCGCTGTGTGTATTCCATATCTACGAATCTTGCCGTTCTTTCAGTCCAGCTCAGCCACAACATATACATACATATGTAAATACATATATAGTAGCTACTATATCTAGTGTGGTATACATATATATATAACTTGTACGAATGAAGAGTACCTAGAAGCTGAATGCCAAAATATGCATCGGAAATTGTGGTCTGGCAAAGGCAGTCTGAAAGGCAATTTTGTTAAGAAGATTAAGAATAATTATCAACCATTCAATGGCTTTTAATGGATGCATGACAGAAGTGGAAACCATAGAAACGCTTTAATATAGTATGCCCTATTATTATATGTGACGTGTACACTGTGTTTATAAAAATAGTAGTGCCTTAAAAAAAAACTAAACCAAATGAAAAATAATATATTATTATTATTAATGTATAATGTATATATCCATTTATTGTTTCTGTTTTGTATTTTATACTACTACGACTACTAATATTTTTATGAACCATTTATACAGGTCAGATATAACAACAGTCGAGTTAAACAAATATTTTATAAATATATTTTTTTTCCATAGAACGGACCAATGGCTTGATAAGCTCAAGATTTTTATAAATACGAAATATCGTGTTAAAGTCTTGTCAAGCTAGAAAACACATTTGCAACTCTAATAAAACCTAATGAACGCTCATTTAAGAACACCTGAACTAGTTCACTTCAAGCAGTTAATTTGAACTTGTTACAAATGAATCGGAAAAAACTTCAGTCGCAGCTATCAAAGCAACGGCATCAATTCGAAAAGTTCTCCGAGCTAATCAAGTCAAATTCTTTTTTGCCTCAAAATGGTGCTGGCTGCAATTGAGAATTTCGCCGAAGCACAGCAGGACCTCAATATAAAGGAAGTGCTGGGCATCAAGCGTGTATTGAACAAATTGAATTATCTAGTGCTATCGGATAATCAAACGACCATACTCCTCACGTCCGAGGTGGCCAAAGAGCTCTGTCCCAAGCAAATCATTGAGTTCTATATGAACAAATGTCTTCTAGAGAATGGACAAATGCATGTGCCACAGCAGTACAACATAGGTGAGCAGCCAGCTAGCCAGCTAGAACATATATTAATCAGAATTTAATTGCAGATGTCTAAGAGTGGAATGAAGAGCTCTCAAGAATTACTGAGCTTTATATGAGTTTCCTTGAGGAAACCAATAAAGTTCTTAATCGAAGAAAATTTTAAAAAGAAATCTATAAAAAATGCAATTATTTACTAAAACACTATGGAACAAGAAACTTGTTTCGTAAGTGAAGCCTAATGCTTGACAATATTTAAATAAATTTATATAAAAATTTTATATAATAAGACACTTAATATACATAAATTGTATACAATAAGACACTTAATATAGATTAATAAACATAGGCCAAAGCAATGTCTTCTCAAAGTTTTTTTTTAAATTCTATTATTCAAAAAGTTGCCTTTGATAATTCTATCTATGAAAACGTGCAAATATTTTCAGTTGATTTAAATAGATTGCCTAAGAATGATAAAAATTATTGATGATTTGAAGCGAACTCGATCGATTCGTGTTATAAAATATAAGTATATTTTCAAATTTTTGGTACATATAAAAACAGACGACTAAGGTAAACTTAAGAAATCTTTGTAATTTAGTTCGCAGATTGATTCGAATTGACGCAAATGGCACTATATTGAATGAAATAAGCTTTAGTACTCCAGCTAACGATGTTAAGGTAATTTATATATTTTATTTTATTAATGTAATTTATATTTTTATTTAAGGTAATTTATTTAATTTTTCTTTCGAAGTTTCTATTTTCAATAAGTTCTCTGACAAAACCTGATGAAACAAAAATTATATGAATTTTTTTTCTTACTACAAAAGCTATAAAAAAGGGAAAAAAATTATATATACATACATAAATATATATATGCATCACATACAATTATAATAACAGATTACACGAATCTTCATGAATTAAAAATCCAGCTCGCATCAATTTAAAGTCGCATAAACCCATTGCTAGACTAATTTCACGCAGACTCAACTTTGTCAGACAGTGTAAATGGTTGGCTCAACTATAGCAACTGTCATAAATCAATTGTTAATCAATGAGGCATATAATAGCCATTGCTGCCAACTAGCTGCAAGTGTAACTAGTCACACACAGAAGGAAGGAGACAGAGATAAAGGTAGAGAGAGAGAGAGAGAGACAGTGAGAGAATGAGAGATGCTGCGTGGTACTCACAAGTTTTGATACGCCTTGATGGGTCATTAGATAACGCGACCTTGTCGCCAGGCGCTGTCACTGCCTTATCCTTAATCATTGACGTCCTTGCCGCTGTCGTCGCCAGCTGCCGCTTGTCAACAACTGGCGCCGTGTGGAAGTTTAAGTGATTGCCATTGCCGGCTGCTGTTGGAGCTGAAGCTGCATTGCCTGCATTTAATTTATCAGCAGCTAGAGCCGAGTCGCCGGCAACATCAACGCCAGCTGACGTTGCGCCTGGGTAAACTTTGTCAACGTTAGTCGTGCAGGGCGACCTATCGACTTCATTGCTTATTTCCGTATCCTGGTGCTGCTGCTGCTGCTGCTGCTCCTGCTCCTGCTGCGTCTGCTGTGCATAGTGCGCAATGCGTTCGACCGAGCCCGCATACATCTCCATATCGGCCAAAAGTTTTACAACCCAATTAAGGTAAATCGGCACCAACAACGTGTAGTTTATGGCCAGGCCGACCAGCGAGGGCGTCGGCGTCAACTCCTTGGAGCTGGCGCCTTTATTGATGGCATAAGTTCCTGCCATCTCCGACGTCCTGCCACTTGCCTGCTGCTCCGCCACCGCCTCCTTCACATAGCTGCTGCAACTGACGCTTGCCGTTGCCAGTGCCGTTACGATGGCCACAAAAACAATGCAACCACCCAGGTAATCCTGCAATAAACAGAGACAGTCAAAAAGCAAAAGAGAGACAGCTAGAGGAAGAGAGAGGGGAATAGAGGTAGCTGCTAGCATGATGCATGCTTGTTAGTGTTGGCATTTTGGTAAAGATTTTTTCCACATGACTTTTTAATCAGCCCGTGTGCGTGTTTGTTCTTTTCTATGCTCGTTCATGAAATGAAAAGGAGTTGATTGGTTTCCACGGAATCTCTGACTGTTTATATTTTATGTTTATTTTTTATTTATGAGCACAAGTTGTATTGAAATTAAAAATAAACTCAAGAGTAAATGGATACATCTACTGAGAGCAAGACTGTTAGAAGGCTCACGAGCTTAGAGAGCTGCCATATACTAAACTAAATAGCTACAAAATAACCTAAGGAAATTGTTAAATCTAGCAAACTTTAATATTTTTTCAGCAAGAATTGACAGATCGATTAATGTCATTTCTCGACCAGATCGACCTGTAAATCATGTTAATTAAAGCTTTGTAACTGAACTAAGTGCACAGCCCGGCCAGCTAGAGCTTTTTTAAGTGAAGTAAGTGCATGATCAGGCTACCCAGAGCCTTTCAACGGCAAAGTCAGGCGATGCCCAACTACATCTCGCATACCTCAGATTCATTAGTCTAAAGTCTGCAACTGATTAAACTCCAAAGTAATTAATATTATAAACATATATTTCAAATGATGTATATAAACAGCAGCTCTATCACATTCATAGACTTTCAAGAACCCTCTAAACAGAAACTGACTATAACTTCCACGTCTAAGCAACCAACTCTACAATATTCATAGTTTCTGAGTTCCTTCATTATGGAGAAAGCCTAAGCTCGGCGCAGCAGCTAACTCTCAGAATCAGCTCTCTTCAGTATAGCTTCTTCTTTGAGTTGCAGCGTTAAATTACTCTCAATGCACTCATAAGCATATCTGTCTACTTTAATTCCTTTTCCTGCTTTCTCTGTCCCAGTATTGCTTTCAAGTGTGCAGCATCTTTGTAACTTAATGATACGTTCGCAGCTTTTAAATAAATAAATAATAATCCAAATTGAACCCACGTGAATGATTGGGCTCACAGTTGGAGTCAGCTTACAACAAACTATAAACAATACAAATTTGCCAGTCAAACAATAAAAGTCTTTCAGCCAGACCACCTCGAAGTCGACTTGGCTAACGAGTATCAAACAGTTCGTGGCGCCCGATTGCAAAGCTCGTAGTTGCTCTTTTTATATCTTTCTAAACGGATCCGTCAACTCGTTTGCCCGCCTGGCACTGGACAAACTTTTTACTCTCTTTCATCTTAATGAAAGTTTTACGGGGTAGCTGCCAAACCACAATTGAAAAGTTTTTGCTGCCAGCTTTTGTGGGCGAAGGCGGCAGATGGGTCGATTGAATCTGGCGGCCGCACGCGCTCTTCGTCTCTCTCTCTCTCTATGTTTTTCTATATATATATATATGTATATATAAATATATTTATATATACATATGTGTCTGTGTGTGAATAATCCTCGAACGTAACTTCAAAGCTGTTGCACATGCTGCCTCAAACAGTCTCTGACTTTATTTGCCATGCAGAACCGTGAGTTCGCAATGGCCAATAGGTGTTTTAGTCTTCCGCCCATCAGGTCAATGCAAATCCGATATAAATATATATTTATGAAGAGTGATTAGTGCCATATTATCAAAAGGAAATCTTCAAGTCAAAATTCTTTCTGTGCTATTTGTTTGCAAGGTAAACATGTTTTATGAGCAAATGCAATCCTATTATACATTCAATTGGAGCATGTGAAAACAAAGAGACTTTCCAGTATATCAATGGTTAATGCCAAGTTCATAATATGCTTTGCCAGGCTGTCGCAAGAGCACTTTGCATATGTCCCAAATAACCCAAAGCCAGAAATTGAATTGTTTAATCATGGCACACTCGCAAGTTTGCACCTGAATTATGCAAGTTATGCAGTGCTTGGTGGGTTGGCCCAAGGCGTCAGTCAGCGCAGAGCTAATTCCCATAACGACAATGCAATCAATATATCGGCATGTGTATCTATGTGAATATTAGCTGACCGCACTCTGCATATACCCAATAAAGCAAAGCCAAACATTTCCCCTCGGCTCATGCATAATTCCAGTTGCCGCAATTGCACGCGTCAACACAATGTGCAACAATTTGAGTACAGTCAATGGATGCTTAAGATCCATAACAGACACTTGAACAACTGTAAACTGTAGACTGTAAACTAAACCCTAAGCAAACGGACTCAAAGGCAGCTTTGCTGACAATGCGACTCCTCGGACCCCGCCCGAGGGCAGCTCACCTGAGCCAGCAAACAGCGAGAAATATCAGATATTTGCATCGGCACGCGTCTCCCTAAACTGAAATGCCAATTCAATTGAAATGCACACAAGGATACTTTGCAGGAATCAAATGTGTATATTGACCCAGCCTGTATGGACACTGGGACAGTGGGACAGTGGGGCAGTGAGGGACGCAAAGGACTTACCAATGATATGCCCAGCCAGCGGTTGCTCGTATTCATAATAGTAAACGCAATCGTGTTCGCCTCGAGTCGCTTGAAGAGTATCTCGGTGAAACGTGCCTGCTGATTGTATGCCCGTATTGTGGTCACACCCTGAATCGTCTCCGCCAGATGCGAAATGACCGGCGAGCTGCTTGAGTTCTCGATGCGCTGCAGCTCGCTTGAATAGACAATTTAAAAATAAATACAATTTTGAATTAAATTTCAGTTGGTTTATATAATAATAAAAAGAATTCATATTAAATTTATATAGCTAATATCAATTATATATTAAATTATATTTAAATTTAAATCATCATATAATATAAAATTTGAATATTTAATTCATATAATATATATATAATTTAAATAAGAAATTACGTTTAAATCTATTTTATAATAAAATAAACTTACATTTCGTTTATAACATTTATAGTAAATATAACATTAAAAAAATTTGTATTTAAATTTAAATAAACATATAATATAATATAATTTGTATATTTCACTTATTGATATTTGATTTAAATAAATGGAATATAGACAAATAGATAGATATAGAATATAATAAAATTTAAATTTAAATATAAAATAATTACATTTAAATTTATATCATCATATAATATATTATTTTAATATTTAGTTTATGTAAAAATTATATGACTTTATAAATTAAATAAAATTAAATTAATTTATATTTACATTTATTTTACATAATTTATTTATATTTATATTTATCTAGTTTTTTCGGATTTGCTACAAAGTTAATTCAGACAAAAACGTTGGACAAAAGAGACTTTGGGGAAAATTAGGAATTGTTTTGTATTTGGTCATCTTCACGATGTTTATAATAAATGATATATATATTTTAAATCCTACAAAACTGCATTAAAATATATTTTTAAAACTTTTAAACACACACAAAACCTATAAATTATATTCACTTACTTTTACATAATTATAAAGAATAATATAGAACTCAATAAAATCGTTATTAATATTTTATTCTAAATACTTAAAGAACCAATTGAATTTATGGCTAACAAATTAATAACAATAGACAAATTGTGTAGTCAATAAGCTCATATTTTGCCTTATATAAATTTGGATTATGCTAATTCTTATAAACAAAGTTGAACCATTAAAAAATGCTTCATTTTATTGTTTATTAAATATTAATAACTAAAGTAAATTTCAAATTATGACCTAATGTCAACCCAGCTCAAAGTGTTCATAAAAAGAGAATATAAAAGACAAATAAATTCCTTCAATTACAAAACTCTTTAAAATGTATTTATTTTTGTGTTTATTTTTAGATTTGAATATTTTTTTGCCTTCTTTCTTTTGTAGTCCAACCAGCTAATGGACCACAACAATTGTGCCCCGCCCCCAAGTCGGTTGTCGGTTGTCGGCACTGCAAACTTTATCTGCACGAAAGATGCTCGAAAGACAATTAGAAGCCACAAATGCTTGAATAGAAATCTGCTAATAGAGCCACTCGCACTATCTAAACAAAAACAAAGATATCCCAGGCAGAGCCAAGCAGTAGCAGAGATTGAAAAGTGATTGGCGCCATGCCGAATACTCGACACCCTACGCAAAAATTTGTGAATTAGCAAGGTCGACTTTTAAGGCATAGAAAGGCAGTGCTGAAATTAGGTCATAGATAAGCGAAGCATTCGGCTTGGAATAGTCTTACGAGAGGTAATTAAAGCTGCACAAACAAATATTATCCTTAAGAAGTCTCAAACACAGCACGAAACTAATGCAATTTAACTAAACTTGAACCTTTTAAATATAAATAATAGCTAATCTAACAGACAATTGACTTAATATTTATATACTCTAATAATAATAATTCTATTAATAATATAAAGCTGGCATAAGCTTGCATAAGATAACGTATCTAACTACCCCGGCACTTACAAATCAAACATAGTTCAATTCCCTCCTCCCTCAATTGATAAACTACTATAGTAAATATAGGAAAATAGATACATTTGCTTATAACAAAATATTATATTGCTAATTTCTACTTATCATAAAAATAAAACAAAATTCAATTCGCTCTAAAAATGTTTCTGAAGGCGTACTAAATATTGCGTGCGACTCATTAACGCCATCTAATATACTATATACATATATACTATATATACTATATACATATATACTATATATATATCCTTCGTCGAGGACATAATAAACTCACAATGGATAACATATTACTGTAGCCTGACATATTTCCTGAATACTCAGCCTCAGACGAAGAAGTAAAAGCCTCAAGCAAATTTATTCGTCGCTTTTGCCAAATCGATTTATCTACATCTTGTGCAACAAGTGGAGAGAGGGTGAAAAAAATGATAGAGAGAATTGTAGAGAAAGAGAGATATAGAGAGAGAGAGAAAGAGGAAGAGATAGAGAGAGAGAGAAAGTGAGAGAAATATAGAGAAACAGAGAGAGATAGAGAGATAGAGAGATAGAGAGAGAGAGAGAGAGAGAGCGAGAGAGATAAAGAGCGAGAGAAAGTGTAAGGAAGAGAGAGATATAGAGAGAGAGAGATAAAGAGGGAGGGATAGAGAGAGAGTGTGAGAGAAAGAGACAGAAATATAGAATGGGAAAAAGAGAGAGAGAAAGAGAGAGATAGAAGGTGAGACAAAGAGGAAGGGATAGAGAGAGAGATTGAGAGAAAGATAGAGAAACACAGAGAGAAAGAGAGATAGAGAGATAGAGAGATAGAGAGATAGAGAGATAGATAGATAGAGAGATAGAGAGAGAGAGAGAGAGAGAGAGAGAGAAAGAGAGAAAGGGAGAGGAAGAGACAGATATATATATATATAGAGAGAGAGAGAGAGAGGAAAAGAAAGAGGGAGGGATAGAGAGAAAGAGTTAGAGAAAGATAGAATAAGAGAACAAGACAGAAACATAGATTGGGAAAAAGAGAGAGATAGAAGGGGAGAAAGAGAGAGAGAGAGAAACATAAAGAAGAACCATAAGTTCGATTTGCTACAGCCTAAACTTAATTTGTCACAGTTTTTGGAACTTGAAGATATAAGTCTAGTCTCCTATAAGTCTCCCATGAGTACTATGTACTATTTATGTCCTAACAGATTAAACTATTGTGGACGATTATTAAGCAGTCGATTCTATTGCGACTGCAATATTATTACTAGAATTTATTATTTGATACTTGATACGTGTTATATATATATATAATTTTGTTATTATATTTATATAATTTTTCTATTTGTTATTATTATATATATTTTATTTGTATATATATGGATCAGATAACCTATGCGTTAGCCCTTAAACATCGCTCTAAGCAATAAAAAGAATCTCCCGTGTGGTATTTCAGACATGGATCTAAAGTAATAGTATGTAAGAGTGCTCTAGTCGGGAGTGTCCGACTGGAAAATATCTTGAACCTTGCGCAGACTTGCTATTCCAAGCGTTTTACGTTTAACGTATGCCACGCCTACTCCAGCGTGTCACATTCATTTTGTTTGCTAAGATTTAACGAATTTTCTCTTAAAGCCAAAAAATGATTAATATTGATATCTTTAGGGCTTAACATAAAATAATAAATATTCCATTTGTTTAAGGAATGACTCAAAAATCGCTTTTTTGCTAAAAATCTTATCAAATCTTAAATCTTACTAAAAAGCGTAGTTTGAAAAGTTTACTTACTTATTATATTTATACGACATTTTGATCTCTATTTAAATACATAATTGATTGAATTGCAAACTTAATCGGAATTTTCAAATAGCCTCGATGGAAGGGTGTGTGAAAAGGGTTATCAAACAGTTGGAGCAAAAGTATTAAATGCAAAAACCTTTTGTCTTCATGTTGACAATTTGCAGTTGTGTGTTCGAGTCTAAATGCCTATGGCCAAATACTTTGGCCAGCAAAATGTTGACGAAGTTTTCTAAACAATTCAGCCTGGCCGTAGATGTGAGTGAGAGCAACAAAAATATTAAAAGTTGGCTAACTTTCGAAGAACATGGCAAAATGGAGGCGTGGCAGTTGCACATATTTATTACAGTTAACACAAGAATTATGAAAGTCGCTTTGTCAGCATTACAAAGGAAATTGTGCAACAGGAGCAAAGAGGGAGGAGTATATATATATCTATATCTATATATATATATGTTTCACTTACCGTGCCGAGCACCTGTAGAACTTCTGGATGGCATAGTATGCACCACAAATGGGCAGGGTGAGGGCCAGAAACCAGGGCGTAATGCTCACATTTATGAGTATGGCACAAAGGCAGAGCAAGCTGAACTGCAGCAGGCGTTGACAGGTTGCGGCGATTTTCTGTAAATGAAAAAATATATGTATAGAGAAGCATATGTGTACACTCATGGTCAAGATAATAGGTCCATTACTTAGATTTACTGCGCATACTATTTTGTTTTGTTTTCAAATTAGATTACAAATAAATTCAAGCTTGTGTGATTCCTTGGAGTGTCCGTTTCTTATACAAGAGCTCCTTAAAGACTATTCGTAATGTGTTTGTACTGTTCGAAAGGTTACGCCATAAGTTTCTTGTGCTCTACTATGAGCTTAAAGAACAAAAATAATAATAAAAATTAATTCAGCTAATGAAAATATATAATTCAGCAACTGTAAGTAATGAAAGCTTGCATATCACATATAATTTATTTAGAACAACATTAAACAAGCAAATGATGAACTTTTAAATATTACGGCTAAGCAATTATTTCGCAATAAAAAACTCAAATAAATTAAGTAAGTAAAATACATTTACTTATAATAAAAAAAATATAAATTAACTTCATTTTATAAGTTAAAGTTGCTCAATTATCATAAAAAGATCAACGCGCCCTCAAATTGCGCAGCTGTGACGTCACACTGTTAACTTAACAGAGCGCTTTACATAATCTAATATTGCTCAATTGAGCCGCTGCAGTAGTATTTGTGAGAGACTGTGCTCTTGGCTTTTCTGGCTAGTATCCTCTTCACAAGAGAGAGAGAGAGATAAACAGAAACAGCTGTTGTCTAACGTAGTCCTGGTGTTACTGAGTGAAAGCGAGATGGCACTTATGCAATTCAACTAGAAATAGTCAGTCTGATATATGATTGGCGGCAAGAAACGAGATACAGAAAAGGCACTTGTATTAAAATAGAGACGATCAAATTGATACAGATACGACATCTAAACAGATGTAAATGAGAGCATATTTCATGCTTCTCTATTGCATGTGAAGTAGCTAAGCTTTTGAAAAGTATTTGTAGCTTGTACTGGAATATATTACCCACGACTTGTACTTAGTTGTATGACCAGAATTGTATACATGACTCGTAGCTGGCTGAAAAGCTTCGTGTGGCATGCAACATGGCAGCATAGACAGCAGGTACATAGTTGGCTGCCAGGTAGCTGGTGCGGCTTTTCGGGCAACGTTTTTAAATGACTTTTGCTCGTTTGCAACACACGAATTGACAAATGACTAAATTTGTGTGTGCCACATGCCACACTCACCTCCACTCCGATGCCGCCTCTAAAGCTGGTCGTTTGTCCTAAAATTAACGAGAACGACTACAATTTGCAAGCTCCATGCCCCAGCCAATGAATTGTGTATCCCGGCTCACGTTTTGACAAATGTGAGCCACAAACCCACAAACCCCCTGCCCCAGCAGCACTCCCCAGCCCCTGCCACGCCCCGACAATGTTTCATAATCAAATTTTGTTTGCCAGCCGCTGCGATTGCACAAAGTGCCCAGCCCACTTGTAAAGTGCACGATAATTGAAGATTTATTTGACAAACGCATGCAGATTGAGGTCTGCACAGACACAGCAAACACACACACACACACCCACACACAAACAGACACACAATGACATTATAACAGTCAAAACCAAATGTTGAATTAAATTAGTTATATAATGCACATTCATAATAATTATGGAAACTATTGTTGCACTGCAGAAGATTTTTCTAATTGCTCTACTCTATAATAATATATAAAAAATATAAATATAATTTATAATAATTATAAAATATATTTTTTAAATTTTAAATAACATTTAAATATTCTGTGACAGCTTGCAACTTGTAAATAATTATTGTGGAAACTATAAACAATCTAGTCCGTTAAAAAATAAAGATGATATTTCGAAAACATATATATCATATGGAAAATTCAAAAATTTATTTCTTACATTTTTATTTATAAGAATTATTAGCCTAAACAAATTTTAAAATAAATTTTATTTCAAATCTGATTCCCAAAAAATGTTCAATGTTTTCAGTTTGGTAAGAAACTGTTTATTTATAAGCTGCTACTAAGTTCTAATAAGTTCCAAGTTTTCTAAAAATAAATGAGAGCTCAATATATGTTCAATGTTGAATGATTTAATTCTTGGAAATTTTCGAAATTCTGTTGGCCATATTTAAGCTTTAATAAATGTTCATTCAGCTCAACTTCTTCGTAATATATTGAATTTAAGAGAATTTCATTTTTAATCAACTTAAAAAGCACTTAAATTGCTTTTAATATGTGAAAAAACTATAATTGCTTAAAGAAATAAATGTGGAATTTGACCCTAGGACATCTCAGACATAAACAAACTTCAATCAAAACAAATTAGAGAATAGGTAACAATTCATTAGAGGTGAGCATAGAAATAAATCCATTGCGTTGAAGATCAATCAATGTCATTTTAATCAAGCCAAAGGCACACACACACACACATAATCCTACAAGTTTTTGGTAAATTTGTGTGCAAAACTTGATAAACAAAGTGAAAAACTATAATGAAAGCAACCCTAAAAATGGCGTCAACAAACTCATATATTACGCACACACACACACACACTCTTATATGTACAAAACATCAATGCATAATGCGTGCTTATCAGCTTCAAATCTAAAGCAGAGTAACAGCAACGACAACAACAACAAGAGCGGAAACAACAGGCAATATGCTCATATTTTATGCCGCACAATACAAAAAGCTAACCGAAAATTATGCAGATATATGTAAGTATGTATATGATATATATATACACATATATGTAAGCATGCCAATCGGGTATTACCCGGCTTTGCTTGGTCCAAGTTTTAAATATTAAATTTAAGATTTTACCGATTTAACTATGACATTCAATTTCATTTATATATGACATATTATATATAGATATTATATAGATAAAATAACAGATTTTAAGATATAAATAATGTATATGAATTATCAAGTTTTATAGTGAATAAAATGCATAATAATTCCAAGCAAATGAGCAAGAACAAAGTTGTTTGGAAAAGAGTCTGTCACTGGACGCAGGCATCCTTAAGACCGTGCTCAATAACAGCACAAAGAGGGGCTCAAAAGTGTGAGATCGTGAAAGAGAAAACAGCCATAGCAAATGCAATTCAGCGTGCGAACCAACTGATGGTGCCTAGAGCATTTTCACTTACCTCAACAACAAAAAAATATTAAAATAAAAAATATATTTACATTACAATAGCGCTCGAAAATACTCTCAGTCAATCAGATGTTCAGTCATTCAGAAGAGCAACAACAACGAAACAAGGCTTCAAGCCACAACTAAGGAACACCCTTAATCTACGAGAGATTTTTCAATCAAATTCGAGTTATTTTTGTCAGTTTTGCTGCGGTCTTCATAAAGGAAGATGAAACAAGTTGCGTCTTCGTGAGCTCAAGACAATTACTTAAAATTGTTGAATTTTGTTTTTAATTTTCGAGCACTTTTGAATTGTTATATTGTAATAAAAAATAAATAAAATAAAAATTACAATAAAGTAAAAAATCAAGACAAAAACTGAATTATTTTTAAGGCTACTGCAATAATGATGATGATGAGATATTAAAAGAGATATATACTATTAAGAATATATATATTCTGCAATATAAAATATAGTCTTTGTTTATATAAAATAAATTCAATTTATTCTTATTCGAGCTTCTTTAGTTTGCTATAGGTTCCAAGATTGATTCATTCTTGAGCTGTTTCTTAGTGTTACATAAATCGCAATGCACTCTTTCTATTTCACTCATTTAAAGTATGCCCTAATGGGCTATGCCTACACAAGTAAAAAAAACTACAACCAGCATTAATCGCTATCAGTAATAAAATTATATTCTATATATTAAGAGATCTTATTTGAATAAACTTTAAGTTCGTTCAACCACTTGTCGCATCTATCTTCACATAGCCAGCATACCCGCTTAAATTCGTTCTCCCACACAGGGTAGTTGATATAAATAACAAATCTTACCTTATCAATGATCGCCATGTCGCTGCTGAAACGATTCAGAATGCGTCCGAGCGGCGTCACTTGGAAAAAATGCAAAGTTTTATGCAAAATCGTTAGCAACAGTTTATCGTGCAAATTACGGCTGGCTTTGCAGCCGGCCCATTGTCCGGCCGGTGTTGATATCATGGCCATTATAATGCAAACACACGAAATTGTTGCATACATGCGAAAATAGTACGTGACTTCGTGGCTGGCCGCGTCCATGCGGCCGTCGCTCCTGGCGTCCACATGGTCGCTCCAGTGCTGCAGCCAAACGTCCGTATAGACACGCAAACATTGCCAAATTAGTGCGGTGATAAAAAAGACAATGATTATGGGCAGACCGGAGGCGCGCATATATAGCAGATATATATGATTCGATATTTGGCCATATTTGCGTTCCACATCTGTCGCTGTCGCTGTCGCTGTCCCTGCAACTGCAGCTCCACCTCCACCTGCTGCATGCACAGCCTGTGCCTCTGCCCTTGCCCGTTCCCTTTCACGCTCTTCTCTCTTTAGCCGCATTGACAGTGACGTCACGTCTGACACGTCAACGTCATCGCCATCATCCTCATTGCCTTCCTCGTTGTCATCATTGTTATTGTTGTTGTTGTTGTTGTTATTGTTATTGCTGCGCCCATTTGTTGGCAATGCATTGAAGTCGATTTTAACATCTGCAAAGAGCAGGAATAATGTTGAATACACGTGGCCAAAATACAGTTTTCGGTTAGTGCCCAGAGCAAGACTTTAATCAATTGAATATTCTTTAATTACACTAGCCTACAAAGTTCTACTTTTTTAACGTTGTATGAAAATTGAAAAGGAAAAGACTGCATTGGGTTATATCTGAGCTGTTTACTGTCTGTAAATTGGCACTCATGAATACCCCTAACCAAATCACACTGAAAGCTTAGACAATCGCTGTATGTATATATAAAATATTAGAATATATTTTTATGTATATAAATATACAAAGCATTTATCTGAATTATGTACTAATTATACTGAATTACGTACTAATTATAGTTAATTATAAGTTTATTAATATATTCTGCTATTCGCACCTTAAATTAAGATTCTCGAGCAGTAAAAGGAAGCAGATCAGAAACAATTATTTTTTTGACATTTTCTAATATTTGAAATAGGTTTTTTATGCCAATTAGGGGGTAAGGGGATAACGTTTCCAAAATCCAATAACTTACAAATATATGTATTCACCACAGAAACCTACACGGGAAATCTAAATTCTACACCATTTACGAGACTCAAGCCACGCTTAAAAACGAAGGCAAATTATTGCTTTTGATCGATAATAAGGAAGCAGCATGAGTTATCGAAATAGAATCATAAATCGAAATTCAAAATTGAATTTCTAAGTCTCTAGCTTTTATGGCTTACGACATCGCTTCAATGACGGATGAATAGCCTGACATGACTAAATCTGATCAAAAATATATCTCCTTTCTAGGTTCTGCCACGCCTTCTTCAGCCTGTAACACATATTTTAACAAACCCATTATACCCTGCATTCCCATTTCCAAACTTTCAGGATATAAAAATATCAGCAGATGAAAACTTAAAATGCACCTTGAGGACGACTCAAGATGTAAGGAAGGAATACATATGTAAACATATATGAATGTATTTGCATGAAAAGTATGACTGGAAATAGTCATAACAAGTCATTGACTAAAATTTAAATTAAAATTTAAAAAATCTATAAATAATTAGAAATTTTTTTCCTTTTTTTTATTTTTCATTAAATTTGACTATATGTTGAAAATAATATTGCTTAAATCATTAGATTGCTTAAACCCAGTTAAACTATAATTTATTAATTAATTTGCAAACAAATTTTATAAAAGGTGATTTTTTATAGTTACATAAGTTAAGATCATAATAACTTTATTTTAAAAAATTATTATATTTCAATGAAACAGGCTTTATAGAATAGAAATCCTTATGAAATTCATATTCAATATGATTTCGGTCAAAAACTCATAAAAGGGCAATTCAAATTGCAAACCAAGTGTCTTGACCTACATTTTAGCAGCAATATTGGGAAATTATCATGCCAAAATTCAAGTAAAACATTTTAACCTTAATAAATTAAATATATTGATAAGTATATACATATACAAATACATATATAAATACATATATTTTAAAAATAAATATGTAGACATCTGTATATAAAAACCATTTAACACATTCAATAAAGCTCTCAAACATGTGCTCTATCTCTGCTCATAAAATAAGTAAATAAAAGAGTTAAATAAAAAACATATGTATATTTGGTTAATTTAGAGCTTCAACAATTGGATGTGTGTCAAGGTCGTTGTGCAGTTGCACCTTTTACAAATATTATTAATCAAAATATCGTGAAAGCCCAAACAACAACAGCAACAATGTAGCCCGGCGATGTGACTGAGTAATAAAATATTTGTGTTATTTTTGTATCGATTGGCATGCCACATGCACCCGACGCCCACACCGCACCGCCTGCTGTCCCCACGATTTTTGTACTTTTCCACCTGTCTGACTATCAATGCTTCCTTTCTGATGTTTGTTCCAATAAAAATTCAATTTTATATGCACGCACACACACACACATGCCAATCGTAGCAAACAATCAAAAACAAGTTTTATTTTTTCTTTTCATTATTTTTTAGCGCTTTTCCAGTTTTTCTTTTCCATTTTTTGTGCCCTTTTACAATGTGCCACATGTTGCAATCAGCAATGCGTAACGGGCAGAACAGTTGAATTTAATCAATAAGAGTAAAAACCTTTTAGAATCGAAATAGTTTTCAAGATGTTTTCAAATAATTTAAAATAAAATAAATGTATATTAAATTAATATTCTAAAAAAAAGTAAAATAATTTATAGCTCTTAACAAATCTGAAACATTATAATGTTATATATATTTATGATAAATATGAGATGATATATAGTGTATACTAAATATTTATATATATAAAAAAAATTTAAAACCTAATGTTTTCATAGGAATTTTTTAAAAATAATTTAACATCTCTGATATATTTCATCTAATAGCTCTGTATTTATTTGCAAGCTTATCTGTGTTTGTTTTCAAATTTAACTATGTGTTTGCTTGATCAATAGCAAAAAGCTGAATCAGTTTCGAGTAGTTGGGAAAATAGTTTTCATTGCACTTGCAAAGAGTCTCCATTCCGACAATCTCTGTGACACTCGAGCAACTGATTAACTTGAAAGTTTGGCGCTTCGGGCTCAAACTCGGCAAGTTGTCAGCCAAAATATTGACAGTGGGTGGATAGATCAATGCATTGAGTTAAGCAAAAGTTTTTCTTTTTGGCAAGCCCCCAGACAGAGATGAGCTCGAAAAGATAAAAGGATAGAGAGAGAGAGAGAGTCATAGTCTCTTTGAGTAACCGCTGGGAGTCGAAAACTTTTAAAAATCAAACTTGATTTAAGTTTTTCTCTCCGACACACACACACACAGCCGATGAATTGTTTCGAAAATATGCACACAGATATTGTGATAAATATGGCAATATTTTCTTTGTAGTCTTTCGGCAGCCGTCGCGCCATATAAATTCACTCTAATCAATATTCATTTATGCCCAGGCAACCAACGCCAACGCCCCGAAAGAGTTGAGCTAAGTCGCCAGCAGTCAATATTTGCAGTTGCTCCAAACTCTATTGCACATTCCTTAACGCTTATTGATGGCCCTAGACGCAGGCCACTCGCATTTTAATTAGCCAATATGCAAATTGATTGTCAATTACCTTCCCGTTTTTTCCCCTTTTCTTATGCTGCGGGTATTATTCCTTTTGCATTACGGCAAATTCAATATCAATTAGCCAAGCGTAGAAAGCGATTCGCTTGCTTCAAATGTAAATAAAAAGCTGGAAAATTGTAAAGAAACTAAAAAATCCAGCTGTCTTGGCTTATAGATATAAAAAGGAAACTCTTAAGACAGTTGCGCAAAGTTTTTGCCATCGTAAAATAATTATTTAACTCAACTTAATTAATTTCAAACATATTTGCTCACAATTGAACGGATTATGGCTCGGAATGCCAACTGAGTTTTTGCTATAAAGAACATCTTTAGTGATCAGCTGCGGAAACTGAAGCAAATGTCTCGATTTAAATGACGAGATTTAAGCTAAGCATAAATATCGTAGACCCAATCTTGGTTTTATATATTTAACCCCATTTGATAGATTCAAAGTTGGATTTAGTGGCATATTTAGCGCCAGCCTAAATAAAGTGGCCAAATAAGAGCAATAGAAAATGAAATTGTTGTGAAACAAAAACAGTCCAAAATATTACTCTGCTTTAGTTTTAGTTTAAAGCTATATCCTTGCCTTTATATAGAGTGCCATATCTCATAAATGATCAGCTCAGCTTAGCTGGCAGTGCTTCGAGCTTGAGATCGCATTTTAAATGACTCAGTTCAAAAAGTTGACTTCCTGCCGATGTCCTCTTTAATACAGATTACTCTTTACATATATTTTCTGCACTTTACATTATTCTGTGACTGGATATTGGCTTAGATTCCAAATTTGCCTGCACAGTGAAGTCGTAAGACATCAAATTTCTCTGCGAAATTCCCTTAAAATTTTAGCCCCCAAACTGAAATTTTAATGGCTTTGCTTGAATGTCTGCAAAGCCATTAAAATTTCAGTTCGGGGGCTAAAATTTTAAGGGAAGCAAGCTCAAACTCAATTATTAAATTTAATATCGCTTTAAGTTCAAACGTTATTGCCTTAAAAGTAGTTATCGATAGCATAGATCCATTGAAATTTAAATATTGCGAAAATTATACTTTCATTATCCGAAATTCTTATGTAAAATGCTGGCTCCAAATATAAAACAACTGAGAAAAAGCCAAATATTATATATAAAACATTTTTCTGATCAAATCTTAATACACAAAGTTATCGATAACAGAAATATTTAATGAATTATAATTCTCGCATAGTATGTCTTGTTGAATCGTACTAAATTCTTGAGAAAAATGGCTTCTGAGAATCAGCCCATTTTGATATACAAACCGATATCTGTTCTATCCTTATTGAATAGAAAAGTTATCGATAATATAAGCAGCTGATGAATTGTAACTCTTGCAAATAGTATTACTCTAGTTTGGTTACCCTGTACTTGAAGATAATTTGGTTTCTAATATAAAACTGCTGAGACAGTCGCAAGCATTTTATAAAATATCTAGTAGACTAATGGGTCCATATATCCAATATCATTTGGCAGATTCAAACTGGAGATTTGGCTTTGAAATATATATATTTTCAGTAAAATATAAATTTTGATCAACTTCTATATATTTTCCAAGTTTTGGTAAAACAAAAAATTTTAAAATAAAAATTATACAACAAACTTAAATGCAAGTGTGTCTAAACTATTTATCAGCACTGTAATAAAATATAAATTAATATAAATTAAGTCGAGCACGCACATGCTAAGCAAATGAATAACATAAATAAATTTACAACAAAATAAATATTTATCTCAAATAACTTTAAAGTGAGATAAATAAAACTAAGTTTTACGACAATTTTAACTCCATCGCAAAAATATTTAAAATATTTCTTACTACCTACTTCCGTTTTCTACCTTGAAATTCCAACTATTGGCTGAAAGATTGCCAAAATAGGCAAAACCTGAGGCTGATTTAAATTTCAAGGGGCCTGCCTTGGCCTTGAGCCCACTCGGCTAAGTTCAAAGGAAGTATGCAAGGAATGTGTCGACTTGAAGACAACTAAAAATAATGAACGCTGCGCCCAATGCTGTGCCAATATTTAATAACAATAAAGTGTGCGCTCAGTCGAAAGTTGTTTAAAGGCAGAATCACGTATACGCACTGTCTGCCATCGATTTAGTTGACCCATATGGCGCAGTGGAACTTTCAATGCATACAAATGTTGCTGAAGCAAGCGAAGAGGACGAACTTTAGCCAGTTGGCAGCTAGGCAACTAGGCAACTAGAAATCTAGTTGTTACAACATGCCAGATGCATAACTTACGCTTCACTGGTGGCTCCACTACAACAGCAGGAGCAGGAGCAGAAGGAGATGCGGCAGTGGCAGACAATTCGTGCATCTCTCTCCTTAGTTCCAGGTCGTCGACAGTTGTCTCTGAATTTGTTGTTGGCTGTGGATTGGAAACGTCAGCGACAGGCGTTGAAGGCACTGAACTTAGCTCAACTGTTGGCAAAAGAGCTGCGGCACCGGACTCCTCCGAGATGCTCCTGCAAGAAGACAGCACGAAACATAGTTGAAGCCAAACAAGTTACTTTCAGTACGGCTAAGCAAATTATTTACCTAATCGAGTTGGCCGCGCTGAGCGGACGATGATGATGCTTTGGCTTGTTGGAGCGCCGCATGGACATGCGTCGCAGGAACTGTTGGAAGCTGCCGCGACTCTGTGCCACAGCCTCCTCAGTGGTTGGCAGTGGCTGTGCCGCCTCCATTGCCGGTGGCGAGGAGACATTTCGCGTCACCGGCGCATGATGCATTTTCTGCGCTGGCTGCCACGACTGGGCACGTGGGCACAGCTCAGCTTGGGGCGGCGGCGGTGGCGTAACTCCGTCTGTGAGCGAGTCGCCGCCATCGACACTGCTCTCCGCATAGCTACTGCAGCTGGCTGTCATCAGGCTGCGGCGCAGCAAGTCTCCACTGTTCGTGCTGGACGTGGACGTTGCCGTTGCCGAGCTGAGTCCACTTAGTCGATGCCACGAGTTCCTCGATCGAGCACTGCTGCCACGACGCTGCAGCGCGGCACGCCGACGTGGTCGCATGATGACATCATCCGCCTGACACTCGTCAATGGGAAGCGGCACATCATAGATCAAATGCCGTGAGCCATAGACGCTCGCTCGCTTGCGCTGCAAATGGAAGCTGCCTGCCGACTGCAAGCCACAGCTGATGCCACTGGCCAGGGACAGTGACTGAGCAGAGAGCAGTAGAAACAAAAATATGTTTAGAAAGCAAACTTTACTATGAAATATAAATATTTATTCTTAATACAGAAAGGCTTGTGCCACCACCAAGGATTTAATCTAAAGCTTAAGCTTTTTTAAGGGTTTTAATTGTCTCAGAATTCTATAAAGTAAACCTAGACAATTTTTTCGATTCGGATGTGTAAATTTCCTTAAGCATACGTCTCTACTATGTATTAAAAATATCGATAATTATCGATAGCAAGAATCGTGCTGATTAAGTACATATATGCGTACATTTTCAAACATTCTACCCTGAGCTCAAAATATGAAAATATGACTAATTTTCAAAATAGAGCGATCTATAACGCACAAGAAAATACTCAATGCGCTCGATGCCTCTTGAGCGTCCAAATGAAACGCCTAGACACACCAAGCCAGGGCGTCTTGCCAGCAGCCAGGTTGATATCACCTGCAGAACCTTCTTCATTATTATTGAGTCTGCTCTACACCCCCTCTTCAACTATCCCCTTTAGTCTCCTGTAGTCATACAGAAAACACAATATAAATGTAAATATAATGTAATTAGAATTTGCTGATTGTTCTATCAAACAAATTGCCAATACAAATATAAAGAATATTGTGCTAAATATATTCAAGAACCCATTACCTGCAATAAAATTTCGACTTCTTTTGAAATATTTGCAAAAACTATATGGAATATATTACTTCGCAGGCGACTTCTGATACAACAAAATATTGAAGCCTCACAGCAGGCATGAACTCTATTTCCTTAAGATATTTTATTGCAGCCAATTACTAAACAACACGCAGAATAACTAGGTAAGGCTCAAGGTCTGTCTCTTCCTATTAGCAATTTTCTTGCAGCATCACAAGTTCTGCTTCTTTAATTCCTGTAATACACTTTTTGGCACACTTACCGCAGGCAGATCGTCGTCCTCCTCGTCCTCTTCGACGGCATTGTTGAGCATATTGTTAAATGACATTGATATGCTGCCATCCAAGCAATTGGCATCCAGCTCCGAGTTATTGCCGCCGCCAGTTTCCGAACTAATCGATATTGAACGCTGCAAACCCAATTTGCTGACATTCTTGAATAGCTTCCAGCGTTCCCGAGCTGTGCGTTCCGTGGCGCTGCAAATAGATGACAATCCAGAATAAATACAACAGAAGCTTACTCTGAGGGACACTGCAGTCCTTGCCACGCTCTATTAACAACCCTCAATATGTTACAAACAAAAACAAAGAAGCAAATGCTCTACGCTTGACTGCATACCAAAAATATTGTTTGCCACGCCCAGCTTCTTGATCACTAAAATTAGACTTCTACAATTTTATACAGACTTACTTATTCAAATGTGTACAGATTTTTACAGATATATGTTAACTTACAGATATGTTAGCTTACACAGTCTTATACAGTCATATACAGTCTTATACATAATTTTTAGTGCCTCTGCAAACTTATATCACTAGAAAAAGAACCTTGCGTATACAATCTTATACATACTAACTTATACGAACTTATACAGAGTTTAACAGAGCTGTATACTTAGACTGATTTACATAGACTTACATAGAGATACTTGCACAGTCTTATACAGACTGGCAGAGACTTATTCAGACTTATACAGATTTGTACAGAGTTATACAGATTTTTAAAGACTTATACAAACTACTTTCACAGGCTTAAAAGCCTTTCACAAAATTATAACAACTCAAACAGACATTCAAACCAATATGGACTTTATCAGACTTATACTATCTTATACAGACTAGTACAGTCTAATACAATCTTATATAGATTTAGCTATACATATGCAGACTTTTGTAGAGTTTTTTGAAAACGTTTACACACTTAGACAGACTAAGAGCTTTGAGCTGACTTATACAGACTTCAGTGAATTATGAAAAATGATACAGAGAGGCAGACTAGTAAGGGTTTAGCAGGCTTAAACTATCTTATACAGACTTATGAAATCTTATATAGATTTACCTAAACAAACTTATACAGACTTTTTTAGACTTATGCTAACTTAACAGACTTATTAGTTTATACTTCTTCTAAGAGCTTACACCATAAGGTCAGGTCATTTCAGCTTTTGTAAAATCAACACAAAATATTCATTAACAAGATAATTAGATAGATAATCAGATAATAATTAATTAGTAATACTTCTGGTATTCAAAATGAGTTCTAAATTTGTAAATTAAATTCATAGTCCCTTATGCTATAATTAGAGTGTTAAAACATTGTAGAGCAGTACGGAAATATTCTTATTTGCCCATTTCACTGAAACTAACTAAATATAATAATAATAAAATATATTAAAATTATTATATATGATATAATAAATTTATATAATATAATAAATGATAATAATATTAAATATATATAATATAATAAATATATATAATATAATAAATATAAAATGATATAAAAAGTTCCCCAATGCAAATGAAATGTGGCATTCGCAACAAGATTTTGCTACAAGGCAAATAAATTGGCTTAATATTTCATTTTGAAAATGCTGTAAATATAATTTATAGATGGGCTGCTTGATGAGAAAAAAGCCTTAAGTCTCAAGCCAGTGGATCACAAAGGCAGCTGGCACTCGTTGCCAACGGCCTCATTATGTTAACAATGTTTCAGTTTTGGCGTCAATCATTTTTTTTGCTTTGTCACAAGTGAACTTTAATGGAAATCGAAGTACTTGAAGCAGGAGAGAAAGGCGTGGCTCTAGTAAAAGTAAAAGTAGAAGTAAAGAAAAACTTCTGCGTGCACATAGCAAAGATTCCTTCAGTTTATGCCGCACACAAAGGGATAAGCCGTTGACAATGGCTCAGTCACACACTAATCTATGCCTGCTCCCGAAAGAAAACACAAAGTTTTCTCTTTGGATTGACGCTGACGCTGACGCTGACTCTGACGGTAACTCTGTTCCGGGCACTGGCAATGACGTCGTCTACTCACTTTTGTGGCTGGTCCTTTGCATTCTCGTTTGCCTTAGCAATTATCGAGTTCCATTTGGCGATTATTTTCGGCTGCTTTAGCTCAATGTCCTTATAACTGCCGCAAGCTTGCAGTCGCCCATCCTTCATCACAATTAACTGAAAGGTCGCCGGAATGAAATGAAAGAATATGAAAGGCAGAAGAAAAAAAAACGTTACAGAGCATAACAAGTTAGAATATTGTACGAAATGATGAACGTCGAACAGTTGCCCTGTAAGCCGACATGGAATAACCAATTCAAGACTTTTTATCATGATTGACTGACTCATAAGCTGACTAACTGATGGGCAGACCTAGATGACAGTTAAAGTAGACTCTCTGATTGACTGACTGACTGAGATATTGAGCATAGACTTGACTGATTGCAGTTCTCTACCTCAACTTCTGATTGATTGATGACTGATTGACTGACTTGTAGATATATGTTAATGACTGATAGATGAAGCTGACTTAGACTGAGTCATTAACTGACTGACTAATTCATATACTGATAGGTTAACGAATTGACTTGAAGTATATAACAAACAGATTGATTGACTGATTACGAACTTAACCATTTGTATTAGCGCGTGTATACCTCACAAACAGAATAACTGACGGACTGACTGAGAGATCGAGGGACTCTAGTATTACTGGCTGACAGTGCAAGCTCTTTGGTTGACTGACTGATTGACATATTAACAGACTGGCTAACTAAGGGACTGATTGAAGACTGAAGTGTCTCAGAAATAGATTGATTGATTGAAAGGCATACCTGACTAACTAAGCATAAGCTGAATTGAACAGCGAGCAAATGACGCACATGCAGATTGACTGATTGACTGACGGACTTTCAGATTAAGTGGTTGACTGACGGACTGATTGAGACACTGACTGATCATAGGCATGACTGATCTCATGAGCTGTATACACTACAAGCAGATTGACTGATTGACTGACTGACTGTCAGGCTAACTATTGGCTAACTAATTTATTGAGCCTTGTTCAATCAGATTGACTAATGGAATGGGTGGCTGTTTGAGTGACTAACTGCTCAATTAATAGACTGACGTAAAATGACGGTCCGACTGGTTGATTGACAGATAAGTTAAGTAATTTTCAAGCGGATTGCCCAGTGGAATGATTGACTGACTGAAATATTGTCTGTCGGGCAAACTAACTGACTGACTCAATTCATAGACTGATTAAGAGACTAAGCTTAATTGACTGAATGATTGACTAATTGAGAGACTGACCAGCAGTTACAATGTCCAATAACTGATTAACTGATTGAAGTCAAAAGATTTATGTATTCGAAAGACATGGCTCAATCAAAATAGTCTATTAAATTATAAGAAGAGGATAGATTAACTTAAGCTTTTATATTTTCATATTTTTTTTAATAAATTAAGAAGTTAATATCCATTGCATCAGATATGTGAGCAGCTTAACCTGCCCAAAGGTATGTGCCTTGGCTCTACGGCAAGCTCTTCTTGTCTCTAATTGTACAGGGTATATAAAAGAAAAGAGGTGCAGCACAAAAGGCAATAAATTCAATTTCGAAATTTAAATTTGAAATTTTTTTTGTCTGCTGTCTTTTTTTGCTGCTGCTGCTGCTGCGTTGCAGTTGCTGCTCAAATAATTGTAAAAATGTGTGCGCAAGCAGGCGAAGAGGAGAAGCTGCGTGCAGAGTGGGAGCCAGCAGACCGGCAACAAATGGTCTTTCCAGGCAATTGCATTTATGGCCAAAAGGCGATAAATGGCCCCGGCATTTGGAGCGCAAAGTAACGAACGGATGCTGGCAAAGAGCGCTGGACGCTGGACGCAGGACGCAGGACGCCAGACCACATTGAATGGCCAGCCACAGCGCCCAATATCGAGCCCACCGCAACTTCAGATCTGGACAGTTGTCAGGGCTAAGAAATTTGATTATGAAATGCTGTCTAGCCCCGAGGGACCCACTTACATAATCCGCCTCCTTGATCAACTGTAATTGCTGTGTCACCAGGATGATGGTACGATTCGACTTCAAAAGCATTTGACGCACACACTGCTCGAAGACATGGCTGCCCACTTCATTGTCCAGCGATGACAGCGGATCATCCTAGAAAATGCAATTACATTTCAATATTATTACACGCTTATTATGCAGCAACCCATAAAAAAGTCGCATTGTTGCTCTCATTTAATGCATGTTCATAGCTGAGCTTAACACAAAGACGCCAAGTTAACAGGAAGTTAAAGTTTGTCGTTGCCAAGAAACGCGATAAAGATTTACCAAAGGTCGTTGGAGTTGAATATATATATATTATATTATATATTATATATTTCTATTTATAAATATATCATCAATATAAGCTCTAGTTTTTCCAAAATAATTATACCATTCAACTGTATTTGATAGAGAAAAATCAAACCAAGTTTTACACCTAGTTGCAAGCTGAAGCTGGAAAGGACTTGGTCTATTGCAGTTATTAAACCTAATAGTGGTTACTATGCAGATTTTTTATATATTAATATATCAGTTTTGCAAAAGTAGATTAGATCTTAAGGTCTGTATTTTTATTAAGAATATCGCCTGCTAAATTTACCTGCCAATACTCCATTTTCAATGTCTGTTTTGGCAAATTAATTTAGCAGAAGCTTAGTTCACAAAGAAAATTTTTTTAAATATTTAAATGAGTTTTGAAAAAGAGCAATAATATTTTATGACATCTCTCTGGTGTCTATGGAAAACAAAAAAAATATTATGTGGACTACGGTCTCGTGTATTAAATAATATTTTATAATATAAAATACAAGATAATCGAGTATAGGAACATAGGAAACAGACCTTTGTCATATACTCTAATCTCATGTCCTGGGAGAACAGAGATAAGTTGTACAGAAAATCTATTTCTAGGAAAAGGCATATTCAATAAGAAGCTAAATAGTTATTAGATAACAAGCTAAATAAAGGCATTATCCATTATTAACTTTGTTAAAATTTAGTGAACAATACAACATTTTTTCACGCAACTTTGACTTGCCTACTTCAAATCTAAAGCCAAAATACTCTGGTTTCAGCTTCGAATTAGGTAAATCAAAGTCCCTAAATTCTAAAAAATTTACTTGTTCTTCATTATCTTAGCATGCACTAATATTTATAAACATATTTGTATTCTACAAAACTCTAAAAATATTTTCCTAATTTGTAATTTCCCAAATCGATATGAAAATATATTCAGATATTTTCACTAACATTTAATCAAATGTTATCCAAGTCCATCCACATATCATACCTGTTACAACCTTATAAAATTTATATATCATTCAAGACAAGACTCTAAGCCCTTATTGAAAGTAAGAAATTAGAAGTAAATGTTTTTAGTTTCTTTTGTCATGCCAAAGTCTTCTCAGTTTCCATTTGCTAAGCGCATCTCCTAACGAATAAGGGCAAGGACCCTATTTTTGGGCGAGTCTCATAAAAGCTGTTTACCCTGCAACAGTGTTTCGAGATTTTCTTTTTATGCTTAATTTAAAATTTAAACGTTTCACGGATTTTATGAGCGCAGATGCATTCGCATAAAATGCACTGAGGCATCGGATTGACTTGAAGTTAGGACGATGTGCAAGGTCCTTGTTCGCGTTCGTGTTCGAGTCCTTGGCATTTGCTCACTTACCATTATGACGACGTTGGCCGATGAATAAATTGCACGTGCTATAGCCACGCGCTGCCTCTGTCCGCCGGATAGATTGATGCCCCGTTCGCCGATTATCGTAAAATCACCGGTTGGCATTAGTTGAATATCCGGTTTTAGTGCGCACGCATCCAGCACAAAATCGTAACGCTTCGGCCGGAATGATTCGCCAAAGAGTATATTCTCCCGTATTGTGTCATTAAGCAGCCATGGAACTTGCGGCACATACGAGATGGTACAGTTTCTGAGAAATATAATAAAACATACAATTGATTACGTAAATTGCTACCATAGAATGCGTGGGCATTTTACTAAGCATTAAATGAACTAGTTGTCGTTCATTTTATGATGCTAATGAGCCAGTTCTTCAGGGTAGTTTGGCTTGAATTCAGTTTCAAGAGATGATAAGAATTTAATAAAAAAGGAGGAAATTGTAGAAATAGTGAAAACATGAAACAAAATGCAAACATTTATTCTCTGCTTATGAATGTAGGAAATAAAACGAATGTTGTTTGCGAATCGCAATTAAATCACCTTTCCTTACGTCCTCTCATGTTGGTCTGTAAGCGAGCGCAGAGATGAGTCTACTTACAAATGAGTAACCTTACTTTCACTTCCATTGCAGACTAACTCTGCTTTTGTTGTATGCAGCCGAAACTACCATATCATTTCCATATGTGCGAGCGAGACAAACAGTGGGCTTGTAAATTAAACTCAATCAACTCAGAAGAATAAGAGTAAAGCAGAGACAAGAAAATGAAGTGGACGCAGGATAGGTTTAAATGCATTCAAATTAACCTTAAATGTTTGATTTTGTATGTAACGTTTTGCTCTAAGTGTAGGTTGACTCATCTTTTGTTATACATTTGGAAACTAAAAAAGACGTGGCATAGTACTTGCGTATGTGCAAGAGAGGCAAACAGCATAGAGAGCATAAATGAGTGGAATAAAACTAATGTCTGTATGCATGTTGGTTATAATCGACGACTGAAGTTTACCGAATCGGACAATTCGAATTCTATTGACACATGTGCGAAAGAAAGAGAGAGACAGAAAGAGAAGCACGAATGAAATTATTCGTAAAAGAGTTAGAGTATTAATGCAATAGCGTCCGGGATGACAATTATGAAGCTTAAACCCATGTATGTAGGTATTAATTTACATACATATACATAAAATTCACTGTTCATCAAGCTTAGCTGGTAGACTGCATTTTATCTAAACCGCTATTAAGCTTCAAACTTTCATCGTTAATCAAAACTGTCACACAAACACACACACACTCGCAGAGGGCATACACCTAGTAGATACGCATGTGTACATGTGTAAGCTTTCGCTTTTACATGACATCGCTAATTATGGCAAATGCGAGTGACTTCAATTAATTAGCTGCAATTTAGTTAAGCGGTTTATGTGATAACTTTCGTCGCATCCCTCGTCAAGCGCATAAACCGCAGCCCACATACAGTTATATACCCAACACACAGCCACACTCGCGCTGCCATTCACACGCACCCCCGTCAGCAAAGACACAAGCAGTTGCGGCATAATTAAGTGACTCGCAGTGCAATGCAGATAAGACGATTGTTTCTTATTGGACACCGCAAATTTGCGCAGCCACAGACTTCTGACCAGCACTGTAATCTGTCACACAGTTTCATGTGTTCAACACGGAAATTTGCTGCTGTTTGCATAATAATAATAACGGTAATAATGGCACATGGTTCATAATTCCACATATGTGCGGCTCTCGGCATCTAAGCGTAATTCAATTTGCATATATTGCCTCAATTATAACTCGGACTTATTTGATTTGCAACCAGCCGAATATAAGCCGATATTTGCTGATTGACGTTCAGCAAGAGATTAAAGTAGATTTATTGATTTCTATCGATGTTACAGAATGTCAATGGCATTTTAACAAGTAGAGAAGTACAATAAAAATATAAGTTAATACCTAACAAAAACACTGTAGCAAATACAAATTTGAAGCACTTGATATGCAATTAAGTCCATGGCTACCAAATAAGAGCATTAGAAAAAGAAATTGTTATAAAATAAGAACCGTTTGGCCATATGTTAAAGCTACATTTTTGCCATTGTGCGTATAATGTATGTCTACACTTATTATGTGTTTATATAATAGAAAATCAATCAAATTTAAGCTTCAGAAGAAGGAAGGTTTTTAAGCTTAAATTTAACCTGAATACGATCAAGGTAATATTACATCACTATCGTGACGTTTTTAACGATATTTAACCCTAAGCACATGTTGAGCGCTCATTCTGAACTTAGTCAAACCCAGAGCCAATCGTTTCTTCTTCACAACTTGCATCGTTGTAGCGTAAAGGTTTTCAATTAAGTTTATAATTGAATGACAAATTGCATCAAATTTGCATATTATCGATAACTTAAATAGCTGCTAAAATACGGCTATCGAAAAAAAGTATCCTTTCTATTTGGTCACCCAAGTCATTTAAATTTTTATATTAAAATTGCACAAAATTTATATTTTGAATCTTTGGAAAGCAACAAATTTGTTAAATTCATATTTCTAATATCAACTACATATGTAATTATTATGTGTATAATAATCATTATCGTCATTATTGATCAATGTGCAGGAGCCTAAAGACTTCTTTACAATGTGATTTTTTACTCTAGAAAGTATGGCTTTTAGCTAAAGATACATTAGTTTAGAAAATTTAATTTTGAAAAGTTCAATTTTAGTTTATTTTTATGTGCCAAATTAGTTGTAGTATTTATTATTAAATATATTATGAAATTGAAAAACAATATATCCCATAAATGTTTCAAAATTAAAAGATTAAATTGTATCTGCAAACTTATGTAATTTGTATTTGAAGGAAAATATGTGGTCAATTTTCGTAGCTCAACACGTAACTCGCATTGTGTATGCGCCCTGTTGACCCGTTTAAACCAACCGCACACACACACACACACACACATGTATATAAGTCGACACACGCACACAGATACATTTGGCCATTAAATCACACTTTGCACCTCATATCAAGCGACGCTGACTTTGGACGCAGTCCGATTAGACGTCGCCGCTCGGCTTTGCCATTGCCTTCATTTGTGCATGTGTGTACGTGTGTGTGCGCGCGTGTGTGTGTGGCAGCTGAAAATCAGAAAACCGCTCGCACTTAACAATCGTTAAGTTCACGTGGCCCCTGCCATCCATAGTACTGCTGGATACATGTGCAGTGCCACAATAAATTCACAAGCCAAAAAAGGAAAGCAAGAAGCGAGAGAGAGAGAAACAAAGAGAGAAGGAGAAAGAGTGGGGAGAGAGCCAGAGAGAGACACACACTTCCGAACAACACAGACATTTATTACAGTAATTGAAATTATTGCACATTTTGCGTTTGCCAAGGCGGAACGAAGGAGGGACAAAGAAGGAATGGCGAAAGGCAGAGGCGGCGGCGGCGGCAGCGGCAGAGGCAGCGGCAGCGGCAAACAGAAGCAAAGTCGAAGGCTCGTCCTCTTGCTGCTGCCTGCTGTGCGATTTTAGCTTGTTAAATGCATTTTTATATGGCTGCCACGCCTTCAGCTGCCGAGGGCAGCCTGTTAATGGGGGCGAGGGGGCGTGTGCTGCACTTCTCTTCGTTTATTTTATGTGCAATAAAATTAACATATACAGACATTTTGTGATAAATTACCGCATCACGTGATGTGCCTGGAAACGACTGTAAAAATATGTTGAATGACTGCGACTGATGCAACTGCAACTACCACTGCAAAAGCAACTGCAATGGCAACGGCAACTGCAACTGTAACATTTAATTTGAATCTTTTTCCTGGCCGCATTAAAAGTGAAATTGAGATTACAGCAAAAGTTCTCAACTGGCATTTAAGTGCCACAAGACGCATGCCACACCATCGACCGACGGACGACAGCCGCTGACTGATGCCACCGCCGCACAATGCATTCATTTAAATTTGTGCAACGCGGCGTATGCGCGATGCGTCGTTTTGTCTTAAAAGTCGAACAGCTTTTAACTGCTTTACAAACGTTTTGTGTGCACCTTTGATGCGATTGCTTGCAGAAGCTAATTACAGTTTACGTTTGCTGCTCTATGGCATTTATAATTAATTCTTGTGGCTAATATTTAAGCCAACTAACTTGTCAATTAATAAATTCGACTCGAGGTTCTAGACTAGTTTTTAATGGATTTCAATATTTAAATTATAATAATAATAATATTATAATAATACAATAATAAAATATTTATTATCTTCTATCTACCCATTTGAAGATCTGAATTATATCAACTTGAAAACAATTAATACATATGCTTCTAATTAAAAAAATATTAGGAAAATACTTAATCAAATAAAGCTCACATAGTAATCTTTTTACTTTACTCAACTGGAGATCAGAAATAGAGAAGAAATGTGATATGTTTATATAAATATTTAATAAAAAAATGTTAGTATTTACTAACCAATTTTGAGTTAGGAATGGACAGGTCAAATAATAAAAAAAAGTAAATAATAAAAATGAATATAAAATAATAAATATGAATATAAAATAATAATAAAAAAAAAAATAAATATGAATATAAAATAATAAAACCGCCAAATGATTCCTTAGACAGAGATGCATAATAAGATGTTATTATTTTTTTAAAAAGAAAAAATTATATTTTTATTTTTTTTATAAGTAGTTTCGACGCTAAAATGTTGTTTACAAATTCTTTTTTTGCTCCAAGCAAATCGATATTTAATTTGTTTTTGTGTTATATATATAGAGTTTATTTTAAAAAACAGTTCACTGAAAGTGAACTTGAATTTACTAGAAAAAACATGTGTAATTAAGCCCTATTTCATTCACTTTCAGCAAAAGTAAGCCAATAAGTTTGATGGCTTTGATAATGTTTGCTTGATTATTTAGGTCAAGCCGTAATTTATAGATAGCTCAACTATTAACAGCAGAGAGACAGATACGAATGCCAGTAAAATAGTTCAGCGCCGCTTAACAGAAGGTCAAATCATTGACCTTACGGCAGTCACAGCTAAGTTGAATAAATCTCAAATAAATTAAAAATTTTGTTGAAAAATTGCAATATCTAAATTGTAAATTGTTTCGACTAGGGCTGCATCAGAGATAAGCACTTATAGTATTTATATATATACACACAAACACATATTATATAGATATATAAATTTATTCATATATAGCAATATATATACACCTACATATTTATTTAACGAACTAGTTACGTAGCTAATTAAAAACGCTTTGTTTTGTCTAATTTATTTCTCTATTTTCCTTTTAACTAGCTTTTGTTTAACTTAGTTTAGATTTAGCTGTTGTTGTAATTGTTGTTCTTGTTGCTTTCCTGTTACATGTTGCCCAGTTTGTGCTGCTTTAGATTACGCACGTTTTGTTGTGTGTCTACAAAAGAAGAGCAGAGCTCTAGTGGCACGCCTCCTCCTCCTGCGCCTTCTTCCACACATACACCCACCGCAGCCACCCCTCTCTCAGGTAAATATTTAAATTATTTATGTGCCATTTTGAGGTGTGCAAACACAACGAGTGGGCGATGGGCTGTTGCTGTTGCTGCTGCTGCTGCTGCTGCTGCCGTAGCCAAAAGGTATGTTTGCTCATTTAACGGCATTTAATTGCATAATTTTTGGGGCTTCGCTCAAATTAATTAGCCAAACTCAGTTCGGGGGCGGCGTTTACTATTCATATTCAATTTAGCCAACGCCCGCAGCAGCCGCAACTCAACAGACTCAAGGTCATAGTCAAAAAACCAACTACCACATTTAACAGTTGTAACAACAAAGATTCGAGCCACGATGAAGAACAGAGGTAACTTCGATTCAAACACATTTTCACACTTGGCTACATTTAATTAAAGTTTTTCAATTGTCTGTGCGTGTGCGTGGGTGTATGTGTGTGTGTGTGTGTGTGTGTGTGTGGGTGTGCTGTCTTCGCTATACAGTTTCTTTAGCATGCGGGCTGCCAATTTGGTAAAGCATACAAGTCGAGGCGCTTGCAAGTTTTCTTGGCCTTCAACTGTGCCATAAATAAAATGCAATAAGCGCCACATCCACATCCAGCTCGCCCCTCCTTTGACACGACTCTTCCCGCGCCCCAAAGCAACGTGAAAAGCGTTTTCAATAAATTTTCTTATACCACAGGGCATGCAGCTGCATACAAGTGTCCATGTGTGTGTGCGGGTGTGCGAGTGTGTGTTACACATTTCACATTTCAATTCACAAATTCTCGTTTTTTACTCCCGTTGCCTCGGCATGTGTGTTGCCTACTTTTAGGCAGCCATTGAATTGCATTGCCTTAATATGGGTTTTATATGCAAAAAAGCTAGTACTTTACCCTCAATGGGCCTCACTTGCATACATATTTACATACATACATATATCTATAGGGAGCAGCTCGTACATAAATATATTAAAAGCCTAATTTATTGGCTGACTGACATGCAAAGCAGCCATAAATAAATGTTGATAGCGAATTCCTGATGTTTCTTATTACATTTGCCGACTCGACTCAGCGCAGTGCATCGAAATTTATATTAATTAAATATATATTTAATTTTAATTCACATTGCACTCAGAAAATCAAATAACTGTAAACTGATCCAAAAACATAATTAACTGACCACAATAAGTTAATCAACTAAAATCTCTAGTTCGGTTTACTTCTATATATATATATATATATATATATATATATATATATATATATATATATATATATATATATATATATATATATATATAAGATTTCAAGCAGACACATCTATATATATGTAAATAATTATATATGTAACAAATTTATATTTTATATACATACATCAAAAATGTTTCAATATAGTTATAACTATAGTCACCAAATGTTATCTTCACATATTTCCAGAGCGCAAGTCGGAATTTCTCAAGCATTGTAAAATTCTTTTCATACATTCACTGAATGTAAAATAATTTCTAATTAAATGGCAATATTCATAAAATATTTAAGCAGCTTAATATTATCAAAATCTTAAATAGCTGCTGAAATATGTTTATTTCAAATGGTATCACTCTTGTGTGGTCATCCTATATTTGCTGCCATAGAAATCACACATACTCCACTCTTTCCACTATTTTCGTTATATATAAATTTACAACTTGTGTCATTTATGCATGCTTTAAATCTCCTTTCAGAGCAGAAAATATAAAGCCAAATATTAAAATTTCAAGTTAGAAGTCAAAGAAAGAAATAATTATTAATGCCACAATTGTTGAAAGCAAAAGAATAAGCAACAGTTGAAAGCAACAAAATTTAGTTACATTTAGTAAATAAAGCATTTTAATTTAATTTTAATTTACTTTGTTGACAATTTTGTAACTTGGTTAATCGAAATGCAAAATAAGATTAAATAACATTTTTTTTATTCTAAAAAAAATCTTGAAAAAGAGAAGCAGTAATTTCAGATAGTTCAACTACATTAGGTATAAAAAAAAATAATATTATTCTGCTCTTAAAGCAGCTTTCCGCGTCTAAAGTACTTTGGAAATTAAGCTGCTATTGTAGTCTCAGATTCAGATTAAGGACGCCAAAATTGTGATTACTAAATGCTGTGGGTCTAGGTAAATCATTTTCATAAATATATATATCTTCTAGAGAGACTGTGCTATAAGCAAATTATAATTATATTTTAATTATAATTAGAATTTAAGTTTCTAATTTATCTTAATATAGCTTTTTATTCATATTAAAATAATGCATAAAAACTTGAATGAGATCAAACAAATTAAATAATATACATATAAAAATTAAATAATATATATACAGCACTGTTCATAAAAATAGTAGTGCAACTGAGCGCTAAATCTTCAACGACGAAATTTAATAATATATATAGTGCATATATTACAAATATATTTGTTGAAATTTAAATACTCTGACTTTTTTAATTTTCGAGATTCAGCCTCTACCTCTATATAAATGGCAACGATATATGTAAGCTCCTCTTCTGCCCAATGGGATTGTAGAAATGAAAAGCTGTACGTAAGAATTGTACTTACTTGTGCCAGAACATGTTACCAGCCAGCAGCGGCATCTCCATGAGCAGCGCGGAGAGCAGCGAGCTCTTGCCGCTGCCTGTCTTGCCCACAATGATGGTCAGCTTGCCCTTGGGTATGGCCATTTCCTGAATGTGTAGCTGGACATTGGGCAAGCGGCACTGCGGCTGCCAGGTGAAGAGCCCGTCGTTGATGGACACGGCTATGTCGTCGGGCATTTTTAGCAGCAAAGAATCGCGCCGCCAGCTGTCTGTGTTCCGAGCGCGCACCACTGAGAACTCTACGGGCCTGTCGGCGGTGCCGCCAAACAGCTTGGGTGGTCGTATGGCCACGTAGGGCGTGTTGCGCAACAGTTCCTTGCGATGCTGCACGAGCTTCTGGTGGCCCAATTCGTGGGCGTACAAAGCCGGCGACTTGTCCTCAGCGGACTCGCCATTGCTCGACAACAGCGGCGTAATGGGCTCCGACTGAGCCAGGGGCGCCGGCGTTTGTAGTTCCTCGGGTATGCGAATGCGCAGCGCCTGTCGCTGCTCGTTCAGGCGATTCTCCACTTGAGCTGTGCGCAGCGCCATGTTGGACTTCTCCTGCGTCTCGTACATATCCAGCGAGGCATCGCTTTTACTCAAGATGCGCGCCATATTCCGAATGCCCTCGAACTGCTTTTGAATCTCGGGTGCGTGCAGAAAGCGCTCCAGCCGCCGCGTGGACACCCTGGCCGCAATGATAATGGGCACAGTTATGGGGAAGATCAGCAGCGGCACAGTCAGCTGCTGAAACAGCGCCAGCGCAGCAAACAGATGGCTCGCATCGAAATTCGTGCGCGACTCGTCCGGCAGATAGACATAGACAGCCAGAGTCACAAATGTGATTAGCACGGTGCAGATGTGGGTCAAAATGGCTGCAAATAGAGCAGAGATAAGTCTCTATGCTCTATGGAGTTGTCTATGTGTTTATTCAATGGTCACTCACTCATTAGAGTCCAGTACATGGCGTCCTTCTTCAGATACTTGAGCTCCTTTTGGCGTGCCGCTTGAATTTTTCTGAGAAACACCTCGTCCCAGGCATTCAGCTTGATTATCTTAATGCCTATTAAGGTGTCATGGATTTTCTTTAAACGCTCATCGGTGAATTTCTGCAAAGAGAATTATAAATAATATGTGAACTAGATGAATATATATAACAAAGTTCAAGTCCCATATAGACAGACAGACGGACTGTATACATTTACTTCTTGAAATACTTGACTTTATCTTAAAGATACTCCTACGTTAAAAACTTATTTAATACATGTAAGATTGCTCTAGTAGGGACTGCCCGAATCGAATAGGAGATACCCTGACCCATGTGACTATATTCCAATCACTTATTCTTCTTTACTATTACAAATTAAATTACTAAATAGATCCTCTTAATTAATAATTTACATAGCCTGATAAAGTCAATCTTAGTGTGCATTTGCCAAAGCACAAGTTCCTAGTCTCCATTATTACTATTATAACTATTATTATAATTATTATTATTAATATTAATATTATTATTATTATTATTATTATTATTATTATTTTTATTATTATTATTATTATTATTATAATTATTATTATTATTATTATTATTTTTATTATTATTTTTATTATTATTATTATTATTATTATTATTATTATTATTATTATTAATTTTTTTTTTTTTTTTAGTTGCTGTTTTTATTTGCAACTTGTCGTATACTAGACAATAAACAAATTTGTGAACAAAAATATTACGTAACTGGATAGCTTGGTCTTTAATGAGCTCAATCCATATATTTACCTACTTTACATATTTATCTATTTCTGTGGGGCATGTCTAGGACATGAAATCTTTTGAGTCGCCTGTGGTTGCTTGAGTCATCCACTCTTAGAGCTAGAGCATTCTCGTGGTTATGTAGTTTATTCATGTATCTGTTTACATATAGTTGTATTTCTTCTTTAACAAGAGGCACCTCAACATCTTTGTGGATATTAGAATTAGTCACATACCAGTGTGCACATGTAATCATTCTAAGAGGCTTGTTCTGGTTTCGCTGTATTTGATATACATTTTGTAGCAATTTTCTGGGCCTTCAAAATTCATATTCACATTCAAAAATCATATTCATTACAAAGAGCTGTATTCAAGTTTCGCTTTAAAAGGGAAATCAACTAATCGATTTTTATAGATAATAAGTAAAAGGGATGAGTTATCAAAATTAAATTGATAAACTTATACTGCATATGGTATTTAAGAACATAACACTTAACATGAAGTCCCTATCTGGTATCCTTGTGTTGATACGAACAGAAAGTATTAGAGCCGAACATGGCTCAGATTATACAAGATTATATAAGCTTTATAATGTCTGCCACGCCTCTATCTGCCAGTTACATACATTTTAACAAAAGCATAATACCCTGAGTTCCAAGCCAGCGGCTTATAGCAGCCCAAACTTGTATTGGCCACAAATAATTGTAGAAGGTCTCAGCAAAAGCCGAAAATCAATTAAGTGAAGCTGACCAACCGGCAATTACTTTAAATTGACCACAAATCTGTTAACAAGAAACTCTTTAATGAGCCACCAGCAACAGCTCGACCAGACTGCCAAGCCCACAAAGACAATACAAATTCTGAGCTGCAAATGACAAAATAATAGCAGGCAAATGGCAAACAAGCGCTGGCCAGCCAAACGAATCGTAAGGCTCCTGTTCTGGCGTATCCTGACGTATCCTGGCGCATGCTGAAATTAATTTTGTTCATTGTTGCTCGCTCTCTAATGAAATTGTCCTTTTGTCGCACTCGAGCATGGCTTTGGCTACATTCTTCGACTTACCGCTATCCTTTCCTCATTCCTCGACATGGCTCGCCCGATGAGGAACTGCAACGGTGTCATAATGACAATGCACACAATGGCACCAATCACCGCACTTATGCCCAGCTTCAGATACAGCAAGTAGATGACCAGGGCTATCTGCAAAGAAAATGCGAAGCTTATGAATGAATTTGCTATTTCAGACTTCAATTCATTTGCGTATGCAAATCGTGCTGCCAGTGCAATATTGTCTCCCCAGCAGATAATTATGATGTGGCTACGTTATTTGGCCAATCAACATGAACCTGCATGATGAACTTCGTAATGAAGCTGAGCACAATAGAATTATTGTGCTCAAATATTATTGTCAAGAATTTCCATTGAAAGCGAGCCAAAGATGAGGCGAAAACTTCTTATTTATTTAATGAATATATTAATTTTTGATTTTAAGCTAAATAACATTATAAATTGTTGATATAACATAGACGTAAATATTTTGAATAATGCTAAGCAAATTTCAGCTTCATATCTGTCAATCACTCAAGCAAGCAGAGTCAGTCTACAATATCATATCCCTAAGAATCATCAGTCACGCGTTCAATCAGTCTTGAAATCAAATGAAACTGGTATATAAATACATATAGAGAATCATTACTGCATGCAATAATATACCACAACTGACAGGCATCAATCAATCAATCAATAAATCAATTAGTCTTTCAGTCAAATCAAATCATTAAATACACATATGTATACCAGAGAAATATTATTATATAATATTATATTATATAATAATAACAAGTCAAAAACTAAGTCGATTTTTATTCAATCAATCAATCAATCAGAATAACGTACAATAAGAATCCATTTCTATCTTGATCACTAATCAATACCCCAGACAATCAATCAGAATCAGAATTCAAAATATATCAGAAGAGAAATATTAATACATTACAATATTATTAATATTTTAAATAATATAATATATTATAAATTGTTAAATATATATTATATATTAATATTTTAAATAATATAATATATTATAAATTGTTAAATATATATTATATATTATTCTATAATAATCATCAGTCAATGTATCCAAAAACAAATCAATCAGTCAGTAAAAATCAACTTTTATACGAGACGAAATATCATAAATCAATCAGCTATATAAATATTTACCAGTTAGATTAAAATTAGAGAAATATTTCGACTTACATGAATCTCTAAGCTAATAAAACCTTGTATACATGTAAACCTAAATGTACTTATATAAGGCGATCTATTAATAAGCCAATCAATTTGTCAATCCACTAGACAGTCAAACAGCTAAATCTTATAGTATTATATATCTTAGTTCAGTGTCAATCACACAGTTATTCAATCTGTAAATTATACTGTCAGTCAATCAACTAAGCACTTAGTCAATCTATCAGTCTATCTAACTAACTAAATATAATATATAACTGCACGTCTAAGGTGAGTATCAACCAATCAATCAGTCCATCAGTCAGTTACTTAAACAGTTAGCTAATTAGTCAATCTATCAATAAATCAGTCAATCACGCAGTCCGTCAATCAGTTTATATACTTCTATAAGAAAGATCCCATATCTAAATTAAGCATCAATCAGTCTTACAATCAAGTAGTCATCTTACGATATATATTATATATACTATTATTATTTATTTAAATTCTGTATGAATCATTCAGTCAATCACTCAATAAGTCAATCAGTCAAAGCAAATAGTTAAATATATAATATTATATTTAATACAAATATGTACCCTAGAGACATATACTGATTAATATATATCGTATTCTCTATCTAAATTGAGCATCAATCAGTCTGGCAATCATTCAGTCAGTCACTCAATGAAATATGTAAACAAATATATACACTAGAGAAATATTCCTATATAATATGTACTGATCCCTATCTAAATTGAGCATCAATCAGTCAATCAATGAGTCTTATAGCACCATCACTATCACAGTAATATGGCATATCTGAACAACATTGCACTGCTGATGATGTAAATGAAGTGGCTAGCCAACCCAGCTGCATGTATTTCGGGTACATTACGAGCAGGGGACTCACTCACGGGCGCTCATGCCAGCAACTGCTACTTAAATGTTAATTAATTTTTTACACAATATAAACATGTTGCGAAATACGATGCGCC
Source organism: Drosophila hydei (assembly GCF_003285905.1). Lineage (NCBI taxonomy): Eukaryota > Metazoa > Arthropoda > Insecta > Diptera > Drosophilidae > Drosophila > Drosophila hydei. The sequence goes on from NW_022045678.1 coordinate 2,692,193, forward strand.
TGCCCGGCAAATCCGATTCGGCCTGCATACAAACGAGTAAATTATAATGCAGCTGCTGCCAGGACTGTCACAGCCAGCCACAAATCCTAAGCCTGGGAGCTAACGACGAGCAACAGTCGCCCAAACATTTACAAATCAATTCGTTCTGAGACAGGATTCATGCATGAACTGGAACTGGTAGCTGGCAACTGGCAACTGGCAGAGTAAATACAACCTGCTAGCTAATTATGCCAAATTTCACACACACACACACACACAGACAGACAGATTTAATACGCATTAATTATGCATGATTGTGTGTGTGTTTGGCTTAATCATTAACCAGTTTGCTCAGTTACATAAAAATACCCATTGGATGGTCGTTTGTAGACCAAAGCCAAAGGGCAAACATTTGCACAACGCCTTGCGAAACACATTTAAATGCCAAACGCAAATACAATTTGCCTGCACTGCATAAGAAATTGCACGAAACTAGATACAAATCAAATGCAATTTATAGACAGGCAAATAAATCTGGGCGCACGATTAAAATTGTCCAAGTCCGAGTCAAGACAAGTGTTATAAATAAGCCCTGTGCTAAATGCGACCAGAAAAACAAAGGCTAGTGAAGGCATTGTAAGCGGATGTAGTCGACTGCCAAATTCCCGTTCAGGTTGCACAATTTAATGAGTTAATTTTAGAATTTAAGAGTCAATCTATAGAGTATTTTAGTTGTGTTTAGTCTGGATGAGCCTAGCTTAGAAACTGAGGAAAATATGGTTTTCTCAGTCTATTGAAAAGGTTAATAACTAATTTGACTAATTTTCAGACTGCAAACTCTAAAAATATATAAATAAATAAAATATATAAATATAAAGCTTAGTCAAACTGTAGTCTGTTAAAAGACATTAAAGGATTATTCAAAGATCAAAAATCTAGCTGCAGAAATTTAGTAGTTTCTCGGTTTTGTTTCATTTTCAGTGGGCATAACAATATAATTTATATTTATATTTTATCTGTTGAAACACGAATATATGTTTATGGAATAAAGGAAAATGAATATTAACTGCAAGTTATCAGGAAAGCGCTCCCTTCACTTGCTTCCTCAATGTTAAATATTTTATATATCATTCGAGTTATATTTCTAAAATTATTATTTTTTTTGGAATCTAGTTTATTTTTTGTAAAATAAGATAATATAAAATTAATAAAAAAATTAATTATTACAGGTAATATTTTTACAATTATTATTTCAGATAATATTTTTTAAAACAAATTAGAAACAACTTTTCATCAAATAGCGCAATCAGCCATAATTTCATTTATTTCAGTATTTTCGAATTCGGTTTCAATACTTGCATATTTAATATTAATTTATTAATATTAATGAAAATTCCAACAATTAGATTTCAAATGTAATTGTAAATACTTTTAGTATATATTAATAAAATTTAGACTTAGTTTAATTTTATATTTAATTGTTTCTCGGAAACGAACATATTCATTAGCAACCGTTCTATATATCTCTCAAATATCTAGCTTCACGAACAGAAAAATGCTCTAAAGACAAACAGACACACAAAAGAAAAGACAACTCAAAAAATATTACATAAAAACAATATACTCTCTTCGAATCATAGGCGAGCATCTAAAATGGCACACAAGTTGCTCGTAAATTAGCACAGTTTTTGATACGAACCTTGAATGGTATAGCCCAGGCATAGTGAGCGATCCAAAAGAATTGCATTATATTAAGTGTATCCTCCGTCATGTGATTCGTGATGGCACCGACGTCGCCGAGGCCTGTGCGAAGCAATATCAATAAATAAATAACAAATCACATTAATTGTTAGTTAAGGTCAAAAATAAAACAGTAAACAGAATAAGGGAGGCATTTCAACAATAGTCTTTAAATAAATATATTCTATATAAATTACTTTTTTGCCTACAGTTTTTTATAAATTTCTGATATTTTGAGACACTTAATTTTATTTGTAATTGAAATTTAAGCTGTTTTCAATAAACAAATATTAATCATTGAGCTTTTAAAAATTGGTAAATTTAAAATGTTTTGATAAAAAACATATAAAATATTTAATGTCTCAGCATATTTTTTTAAATTGAGGAGAATAACTAAACTCAATTTTTATCTATTTTTAATGAGATTCTTTTTGCAATTTTTATGAGATTTTATTTGATCAATTTTAAGCAACTGTAATTTTAAATTTGTATGTTGCTTTTATATATTAAATGGTATTAAGTTTATTATTTATTTCAATAGAATTTTTTATAAAGCAAATAAAAAAATATATAATGCTAAATAGTAATAATAATAATAGTTACTATTTAACTAAAAATTTTTTCTAACAGCTCGCAATTGCTCATTATATTTATTTTTTATCATGAAATGTTTATATGAAAATTTTTTTATAATTAGCTTATCAACTTTTAAATAAATGCTTTAATAATGTGTATTCCTTTACTTTTAAAATATTTAAAAAATATATTTAATTTGAGATTTGTAAATTCGAAACCTTTCATATTAATAATTTTTTTGGATTTAAAGATTTAATACAAAAAAAAAAACATTTTTTTTAATTTCATGATATTTTAAAGTTAACTTCAAGAAATCACAGATTGCCTACATGCGTAAATAATTCTATATAAATTACTGAGTCTTAGTGTCATAGCCTTTCCTTACTCCTGATTATTTGCTTCATTCATTCACTAGGTAATCCTTTTTTCTAAAACTTAATTTTAATTTAATTTAGAATATCTTAAATCATATCGGGCAAAGCATTTATGCAGATGTATTTCTTTAAAGTATTTATTAAAAAGATCATCTGTGGCTTATAAAATGAATATCAACTTACTTTCTTACTGTAACTCATCTATCGAATCAACTTTATCACTCAAGCTACGAGCTTTATTCGATTAACCCCATATTTGTTGTAGTTTAAGAGACTAGCTCGGCTAAGTAAGTGCCTTAATTTTATGTTTTGCTGATTAGAAATCAATCAACTCACATTCTATATTGATGTGGCTATCTCATCTAGTTGCGTTGAGTGTAATAAAGCTAAACTCTTTTGCTGGGCGAGGCATTCGAAAAGCAATTTTTCTTTACTGGTCCCGGAATCGCAACTAAAAACAAATAGCTATTCAGTTGCCACGCCCACCTAAGCCAATTACACGAGGACAGTTGGCCAGGCTTTAGCCAGGTAGCAAACACTTCAGCCGTAAAACTTTCAATTAACACCAAACGCACATTTGCCTCTGTCAAACAGAACTTGGGCACGTATAGAGATTGTGGGAGGTGGGGGTGGGCATGGGAGGAGGGATTGTGCGCCAGGCGCTAGGAGTTGCCTGCAAAGCCAAACACTCACCGCCTGAACGCTCCGTTTGTTGTGTGTCTGCCACCTCGACAGGCTTATCATCATTGGGAGTCAACCTAATGTTTTTGCCATTTTGCTGCACATCAGCTGCGGAAGTAGTGGCCGTGGCAGAGTCGGTGGCAGTGGCTGGTTTGTCATCATCAGCGGCATTGTTGCCACAACCGCTGCTGGCATTTAGAAGCAAACTTTTGCGATAAATTAGACCCTGTAGCGATGTTTTAATCCTGATGCCCGTCATGTTGAGCACATGCGTGGAGGCCTGCGACAATGCGGCCTGCGCCAATGCGGCCAAAAGCACCAGCCAAGCAATGCTCCAGCCATTTGTTAGCAAATCCGACCATCTGGCATAGTAAATTCGCACATCACCGATGCCAATACCAATACCAATACCATCGTAGCCCCCATCATCATTGCCAACATCATAATCTTCGTAGTAAACAACATCGGCACCATCTGCGGCCGCATTAGGCCCAAACATTTGACTGCCCACAGGCCCAGCCCCCAATAGTATTGATCTATTTGCTGCGGCTGCCTGTGCGTGGACCTGTGCCTGGACTTCTTCCCGTGCCGCCGCATAGAGTCCTTCAATATACTGCACTATTTGCTGTATGGCAAGTGGACCAATCAATGCAAATAAATCACCGGCCAACTTCAAAAAGCCGCCCAGCGCAAACATGCGCCAACTGTTCTTTATATAACAATACCACAGAGAAGGCGATGCATTCGATTTTTTCTAAAAAAAAAGAGGAAGCGAGAAAAACAGAATTTGATAAATTATAAAAATATTATTATTAATATAAATTATTTAAAGTTAGTGCTCAGCTCTAGTTCAAGTGCTTTCAGACAGCAAAAATATATAGAAACTATTAATTCATAAGCAAAGACTTATATCAAGAAGGAAAAGAGAGAAAGAGACATAAGATAACAAAGAGTAAGATCAAGCTAATATAAACGACAATATCAGGTGCCTCTGCAGCTTTGCTTCTTCTTCTACTTTTAGTGCTTGCTCAGACTCTTAAGATTTAAACATAATACATAATTGAATTTACTCATAGATACTTAAAAAATTTCTTAAAGTTAACAATAGTAACTAATAGATGTTGACTGATTGATAAAGTATCTTTTTAATAACTCTATGAATGAAAATAATAAAATTGTTCTAAAGCATTGAAAACCTTTTAAGAAAAAATCTCAGTCAACATTTTTTTGAGATGTGTCTCAAGAAGGGAAACATTTAAAATAAAATTATAAAACTTTTTTTCAAAAATACATTCAGCTGAAGATGATGAATTTGAGATTAATATTACTCTACTAATATCATAATATATAATATATAATATATAATAATAATATTAATAATTATTAAATATTGCATTTTTTGCAGCTTTATATCATATATTTTATTCGATATTTTCACTCACGATATTCTCAGAATTTACACTTATTATCAACTAATTGCAAAATAAAATTCTAGTAAGTATATCAATGCTATTAATTTATGATTAACAAGCTTGCTTTCAATATAGATATTCACTTTAGATATTACGTATACGTCATGTGGCACCTATTAAGTGTAATTAATAAGCACATTAATGCCAGACGTTTAATATATCCTTTGGCTGCTCCGTTCGTTGGCATTTTATAATAATTTACACAGTCAGTTGCCATTTTGTCATTAAAAATTGCGCGCAAAATGCGGCAAATAAATTAACATTTTTAAAAAACAAACCAAGACGATTCAAGATTGGTCTATGTACCAGCTGGCAAATACCCTGTTAAAGTTGCATATATGAAATGTGGATATGAAGTTTATCTTATGGAATTGATATTTAATGATTAATATAATAAATAATATATGGATATATACATATACGTATTTAAAAAAGATTTACTTATAGATTTATATAGATACATAAAGGTAGCTGTGTTTGATTGACTGAGGCATCACTAATTCAGTAAAAATTATATTAAATGATTGAAAATCCAAAGGAAAATTAAAAAATGCTTTTGACACTTCAGAAAACTGTTTGATAAATTAGTTTAAAAACATTTTTTCGAGTGTATTTGTCTTCAAGTTTCGGGATAACCATCTTCTCTCTTCCTTATCTTTTCTTTCTTTGTATTTATGCCTTTTTCTTTTCTTCTTTTTCTTCTCTCTGCTCTAGTCTGTCTTCTCTCTTCTTCTATCTTCTCTTTTTTATCTTCTTCTGTCATCTCCCTTCTACCCTCTGTCTTTTGTGGCTTATTTTTTATTTTTTGTCTTCTTACTTCTTTCTTCTATTTGCTCTCTTCTTTCTTCTTTATATGTTTTTCTCTTATCTCTCACTTCTTTCTACCTTTTATCTCTTCTATGTCATCTATGTTCTCTCTTGTCACTTGTTTCTTGTCTCTCGTAATTGTTCTGTCCTGTCTTCTCTATACGCCTTTGCTCACCTCTTTTCTCTTTTCTGCCTTTTATTATTCTCTGTTCCCCTCACAATATCCTTTTATAATACTTTCCTTGATCTTCTGTTTCAATTATGTCCTCTATTTTCTCTGATCTCTTATACGTCCTCTCATCTCCATTGTTCCCTCTCCATTCTTCTCTCTTCTCTTCTCTCTTCCATTCTTCTTGTAATTTTAAGACAAATTTTCGCCTTCAGTGTGTTACTGCTCCAGACCAGACTACCTTTTGCGAACTCTTGCCATTACAGGGTATGTCTGAAGCAAGCTGACAAAGGCCACACTTTCACTTTGTTATCAAGCAAATGGCCACATCTCTGGCCCATCGCGTGATATATTCAAATATGTGCGCAAAGGTATATATATATTTTATTTGCATTGATAATTTATTGCCTTTGGCCAACGGCGGCATTGCATTTAAATAAATAATTAAGCAATTTGCTTGTTGTGCTTTTTGCAAATGAAATACAATATTTTCTTAATGGAAATTCTGCAGAGCCGGCTGGCCAGGCCGAGCCGGAAAGAAGACTCAATTGTAACCGGGTTTTTTTTTGGCCAGTCGCATTTAATTATTTATTTATTTTTTCTTCTGCTCTTTTTGTCTTTTTGTTAATGTGTAATTTTTAATTAAATGACAGTCAATGAGCACAGTTGTCGCTTAATGCCCTTTTATATAGGTTATTATCACAATATTTAAGTGCAAAGACTTACGAGGATGCGTGAGCATATAAATGAATGAAATATGCATATCCTTCAATTGTGTCATATTTATAAATATATTACACTGCACAACAAAGTTTCTGATCACGAATTACTCTTTGCGCAATTCGTTTTATCTTCCTATGACTCAATTTCAATTAATTTTACCTTTTGTCCTTCAACTCTGTCTCTCTCTCTATCTAGCCTTAAACTAAAATCTTTGGTTTCAGGTTCAGTTAAGAAAATATTTTTATTTTCCAATTTCAAAATTAAAGATCGATAACTAAAATTGTGAAAATTTATTGCAGAATTCTGAACACTAGCTGCTGTTTTTGCAACCTCTTTTATTTATTTATTTTTTATACAGCCTTAAAAACAGGAAATTTTGATAGCTCGACCACAATTATCTCATTCTCCAAATTAGGAGAAGCTGAGGAAAAACAATTTGCAAATTAAAACAATTTTTTAGTCCTTTCATAAAACTTTATCCTATTGCATCAAATAAGTTTATAATAACTATAAAAATTATATTTAAAATTTTATAGAGCAAACCAAGTGGAATTTAATACATTTAATGAGAAAGAAAGGTTTTAAATGTTACTATATTATTAATACCAATACTTCACTGTTTATAAATTTCTGTATAAACAAACCAGTTAAAAAATAAGCGCTTGTACCCACATAATTAGTAATAATATTAATAATATTTACAAAAAATTATATTCATTTAGGTATAGCTCACCACCTCCTCCGTGTATATATACAAAAATCGATCATAGTGCGCTCTGGCGCTATCCTCCAGTCGCATGTGGCCCAGGTCTTCCAGCTCGAGCGGTTCCTTATAGCCCAGCCAGAGCAGCGAAGTTAGCCACCAGAAGCAGATCTTCGAGTAGAATGTGGCCAGCGTATGCTTATAGCCAATGCAATCGTAATCCTCCAGATAATCGTCCCGATAACGCTGCATTAGAAGAGCATATAAATATATAAGTTTCGCCAGATTTTACAGATTAGACAGCTTTTGATGAAGTTCTGAGCTTGGAGTGACAGCTCACACAACTTTGCACGCCTTTTTGTAGGCAAAAGAAGACAAAGCCAGCCCAAAACTGGACCATAACTCAGAAGCAACTTAGTAACTGGCCTTAAGTTCTGACAACGAATTTCAAGCTGCCTCTCAGTGGCTTAGTCGGCATGCAAAAAGACAAGATGGCATTTGAGAGTCTTGCTGGCATGTGTTACTGCCACTTATAATTAAGTGTATACCCATTAGGTGAGCAAATAGAGGGTATATTGCCTGACTGAACAATATTGTAAAGTAATATATAACTATACAGAAAATAAATAGGTAAATTTAAAAAAACAAATAAAAAAAATTGACAGGAGTTTTTCTAATAACATAATAATTTATTTATAATTTATTATAGCTTAGCATATATCTGAGCAGTTAAATGATATTTATGGACATTATCTCCAGCTTTTCTCCATTCCATTTGACTCTCTGCCGATGATATCTCCATATAGCACTCACTTCGTCTTCATCTCCGTTGGAATGTTGACATTTCCGTACACATCAAACATTTCAACTGTTCGACAAGTCTCCAGGGAGCTGAAGCCATAAAAGGATCGCTTTGACAAAGGAATTCTCTTTGCGTATTACTGAGTCGGAATTTCGACAGGGAATAACATGGAATATCTCATTCAATATTTAAACAATTAAACAGCCGCTAAACTATTGTTGTTCCAAGAAGTTGCACTCTTCTATCATCGTAATAATCGCTCATTATATAAAAGAGTATATTGGTTTTGTGCCTTAATGTCATAAATTGATGCCACAAACTTTAAATGTGGCACGAAACTCTCATCTTATGAAGTGTTAAGATTCTCCTAGGCGCGTGGCAAATTGTGAAATACTAACTCGAAATTAGGTACATAATCTCTCATGGACAACCCAAGATCAAAAAGATATAGTGTGTATATCTACACCCATTTGGGGCAAAGATGCAGTACTATAAAATAAACCCTTTTACAAAGAAGTTACTGCAGACTCACGCTAAAAAGTAATCAAAAGAGATTAAACTCTTTTTTGGAGCGTGCAGTCGGAGTGGCCAGAGTGCAACATTCTTACTTTGTAAAATACTCTAATGAATCAGAAATTCAAAGGCAAATAAAGTTATATAGAGAATACTCAACACAGGCACATTTAAATACATAAACATTAAAATATATATACACATTCATCATAAATAAATATTTTATATTTTATATATTTTATATTTTATATATACCCAGTATATCTCACAGAATATGCAAGTATTGGGAACATTTATTTAAAATGCAAAAGGCTTATCAAGTTATATCGGGCACTCACTGATTACAGGGTATCTCGCAGTCAGTGAGAGGTCAGTTGCAGTTGTTGCTTTTGAAGTGCAACACGATTTGCATGATGCTCAACGCCTTAGCAATGGCACTTTGGCTGGCCAGTCTAGTTGCTCTGCTTCTACTACACTTTTTGGCAGCGCCCTTTGTTGGGATGAATAGTGCTGCAGGTTGCCAGCTTTGCTGCATCTGCTGTGGCAATTGTTGTGGCATTTGTTGCACTTAGGCAAGTCTAAAGCGAGCCGTTTTTGTGGCACTCGTGGTGCGGTCAAGCTCACAACGCCTTGAAGTATGCAAACGCTTTGCCAAACTGACATAAATAAAATATTTGGCCACTGCAAAAGGATTTTGAAGAGCTGCAAATCTGCGCTTAACCTCAATTAAAATGTAAACATATTAAAATCCCAGCGCTAAGCGCATAGTCCCTGTTGCCCTCGCCCCCGCCTCGGCCGTGCTTTATGATAATCCCCTGTTAAATTAAATAAACCTTTTGCATTGTCAACGTCGGCTGAGTCCTTCACTGTCTTCTACTCCTTGACTATTTGCTCAGCTAATTTTACGCGCTCGCTCGCTGCCAAAATGCAAATGCAAATGCAAACTGCACTGAAATCCACGCCTTCACTCTTTGCCCTCTTTTCCTTCCTGCCCCAAAAACTCTCTTTCTAAATATATATATATGTATGTATGTATATAGGTATATATAAATATATATATACAATCAACCGCCTAACCCAACATCCGTTTCTAACAACAAGTAAAACAGCAACAAAAACAATAACAAGAAAATCTGCAACCGGTTTTTAATGTACTCTTCACGTTAGGGTAGCTCAGAATTGGATAATCGTATTCATTATAATTATATCATTATTATTATAATTATTATTATAATTATTTTAATTTACTATAATTAATTAATATTTATTTTAGTTTAGTATAATTTCAATGCAAAATTTAATCTCTAATATTTTATATATTTATATAACAACAAAAATATATCCTAATAAATAAATGCATAATTAACAACAAATATTACCAAAAACTATGATTGAAAATATAAAATTAATTGATTTATGAATTTTTTTTATGGAACTATTTTTTGGACTGAATTAAATTTATTCTTCAACTTATGAAATGCCTATTTATATTTTTGTAGTGTATAAAATTACTAATTAATATTTATTTTATAAATATAAATTTTTTTTATTATATTTTAAAATTGGTTCAATTAATTACATTATTTATATTTAATCTCATCTTTCTTGTTTATTTAACAATGCTGATAGCATTAAATTTAATTCAACGAAAACAAACTAAAACTAAAAAAAACCTTTACAAATATTTTTAAAATCCTGTATAAGTAAAATTAAATGAAAAAATGTTATTCTTTTTTTCATAGTTTTATTAATTAAATGATGTATTTAATAGTATTATTTTTATTTGTTTTTATATTTTATATATTTATTTTATTATTATTATATTATTAAAAAGAAAATAATTGAATATAATTTTTATATTTGTTTTATTTACTGATTGAATTATAGATTTTATTTTATTATAATATTCATAGTCGTAATTTTTTTTAATTTGTTTCCAATATTATTTAAGTTTAAAAAATTCATTTTTAGCTATATTTTTAGCCCAAAAATAAATTCCATTGACAGCGTATTCAATATTCGAACAGACCCCAGCGTAAAAGCCGTCTTAGCTGTTTGTATTTTCGGGATTGCGCTCAGCGTTGCATGGCATTATTTGCACACACCCTGGGCTCAGCTATTCTCATTTTACAAGCAGCTACCTCCCGCCCTCGCCTGCCACACCCCATCCGCCCACAAGCAAGAGCTGCCGCACACTTCCTTTATTAAAATTATGCACTGCATGGCGGCATCCAAATTAGGTTGGGTCTTCCCGTGACTCTCGTGGAGTAACAGATAAGCGGAGCACGTGAAGCGGCATTTTGTCAGTTGCCGCAGTTTCCGGCTCTTCAGAGTTTTGAGTTTGGCTAGAGGAAGGCGGAGGGGGCGTGGCGGAAAATGTTGACAAATGTCCAGCGCTCAATTGTATGCCAAAGGCTGTTGTTTTTTTGTTTTTGGTTCCCATCGTTTATGCAACGTAATTCCATTGCCTGCATTTGCTCAAAAACCCTCGCAAGGAGCATACTCAAGCATAGCATACTCAAGGGCGCACTTCATGAGAATTTACATAGTTTTTTTTTTCACCATTTGGCAGTGACAGGAGGACGGAAGGGTGCCCCAACCAAAGTTTGCCTTTCAATTGGCTTTTTAGCCTCAGCTGGCATTGATTTGATGCTCGAATATTACTCATACGACATGTGTATGAATATCTGGCAGCACAAGCGGAGGGAAACCTGTATGAGGATGGCAGCCAGCCGAATGGGACGCATGACTTTACATAAATTTACCAAAAGGAGAAATCAATAAAAAGAATATTGAATGCAACCTCAATAAATATATATTGTGTGTTAACATTGAGCCCATATTCAAGGGGTTTGTCCTTATAAATGTGAGGGTCATGCGAGAACGGATGTACCTATTTAGATTGGGGTAATCTACGCTATTTGTAGGCGAGTTTCGTATGTATGTAACGAACTCTTTGGATTGACTGATTTATTTGTGAAACAGAATCTTTAAATTAGCTACCTATTAAAAGTAGGGGCAGTGCCCTAGTTGAGCAGAAACAACATTTTGAGCTCAAGTTCTTATTGACTTTTTGTGTGAATATATTAATATTTTAAGTAAAGGCCTTAGTTGCAAGAAGTATTTCAACGAGTGGGAGTGAGAGCAAGAGATTGAGAGATTGAGAGTGACAGTAAGAGCGAGCGTATTGGGAGTGCTCGACTATGAAGTACCCTGAAATACTCTTACGCTGTTTTAAACATTCTGCCTATTCATATATATAAAAACCCTATTTTTATTTATCAAAAATTATTTTATTAAAGGTTCATAATTTTAAATTGGCAACATTAATGTATTTTCTTTTGTTAAGTTTGGCTTGACATTTCATTATGTTAGCAAATTTCAAACTTATCATGCACTGAAATGATTAATCCCAGCTTAGGTTGATTGGGTACGTAAATAAGCAGAATTGCAGCATTTGGAGTGAGAATGATAAGTTCATAAAATTCTCTATCCAGTAAAGCCTGTTTTATTGATATTAAAAATATTTTTCTAAATAAAGCGAATATTTTCTAAACACTAAAAAATTCTATAAATTTATCTATCTATATAAATGTATAAATATCTAACTATCTATCTCACTATATATTCCTAAATATTTACGCTCATCTACCTTTAAATATTTATCTACTTATATATATATTCTCTACTTATAAATATATCTTTATCAATTTTAAAATAAAAATCTGTCCATATCAATCTATCTATATCTATCAATTTATAAAGCACAACTTTCTAACATACAAATTAAATTTCTTTTGATCTTATACAAAATTGAAGTGTGATAATACAATGACACTCATAGCTTAAAGACTATTATCTATTTATTATGAATAATCAATATCTTAAAAGTGGATTAAGTTAACTATATAAAAGTACCTATAGTCAAATCTATAGCAGCTCTGGGTGACTCACTCAAGCAAACGGATAGACAAAAGAATGCAGAAGGCAAAATAGGCTTCGCAGTTGGTCGCCCTCAAAAATATATATTTAATTATTAACAAACAGACAAAGGCGCAGACTGCAGACATACAAGTCTTAATCTACTCAGCTCGTCGTTTTGATAAAGAATATATACGCTTTATGGAGTCGTTCTTCTGTTGTTCATTTCACTCTCAACGGACACTGAATACATATAAGCTATAAGACTCGCATGTGAATATTATGCATTAAGCTATAATATTAATTTCTATATACTTTAAGAAATCAAATATTCGCATTCGCCTGGTTTCGTCCTGATCAATATTAAATATCCACATTTTGGCCAAGTTTAACGCAACACACACAGACAGGGACAGGTGAACTACTTTCGGTATTCGGTTGCGTCTTCAAGTATGCAACAGCATTAGTGCATTTGGCTGCATAACAATGGTCGGGCTCAAAGTTAAGGTAGAAGTGTTCGGTGCACGGCGCCGGCTCGTTTATGGTCCACAGCAGCCAGCGGGTAAATGTATAAACAGCCGTAAGCTGCGAGCTTTATATGAAGTCCATGCTGTCTGCCCCGCGCCCACACGCCCACACGCCCACTTTCTTTGCCTTGCCAAAAAGGTAAGCAGGGCGGGCAAAAGCGCCCAATGTAACTTTAATGTTTTTATTTGCTTTGCTACTTTGGAGCGCTTATTGCGCTGTGCCTCTTTTAGTGTGTTTACTACTGCTGTTTATTGTTGTTGTTGTTGTTGTTGTTGTTGTTGTTGTTCTCTGTATATCTGTGCATTTGTGCGGCATGTTCTGTGTGTCTTGTGTGTCCTGTGTGGCAACTTTGGATTTCCGGTCTCAAGCGGAAATAATGTCAAGCATGAGAAGACACAACGACTGAAGGCAACCACGGCACGGTGCTTGCCTCTTTCTACCTCTGCTGTTTAAATATTTAACTATCTTTTGGGCAATATCATATATGCATGAATGTTAATTCGATAAGCAGGAGAGACAGAGTTACGCCAACAAATATCCGACTCTATAATTATATTGCTGCAATTAAGTCTTAACTTCTTAAAAAATGGAAATGGAAAGTCTTCGAAGTGATGTTTGCTGTACGCCTAAATTAATATAGAAATGTATTGAAAAGAATTTAAAAATGTTAAGGCGCTGCATCTGTCAGATAATCTTGTATAAATCTTTATTTTAAATGTGCATCCGGTTATATGTACGAAATGCACTTAAAAATTTAAGCTGCAGCTGTCTTATATAAGCATTTAAAAGAGCTCTAAGCGAGACTGCTCGACTAGGAGATACCCCGAAACATACGATGTGCTGATATTCTAAACAGTCTCCATTTCTTTTATGCAGACACACACACACACGCACACATAAGCGCGAACTCTGCTTACTGCGCTGCGACTGCGCTTGGACTGCACTTTTGACTTCACTAGGGGAAGTTCTTCTAAATAGCCGAAGTTAATCAAATTTTTAGAGGCACACAATCACAAGTCACAAGGAGGGAGGGACAAAGGGCCGAACACTTAAAAATTATTATAAATATGTGTTTGAAGTTTTCAGCTTTTACTGTATTCAAGCTATGCTTAAAAAATCAAAGTCAAATTATCGTTTTTTATCGATAATAAGGAAATGGAATGAGCTATTGAAAAATATTATAAATATTTACTGCATAGGACTTACAAGAATATATATGTTAAATTTATGGTGTCTAGCTTTTGTGGTTTACGAACAGACAGACATTCAGATGGACAGACGGACGATGGACACGACCAGATCGACTTGACTTGACTTGACCAGATCGACTTATCCTGCTTAATTTATAAAGTCTATCGCGCACAAAACCTTTGAGGCTTTAGAAAAAAGTTATCAGCATTTTTGAAATCAAGAACTCTGTGAACAAGTTCTATTACAGTTCGTTGTCGACCCACAGAAAGTCGCCTCTGCGCCAAGAAGACTTTGTAAAGGCTCATGCAAAACACTTAAATCTAAGAACAGACGCTAGAGTTTAAATTTTTCCAAAGAACGTTTCAATAGTATACATTTACGAGTCATAGCAGAAAGCTGGCAGAGCATCGATTCGCTGTTGTTGCAAGCTAAAAGTTAAGGCAAAAGCCAAGAGACAACTGTGGCAACTGCACATATGGTATATGAAACTATATGGTATATGAAACCTTTTCGATTAAATGGCATGCAGTTTTAATCAATTATGAAACTATAAGATTATATTAAGTCAACCCACTCAGAAAGTAAAAGTTCATGTTTCGCATGATTTCTGAGCTCTGATTTCTGATTTAAATAATTTTAGAGCTCTGTGCACTCACCTCTTTATAAATGGTAAATCCATCGAGAGCAGCCAAGCCTAATAGGCAAATCACCGTTACGCTGAGCAGTAAGGTCTCCAGCTCAAGCAGCTCCTCGTAATAGGCCACCTCGGCGAGTTCATCGATGCGCAGCAGGAAAATCAACATTTCTATGGCAATGCTGCCGTACAGAAAGTCTAGTAAATGAGAAGGGACTTGATTAATTTAACTGGCATCAAATTATCTGACCAGCAGACACACAATAACCAACACACAGAGACAGTGAGAGAGAGAGAGAGAGAGCTAGTCAGACGCACCTGTCATCTTTTTGCGCTCGAGCACACGATGATAGCACATTAGCATAATTGTCAACAGGATGGCGGCCAGGGCGTTCCACACGGTGCCAGTGCCGATGATAATCAGAACATTCAGCTCCTTGGGCGTTGAGTCAAAGAGCTGATACAGCTGCTCCGTGCTGCGCTGGGGCAGCAGACTCCTGGCCAGCTCCAAACTATTAACGGCCAGCAGCAGCAGCGAAACAGCTGCGCGCAAATTGTGAAAGGCCAGCAAAGTTTTATGGCATCTGAAACGAGAACAGGTTGCTATAGATGGGATCGGTAGGTAGGATCCACTAGGTAGTGCCAGTGGGCGCAGCATAAATAACACAATATCAACAATTTTTTGCTTTAATTAAGTGGAGTGCACGGCACAGCAAGCCAGATAGCTAAAGGACCCAGTCAGATAGGTCTCTCTATGTGTGTGTGTGTGTGTGTGTGTATTCAAGTGCTGTTTGTAATTTCCACAATTATATTCAAGTGTTTATGATACTTCTCTTTGGCTCAGTTACCACTCACACAGCCGCATGGCCCAGCCGTGCCACACGAACTCTGTCTGCTTGCTCTTGCTGCTCTCTGTGTCCTGCGACGTCTGCCTGGCCATAATCTTAAGTGTGATATATGACGGCCACTTGAGTGGCCCACTTTTTGATTGCATTGCCATGGTTTTGATTCAAAATTAGCTAACTAACTTTTAATAGCCAAGTGAGTGAAATCTGACCGCAGATTTTCTTACCAGAATGAGAAAGAGGCATCCAGTTCCCCCTCCCAGAGAACTTCTACTATATACATTTAACCTACAAAATGAAGCTCTAAGCTATGTGCTTATATTATATCCTATTCATACCCTTCAAGGTGTTTAAACACCCAAGGACAATGCTTACTATGTGCATACTCTTGAGGCGAACAGACTAAGTTTTGTTCTAAATATCTTAAGCAAATCGTCACCCAAATATGAAATAATTTAGTTATATGAAACGAATGAAAATAGCAACATTTGATCATGTTTATACATATACTGAATAGTATATAATATACAAAAAATAATAATGAAATGTTTTTTTTTAGAAAACTTTTCTGTTACACTTTTTTAAGCATTTTGAGCTATATAAACTATTTTATGTTATTACTAAAAATAATAATAATCACATTGCATAATATTAATTTTGTTGAACTATATGTATCTCATATCGCTAAGACATTATGACGTGACTTTGTAGATGATTAGCGGATTCTGATTTCCAAATTCCTAATTCTGTACCATCTTCTCGTCATTGCGTCTCACTATTGCAGTAGTATTAGTGTGAGCCTCTGTATTGTTGTAAAATTATTATCCGAGTGAGTTTGCGTGTCAGTTACTCGCTTTTCATTGGTGACTTGTCTCCTCCGAAAGAGAGAGAAAGAGAAAGATAGCTATTGCTGAAAATATTCTCGAGTGTTGCTGAGTGTGAGCGAGATAACTACTTAGGTCATTCGGACAGCGTCAGTACGAATATCTGTGAACGAAGAGAAGCGACTAGAAATTGCCATACTGTAACAGTAAATTGCGAGAGACAGCACAGTGGGATTTGTTATTGCGCGCAGTTGTAAAAGACATCAATTTAAACGGAATGTGACCAAATTGACGCAAACGAGCTATATTTTCCAGCTCAGGGCTCATCAAATGGAGCCTAAATGAGTTCGAGTTCACTTTTACAGATGCTTTGCATTCAAGTTACACTTAGAATATGTATTCCGTTCGCTCAACATGTGAATCATCAGATCACTTAAAAATATGAGGTTAATTTACAATTAATTATCTAATTACTTCTGATTGGCATGCTCATGGTTTGCTGATTTAAGGAATTGTCACACCTGCACTTAAGGACTTGTTGTATGGTATCGCGTGGCATACTCCAATTATCAAAGTTGACTGAAAAGTTCTCAAGATTCAAAAAGTTATAAGCCTCCAAGAAGCGGACTACATAAACCGTCTAAAAACCCCTCCCCAGCAAATCAACGAGGCATAAAGATAGGAATCAGGATGGCAAGAAAAGGAGCAATCCCTATGGGCAATTAATAACAAACTTAATATTAATCGACTTTTTATTTGATACAGCTTATTGTCCTACGACTCTCCAGCGCAGGTTGCTTTAAACCTTTACTAGTTTGCTTTAAAACTAAAAAGTGAAACCTGCATTTGGACTATATTTAATATCTATATATCTATGGCCAAGTAAATGATATAGCGCACTCTACAAAATTTGCTTCCTCTTCGCTGGGTATTTTTGTTTTTTTTTTTTTGCTTCCTGCTCACTCGAAATATATTTAATGATGTGCAAAAATGTGGCATACTTTTTGGCTGCACAACGTGAACATTTACACGTTTGCACATGGCTGAGAAAAAAGCGCAACTAACTGGCGGAGAGCGGGGGCCCGTAGAAGTAGAGGCGGCTAGAGGGGGGCTTAGAGGGAGGCTGGCGCACAGTTAACCTGCGTCCGCAATGCCGTTGAAATATTATTTATTGCGAATACATTGTTGCATATACCATTTGGCGCAGAGGCGTGCCCAGTGCAAGGAAGCAAGCACATGCATACAGAGTAAGAAAGAGAGAGAGAGAGAGAGAGAGAGAGACAGGGAGAGCGAGGGTAGTTCTTTTTGGGATTTCCCTTGCATTTGTGGCTTGATTTTAATTTTTTAGCGCGTCGCCAATTTTTGAAAGTTTTTTTATTACTATTTTTTTAGGCATTTTATTTATTGTGTTCACAGACAGTCTATAAATTTAATGAAAAATGCCTGGCTTGACAGGCAGACAGCCAGCCAGTCAGCCAGACAGACGACTCTTACATATTAATTACATTTTTGACCGCTCTAAAAGTGCATAAATAATTGATTTCAATTTTTTTGGATAACAATTTTTGTTTTTCCTTTATTCGCAGAGCAATGTGCAGCTGAATGCAGTATGCAAAAGAAAGTAATAAAAAATGCAGAGCTATTCGAAATTGTTTACAACATTTTTGTTGATTTGCATTGTTCCCATTTTCGCTTCGCCCCGACTCAGGTGCAACATTTTTTATTGATGGCAAAGTTTGTTGTTTTTTTTTTTTTATTTCAGCTTGTTGTATGTAGCATTTGCAAATTAATAGTCGTTGATTGAAAAATTTGAACAGTTTCTATAATTTGTATATGTTGACTATGTAGCTCATATTTACGTACACCTGTATACCTGCACATCTGCACACCTGTATGTGCAGCACTTTGCTGGTCAAACATTTTTTGCACCTGCACAATTGATAAATGATAAATGATATATGATGAAATTTTAATTATTTTAGCCAGCCAGCCTCCCGGCCAGCCAGCCGACCTAATTGAAAATTTCCTTTTATCTAAAATAACGTTAGATGATGGACAATTTGCTGCTTTGCTGCAAAACAACAAACGAATAATAAATTAATTTCTATAACTCAAAAGTCAACTTATTGCTTGAAATTGCTTTGTAAATGAATTCAATAAATAAAATTTTTAAATCGATGCCCAACACGAATCTCAAGTTGATTTGAATTGAAGCTTGTGTTTGTTTTGTTGTTTAAATACTCAATATTCAATCTCTAATTTATACTAAATAATAGTTGAAAAATATTTCATAAAAATTTTGAACACACAGAATACATAAATTTAATTAATTAAATTAAAGGAGCTGTGCATCTAAAAAGATTTTCAATTTCTTTTTAAGTTTTGTCAAAATTTTCAATTCTTATATCCAATAAAATAACAAAATTTCAATTCCAATAAATTTAAATAAGTAAGATATAGGATAATTAATTACATTTAATGTTCAAAACTTTTTTATAAATTTACTATTATTGTTTATTTTTTCAACGCCAGCATTACTTTTTTTGAACGATAATTTTTCAATGCAGCTCTCTAAAATGAAGAGAAATTTATAAGTTCTGAACGAAAAGTAATGACATTTTATCGAGGCCGAGGGACCTCCGTCAAGCTCTATCGAGATCTACGCAAAAAAGGTAAAGATCCACCACATCATTAGCGACCTTTCATCATCAACTTCTGACATAATGATCTAATGTAAATAATGAAGTCAATAAATTATCAAAACATTTTCCTGCTAATGAAACCGGCATAGGTAAAGGATCTGTAATCACTATTTTAAGCATTTTATTGACCGCTAACTTCGAGTTTTGTCAAAACTATAAGGCGCCTACTTTCGCTAATAATTTATAAATGCATCACATCGGATTGGGAGTGCTTTGAAGAGCAAATACCATAGATATAAAGAATGAAAGTTCTATCTTTAAGAGCAAAATTATCAGTATGGATATTGACTTGAAAGAGGCGAAAAGAATCAGCAAATGTATTTTATTAGCTTAACTGAGAGAGACACTGAATTTAAGAATGTTTTACCATTAGACATATTAAAACATTTGTTTTAGCATTCTGCGCGATAAATGCTATGAGCATGGGCTTTATTTCAGGTAACTCAATATGGGCTGTGTAGCCTCTCGAATGCTCGAACTTATCCAAGTTGGGGAAGTTGTCGTACCCCGAAGAGTGCATTTGATCAGCGATAATTATGTGTTAAATGAGTCATTATAAATAGTGCAAAGAGTCATCTAGAGCTTTGTTATATTTTTTAATTATTTTCATATGTTCAGCAGGCCAAGACGATTCATGATGAAAAGGCAAATACTTAGACTGCTATTACGTTCTAATACCATATATATACATGTGTTGTTAAGGTACTAAATTTGATTGTACAGGTTCTACACTTAATAATAAAAAAATACTCAAAAAAAAAAAAAAAAATTTAAACTTTGACTGAAATGTATTTATCGAAAATAGTATCACTCTGATTTAGTAAATAAAGATAAATATACTTCATCTACTGGCACTATAAAATATGAAATATGAATTGAGAAATTCTCGCAAAGATATATGCTTGATAAGGTTTATCTTATTCCGCCCATGCCATGGCATGCTCCATACTACAAATTTCAATTATGTAGCTCTTGAAGTACGCGAGACTCTACGTTCTTATACACAGAGATGGGCAAATGGATATGGCTACATTGACTTAGCTGTACCTGTCTATATATAGCTCAATTGAACTTCATTATGAAGCACTTAATTTTAATTGCTGTTTCAGTTCTTTACGATCATCACACACTTGAACAAGATCTTTTAGCCTTCTTCAAAGTTAAGAAAACTAAATAACAAAAGTGCTAGAGGTAAGAGTGTGCGACTAGCAGATGCCCTAGACTCAGATGCCGTAGTCTATTTATAGGTGACAGTATTTGATTGAAGATGAGTTGATCTAAGATAAGTTATCAAGCTGTGCGAACAATTTAGGCAACTGAACACCTAGAATCCCCATCGAATTCTAGTCTAGACAATACAATGAGCTCAGATACTTTCCGTTTGATACATTTACTCAAAGCCAATATACCCCATTTATGCACATTCAATAGATTGAGGGTATGAAAACAGACAACAATATTTAAAAACATTTTTCGCACAGATCTTAAATGCAATTTCTTGTTGCCCGATTTGCTGGAGAACGTGTACAACAGCTTTTTCACACTCTGGCAGCTCTCCACACCTGTTTCCTCTTTGGCTGACACACCTTTACGTAATGCTAGAGCGTCAAATTAAGATATCTAATAAAATTGAAAATACACTCGCCACTCTGCACTCGACTCTGATTTGTTTACCAAATTATCCGAAAATAGCAGAAAATTGCAGTTGCAGTTGCAGTTGCAGTTGTTGCAGTGGCAGCTGCTGCTGCTGCTGTTGCTGCAGGTTTTGGCTCGGCACGGGACGCTATTCCTCAAGTGCCGGATATATTATGGCCATCGGGAGTTGATTTTTTATGAATGAGCCAGGGGCACAATGAGTGCACTCACGAGTACGAGTCCGAGTGCGAGTGCGAGTGCGATTCATTGTTGTTGTTGTTAATGCATTCATTTCAAACTGTTTATTGATGTGCATCCTTAGCTCTATTTTTTTTCGGGTGTGAGTGATTTTCAAGCACTTTAAGTACTGTGCATCGAGCTCTATTAGTTTCGGAAATCAATGATATTTGGAATGAATTCAAGTGGCCTTTGGATTGCACTAAATTGGAGGCGTGCTTCGAATACTTGTTCCACTTGTTACGAATTTTGTTTATACTTGACTCATTTCAATTTATGTGCTGTATATTTTTAGGGTCAAGTTCAAATTGAATAGAAAATGATTTAGATACATTTTATTCAAATTATGCTGACTGTAATAATGGGTCTGTAAGGTAATGCTGAGGGATGTATCGAAAGTGCATCTTGGCTAATGATAATTAAGACAGACGAAATGGGTTACATCGACTTACCGCGTCGGCATAATCACTTTATTCAAAGCCAATACACTCTTTTTACAAAGTGAACGAATATAAAATTGCTTATTCGTACAGCAACGCATTTATTAGCGAGAAAATTTAACAAACTAATCTAATATTATAAAATTATAAAAAAAATGTCCGAAAATTAACAAAGAAAATCGGATTTCAGAATCAGAAAGGTTTTAATTTTTTTAATGAGCAATGCCCGGGTAAGCTAAACACACTAAGCATCAAATTTCATGAGCAACAAGTCGCAAATTCACGAGCGGGAAATACTCGGCTCAATATATATATATATAAGCATACAGATTTGCCATTTTGTTTACTTTTTTGAGATTTTTTAAATATATTTTATTAAAGTTTTATGCAAACAAATTTTATTAACTTTAGTAGCAATTATAGAAAATTCATTTATATTCCGACAAAATAATTATAAATTAATGAAATTAAATTAAATTATAACTTAACATATTTTTATTTATAATACATATATTTTCGTTTAAATTTTAATTCTATATAATATAAAAGTTTAATTAAAATATAAATAAATAATTAATGGATTTTTAATCTATTTGTGTAATAAAAAAATTAATTTTAAATAACTTTTAAATATTATTGAAAAAGAAAGCGCAAATATTATTATTTTCATTATTCTATGTTAAACTATTTTTTTTTAAATAAAAATTAGTTTTTAAAATATTGATTAATATTAAATTAATTTAAAAGTTAATTTTTTAAAATTAATTAATATTAAATTAAATTTCTTTATTTAAGCTTTTATATATATACGTTTTTTAATGCATTCTTAAATTAAATACGTTTTTTTTAATTAAAATAAAATTTTAAATATGTATTAAAAATTATTCCCAAAAGCAAATCGAATGTAAGAGCTTATAGCTCAAGTGGCAACATATCTGTGGCACATTCCTAGGCATTTGAGCATGGACTTACTTTAATTAAGTGCATTGAATTGACCGCAGATAAATATGTATATGACAACAAATATTGAAATGACAATGCGGACAATTGTTTAATGCTTTGCCGGCGCGTTGGCAGCGGCAGCAGCAGCAGTTGCAGCAGCTGCTGCTTCCATTTCGAACAGATGATGAAGATATATGCGCATATTGAATGACCAATGACCAATGATCCGACGAGATCCGACTACGGACTACGGACTGCGACCAGGCCGTGCCAAGCCAGTCTGCGATACAGTTCAGTTCATTTACGAGCTATTCGATGGCCAGCACGTCAATGACAAGACCAAATAACCAAAACAACAGCAAACAACGACAACCAAAACACAGTTCGAAACGAAATTCCTATGAAAACTTGTGCCCGCTTCTTGATTACATATCTGTCTCTCTGTGTCTCGATGTCTGTATGCAAACTGGAGTAAACTTTTATTAATTGAGCTGGGCCAATGTGTACATACAATACAATATATAGATATATATGTACACATGCACATCAAGAGAAGAACAACGATGACGTCGCAATGCAGCCACTGCCACTGCCACAGCCACAGTCACAGGCGCCGCCACCTCCGACAGCATCGTTCGTTGATCCACAGCCAGAGAACGTATGCGACACATTATACACTTCGAAATGCGTCGGCATTTTGTTACTCACATCTAGAAATAGCTGCGAGACGACTTTCAGCATAATTCAAAATTATTTGTAGTAACATGTCGAAGTAGCAGCTACAACTATTCTGACCTGAGCCCAAACAAAAACAAAATTGATTTTGTATTAGAATGTAACTGCAGCTTTACTTTATTAAAAATATCTATCCTTTATTTAACAAACATATATTTAGAACAATTGGCTATGAAATGATCTTCATTTACTTCAGTCTATCCTTCAAGGTATTTGGCATAAATAAATATTAATACTTAGCTTCATTCTAGTATCTGTATATTCGTTAAACTAACTCAAATTACCCTTGCCAGCTGCTTGACTCTATCTTAATGCAGCTTTTTACATCATGGGACAATTTTAACATTAATAAAGTCATATCATAATATAATATCATATAATAAAGTCATCATGGGACAATTTTAACTTTAATGAATTCATATCTCTCCACAGCCCTACTTAGCTATTGATATTCCTTTTCTTTATAACCTAACCCAACTTTCACGAATTTTACTTCATAAAATAAAATCAAATTATATACATTCTAGTATTTTTATTCTATATTCTTTTTATTATACAGTTCAAGCTTTATCGCAATACAAGCCAACATCAGTTAACAAAAAAAAAATCATTACAAAAACCGGCAACAATTGTTTGCCAATGGAATGTAGCCTAAATCAATATTACAACTTCATCTGTCATCTATTCATCATCCATGCACTATTATCCCAATCTCACCTAGTAAATTATTTACATAAATGTTTAACAGAATGAATATTCAATCGTAGCAATACAAAAAAATTCTCTAAACGCATCCATAATTCCCGCATTATCTTTAACCAAATATGTTGCTCCCAAGAGTATCTGCGCGCCTTCTAACAAAAATCTTATTCGGTCTATAATATTTATGAAATAGCTGGGATTTTTTTTCTATCATTTGACTTTTGTCACGGCTGTCATTAAATAATTCAAATGATTTTGCAACTAGATTTAGATTTCATGTTTTGTGTCGTCGACGCTGACGCTCAATGGAAATGTATCTTTTTATATATAATATATTTACATTTGTATCTGTAGCTGTATCTGTAGCTATAGCTGAACGTACGGTTTGCTCGTTTAGATCTTGCAGTCAGTCGGTCATTGGGCAAGTGTCTGGGGACGTATAAAAGCCAAAATTCGAACTAAACAGCGAACGGCGCACCATGGGATTTTCACAAATGAGATATTCAAATGTTTTACTTGGAAATGTGCATCTCAAGATACTCTGATTCAAAGATATATATATATATATATATATGAAAAATAATATGTAGAACATTTTTGATTCCATTGTTGTCTGTTTGGGGCTGTGCTTTATACAAATTTTCCTTTTCATTTATCCCAACAGCTGGCCAAGCGCCACATGAGTAATTTGCCCCCTTTCGCCCCTATTAATTATATATACAAAGACTGCGTCGGCTTGCTGCCTTTTGTATGTTGTTTATAAACGCGTGAGCTATATTTAAATAAAAGTTCCCAATTTGTTTATGTCCATAGAATATTCACATGCTTCTAGTCACTGGCTAGAGAGTTACTCGGCGTAGAACCAGACCAATTGGATTGACAGTGAAAATGTTTCAAAACATTAAAACGATAGATACCAATCTAAATATAATTTATATGGGTCGTCAAGCCTACAGCAAACACATATCTGTTACGACTGACCTAATCGAGAGTGCTACAATGGTAAATAGCTGGAACTAAAGACCGCTCATTGTCATCTCCCGAATACTATAAATCATACATCATAAATATTAGCATGATATCTATCATAATCTTGATCATATCCATTACTATGATTTTCTTTTAAAGATTTGAATATTTCTTAAGCACCATTAGCAGCTTACTACAAAGTAAGCTCCACCTGTTGAAGTAGCTTTAGATAAAAAAAATGCACTTCATAGTATTTTAGGAGCTAAGAAATTTATTTGAGCTAAAAGACTGAAATCTACATTCTAAAATATGTTCGGATCATTTTTGTTAGACATTGTCCAATTGACAAGATAATGGCTTTTGATAGAACGACCAAGTTTGTTTTCCATTCCTAGAAACAAGTTTTCCAAATAATCTTTCGTAACATAAAATTCAAAAATTTGGTTACGGTAAAAAAAAAAAATTAAAAACATCAAGCTAGGATCGGTTATGGGAGAAAATTCTGAAATACGTTTGTGTCGTTTCCATTAACTAAATATGCTTCAACTGGCCCACCATGACGACAGTCTTTCGATGATGAAATGGGTTTCATTCCATCCTTCAATAGCGTCCTGCTCACCGAAAAGCCCCCAGAAACCTTCTGCAGCATCATGGATTTTGAACGGGTTTGCATCAGATTCCGCCCCACTCGAGGCAAGATCGACCGTAATAGAATAGGCATAAGTACTTTCATAATAATTGGGGACGGCATTTTACGTAGAAATTTTAATTTAAAAACAAAAATGAAATAAAAATAAATTCAGCACACAAATGCGTGGTAACCAATGAAAATCTACAAGTCGAATAAACATTTTCCCATAAATAGTACGCAAAGTTGATTTCAATTTGATTTACGCTTGCTTCGATGCAAAACTTTTCTCAAAACTTTTCCAAACATTTCGAAGGTTGCTTGTCAATCCTCTCAGATCTATCAATTAGTCACGAAATTTTCCAATTAATTTTCCAATGTATTTTTGAAAATCCCATTCAGCTCGAAACTTGGGCTCTTAGAAATGATCATGCATATAAAATAATGAAAAATGGACACGTTTCAAATATTCATATTTAATTATACATATATACGCATGGGATTAGATTTTTCATCAATGAGATATACAAGTTCTTTGTTTGCCAGAGACAGACAGACACATATTCGTATATATATATATATATATATATCTGTATATCTGTCTGGTATTGCATTAAAGATCTCAACAAAAGTGTTTGAGCAAATTTACATACATATATATCTATATAGTTATTTATAGATACGTATATATACTTAATATTTATTTAAAATAGTATAAAATTCATATTACCAACTTACAGTTATTATATATACATACCTACACAACCAAGTATATATCTATTACATTTTCGAAGAATCCAACTCACCTATCACATTTTTTCCAAACATAAATGCATCCAATAATCAGCACGAATATGCAAAAGCATGATAATATATATTTCACACGATCAATTCCACAAATATCGGTCTTTAGATTATCGTACGTATCACGCGATCGATTGAACAATTGATCACAGCGTATAAGATTAAAGAGCGAACCCATTTTCAAAAAAACAATATAAACGAATAATAACTTCTCAGAGATCACGAGCTAATAAATACATTTATTTCGAACTCCACACATTTTCAATGTATTTCAAATATCATTGAATTTTCCACATGTACCAGACTAGACGTTTCTTGGTCTACATAGTATTTTGCGCACAAGAAATGTCGATACTTAGAAACCACACAGAAAATTGAAAATGTAAACAAATTATATTTCGCAATTACAAATATACAGAGCAACTAGTTTGCTATATGTACGTATTTTATTGTACTTGTTTTGCTTCAAAAGATATTTCGTATTTTAGATACACACATTGTATCTGTATATTGCATGTACACATGTGTGTGTGTATATATAGTATATAAACATAAAACGCATGCCGCGTTTGCGTTTTACTTTTAATTTTGTGTGTTTTATCGCAATTATTGTGAATATAAACAAAACGGTTGAGACATTAAATGAAATATGCGCACGTTTCTACTGATTCGAAGAAGGCCGAAAATGTTCCCGTTAGCAGCAGCGGCCCGAACCGTCTGCAGCCGAGTAACGCAACGTACTGAAAGAAACGGTAAAGAAAGAACTCTCGCTCAAGAAGCTGGGTGTGCGTGCGAGACAGACAGACACAGAGAGAGAGGGAGATCGCGAGCATGCAAGCAAACAACCGAGCAGCCGAGCAACAGAGCATGCCTGCACGTGCACGATCGCGCGAAAGCTTTCGCATATTTCTTTTATTCTTGTACCCTTTGCAAATAGGTTAACGAAGCATATAATGCAGCGAAACTGACACGCCCAGCCCTTGTAGGGAAATATTAATTTTAAATATTTTCTAAGCAAAGCCAAACTAGTTGAAAATAAACGTTGTTTATTTTCATAACAAGGTATTAAAATGTACTTTTTACGTACTATTTTATTTATTTTTGTATACACTTATGTATATACGAGGTATCTTTTAGTAGGCACCTGTATATCACTAGCCGTTCAATGTGTCGTTACGTAACTGTGTTGATTTTTGTGTTGCCTGCATTGTTTTTGTTTACATGTGTTTTGCTTATTTGCCGGTGTTTGGCCACAGTTTGAAAGCCTCTGTGGCTGTCAAACTGCCTGGCAAGAAAAGCAAGCCGGTTTGGAATGTTAAACGATTTGAAACTATCTGTGCAGGCTACGGTATGTTTAAAAATCTAGGAAATAAGCAAATCGAAATTTAAAAATTATGCCACGTGCCCTTTTTATTGCAGATAGTTTGCAGATAAACTTGAAACGTAACTGTCATTTAAATATGAGAATCCTTAAGAGTTCCAAATACAAAACACTATCTAGTAGAAAGAGCAGTTCACGTAAAGCTGCGATCTTACCCACTGTGCTAGTACATGGTGGTGCCGGGCATATACGCGATGACTGGGTGAAATGCGTCAAATTTGGCGTTAAAGGAGCAGCGCAGAGAGGCTACAAGGTGCTGCAGAAGACAGGCAGCGTGCTGGATGCTGTAGAGCAGGCAGTTAGGGTTTTAGAAATGGATATTCACTTTAATGCAGGCTATGGGTCAGTGCTGACAGTGGACGGCGATGTTGAAATGGATGCGGCGATTATGGCTGGTGCTAATCTGGAAGGCGGCTGCGTTACCATGGCACGAGATATAACGCATCCCATAAGCTTGGCCAGACGCGTCATGGAAAAGACCAATTATCGATTTTTAGCAGGCGACGGCGCCATGAGCTTGGCCAGAAATGAAGGATTCGAGATACTACCCAAGGGTGCATTGGTAACAAAGGCATCTCAGAAACTCCTACAAATATTTAAGACCACAAATACTGACACGCTTTACAATGTTACGCCAGGCACCGTTGGCGCTGTGGCAATTGATGCGTGCGGCAATGTGGCAGCGGCAACATCAACAGGTGGCCTAACAGGTAAGTTATCGGGTCGTATTGGTGATTCGCCACTACTAGGAGCTGGTACCTATGCTGACAATAAGTCAGGTGCCGTGTCGGCCACTGGACATGGTGAATCGATCATGCGCTACAATTTAAGTTCGCGCGTTTTGGCGCTGGTGCAGCACAAAGATTATGCGATACAGCAGGCTGCGGAACAGATACTAAAACAGATGACAAAGCGCTTTAATCAGACGGGTGGTCTAATAGCCATCGATCATCGAGGTCAGCTGGGCATCTGTTTTACAACGGAGTGTATGTCCTGGGCCTATCAGCAGGCTAACGAGCTGCACTGCGGCGTGACAGTTGGCGAGGATGAAGTGGAGATTGTAAACGAAACTTCAGAATAGAGCTTAACACAAACAACAAAAATAGAACAAAACATAATTATAATATCTATAATAAAAACATACATAATTTTAAAACTGGTCGCAGCCAGCACAATAAGAGTTGTAGCTATTTAAATTGAGCAACAAAAATCACAGCTGCCACAAATGGCAAATAAGAGGTTGCCCGTGGGCTGTGATTCTATGAAGAACCGGAGCGCCTGGGTGCAGCTTAATTCGTGGTCGTTCACTTTCTGTTTAATCAATTGCTGCAATTGTATCTTATCGGCTGCATGCTCAAATCGTGCACCACATTTGCATGTGTAAAGAGATTTAAAGCGTTGCAACGATTTTATCAAGCACACAGGACAAATCAAGTCAAGATCTTTGGGATCGGTGTCCGGCTCAATGTACAGTGCTTCCAAGTGCTGTTCTTGAAGGGCATACCATTCATTGACATCAGAGAGCAGCTCCTCATAGACATGTTGCTCCAATTCCAAGTCTTGATCCAATTCTTTCAGCTCTAATCGTAAAATGGCTTCAAGCTCCGACTAGAAATCAAGTTAAATTAACTGATTTTTATATTTATTGCCACAAATTACCAGTTGCACTTTACGATTTCCATCGACGCAGTCCTTGCGTGCATTCAAAATGCGAATGCGGCATTTCTATTGATTAAACAATTTAAATTTGGTTTAATAATAAGTTAATAAGCCGCTCAACTTTTTTCTTACCTCTCTTAACAGCTCTCGCAGCTTTGGCATGCCTAGACGTTGTTGTCTGGCAACACTTTGCGCATGCCGTTTTTGTTCAACACTTGTATTATATATGGGACTGCTGGGACACTGCATTTTGGCAAATTCTAAATAATAAGCAATAAGACTAAATCTTAATAATTTGTGAAATGCGCGCGTGAACGCCAACAATCACAGCTGTTTATTTATCGGTAAAATATCGAGATACAACAGTTGAATTTTCATATCGCTTACCTACACTGCCGTACAGAGTTGCTCTGAGTATATTTTGACATTCGCAATATGGCGTACTTCATGCTTCCGCTCTTTCTTTCCCTTTCTTTTACCAACGTGCATAGTGTCTAGTAAAAGGTTAGTGCTATTTTCTCAAATTTCTCAACGAGAAACGTTCTAAAATGTTGATATTTTGTGCCTTAAACAGATGCCAGCCCCGGCCGTTAAGAAACCAGCAGCTAAAAAGCTGCCCGCTGTGCCGGAATCTAAACTCAAGTTCAGCAAGAAACAAATCAGCAAGCGTGTTGCAGAGACGAAACGTCGCCTGAAGCGTGTCGCTGTCATAGCCCTGCGCAAGAAGGAGAATCTGGTGCGTGCCGAGAAGTACCAGAACGAGTACATCAAGGCTGATCAGCGTGAGATCAAGCTCCGTCGCTTGGCCAAGAGCCGTAATCAGTTCTACGTGCCCGCCGAAGCCAAATTGGCATTCGTTGTGCGTATTCGTGGGTGAGTTATTTGTCATAATTATCGCGTGTGTTATATTTTCTAATGCTCAATTATGCACTTGCAGTATCAACAAGGTTGCACCAAAAGTACGCAAAGTGCTGCAGCTGTTCCGTTTGCGCCAGATCAACAATGGTGTGTTCATCAAGCTGAATAAGGCCACTATCAATATGCTGCGTATTGCTGAGCCCTACATCACCTGGGGTTATCCCAATCTGAAGTCGGTGCGCGAGCTGATCTATAAGCGCGGCTTTGTTAAGCATAACCGTCAGCGTGTGCCAATCACCGATAACTTTGTTATCGAGCGCAAGCTCCGCAAGGCACATAGCATTCAGTGCGTTGAGGATTTGGTCCATGAGATCTTCACTGTTGGACCCAAATTCAAGTACGCCTCCAACTTCCTGTGGCCCTTCAAACTGAACACGCCCACCGGCGGCTGGCGCAAGAAGGCTAATCACTACGTCAACGGTGGTGACTTCGGCAACCGCGAGGACAAGATTAACAGATTGCTGCGCAAGATGGTTTAAACAGCAGAGCCTCGCAGTGAAATAGCTTAAAACACAGTAAACGGTCTGGCAACAGCGAAAGAAATAAAATTAACTCTTTTTATGAAAGTACCAAAATGCCGTTCACAAAATCGAAAGTGTTTTCACTTTTATGGTTAGTATGCTTCTAATTATAGAGGATGCTTCATTAGACATAGATTGCAGGAATTGGATACGAATTAAATATAAATTGCATAGCCGTGAGGTTATAAGCGGGCATTTCGCTTAATTCAATTGATCGTCAATTCGATACAATCATTTACGTTCTATGAGCATAATTTTAGTTGTGTTTACATGAATTATGTTTGGCGTTAGAGATGGCCTTAAGAGAGTGTTGGATCTCAATAGTAAGACAAGTTGTATCTCACGTTAACACCTTGGGCTTTATTTACCCATCTCTAGCGGACAAAGCACTGTATTTTCGTGACAGCGATGGACCCACTCAGTTTCGTAAATTTATATGGGCTGATTGATCATAGGGTTAGCTGTGAAAAAAATAGTGATTCACCTGCATAATTAGTCTGTCTGAAAATATTTGGTATATAGTATGTTTTTTAATTTGCGACGCCCCCGATAGGCATATTCAACAGTTTTTAAGATATGTATTCCGATTTTCAAGTCTACGGCTTTAAAAAGCCGAATACCATTTTCACTTCGTGAACGAGTATTACAAGAGTTAATATGAGATTACCAATTATTTTATTACGTTTACATGGTATATACATTGTTATTGGATTAAAAAATAAATTATACGGCCATTTCCATTTGAATCTTGCCATGCGGATTGTAGCCAAGAAGTTCGAAATCCTCGTAGCGAAGATCCTCAATGTTCGAAGTTTCACGCTTGATAACAAGTTTGGGAAAGGGACGCGGTTCTCGTTTCACCTGCTCCAGCAGGGGACTCACATGATTGTTATATACGTGAGCGTCGCCCAGCGTATGGACAAAATCGCCAGGCTTTAAGCCCGTCACATGGGCTATCATGTAGGTCAGCAAGGCATAGGAGGCAATGTTGAAGGGTACGCCCAGACCCATGTCGGCGCTGCGCTGATATAGTTGGCAGGACAATTCGCCACGCGACTGCGACACATAGAACTGGGCCAGACAGTGGCATGGCGGCAGTACCATCAGGGATAGATCCATGGGATTCCAGGCGGACATTATGATGCGACGGTCCGCCGGATTGGTACGTATGGTATCGATAACCTGTTTCAACTGATCAATTCCCTGGCCGGTGTAGTCGTCATGGCACGTCCGATATTTAGCTCCAAAGTGACGCCACTGGAAGCCATAAACTGGACCCAGATCTCCAACTTCACGATCCGTGTAGCCGCATTTGTCGAGAAACTCGCGTGTGCTATTACCATCCCATATATGTACATTCTTCTCCTGCAGGATTTTCGCATCTGTCTTCCCAGCAATAAACCACAACAGCTCCTCGGCAACTCCCCGGAAGAAGACGCGCTTGGTAGTCAGCAGGGGGAACGAGTCCCGTAAGTCGAAACGCATTTGAGCGCCAAAAATGGATCGAGTACCCACCATGGTACGATCAATCCGCTCATCACCATATTTAATAATCCTCTTTACCAAGTCCAAAAACTGCACTTCATCAAAGTTCCTAAACTCCTCATTTTCTTTATTCCGTTTCTCGGGGGAACATTCCATATCCAATGTTTTCATCTGCGCATCCAGGCGCCTTTTCGACGGGGAAGGAGATTGCTTCGCTTTCGTAGGACTAACCATTTCCGAAAATGAAAGAAAAGTTTGGCAGATAATCACGGACGTTATTAGTTGACTAAGCTTTTGGCGCTAAAATGTATAGAAAAAAGCCGCGAAAAAATTTCAGAAAATACAACCATGTAAAATGGCGACAAAGTGAATTTGAAATTGTTGATTCGATTAAAAGAAACTTTTAAATTCTAGTTTTTAATTTATAATTCATAAACCATTAAATTGTGCATTGATATTAATTTATATGAAGTACCAAATCCGTGTTTGCAACATACATATACTCAAATATTTTATGGAGCTTAGTACGAAAAATTGTAGTAAATGTCTGCAAAACTTAGCAAATATCCAAAATATCTAATTAAAATTATTTTAATTTATTTATAGATCAATTGCGCTGACAAAAAGAACTATCGGACTTTCCTGCAAAAAAGAAACAAGAACAAAACTATTTCCGAAATGTTATCGATAAGTATCGAATGGTATTTCAGTTAAGGGTCCGCATCCACATCCATGTCAACTTCTTTAACTGTTTTTCGCTATTATAATGAGCTTAGATATTATTTACGCAGTTATGTTAGATTGTGCGATTGAATTGTAAAAGTGTATCAACCGCCAAAAGCCATGTGATGTGTACGCCGCATTTCGACGTCCCTTTTATATGGTAGCTCAAAGGAAGACTTACTGCTTATCTATACTAACGATGGACAGCTCTTAGTCCTTGAATAACGCTTATCATCGATAGTATTTATGGTTGGTTTTTTTATTCCTTTCTAAATTATGATCATTAATCAAATCATATTTTGATAAAAATAAAAATCTTTACAACAGAAATGTTAATCTTATTAAACTCCAAATTGCTTTGACTATTCAAATATATTTTTTAGCGCGATCACTAACTTCGCGGCAGTAGACTAGCAATAAGAAAATGTTTTTAAAATGCCATTTTAAATCAGAATTTATCAATATATTAACTTTTTTTGCCTCGCAGCTGGCAGTGCTTGCAACTCATTTTATAATTGTCAAAGACATATATTTATGTATATTATTTCGCATAAGAAAAAGCCAAAAGGGAAGAAAACAGCAACCGGTTTACAGATCTTTGTGTTGTTGTCAAAACATATGCGATTTATATAGCATTTTACATATGTCACTTAGTCTATATGCTAACGGTATAATGCGCAATTGTCTCTCTTTGAATTATAGATTGTATTGTTCCTATTACTGATGTGTTGTGGTAACGTGTATATTCTGTACCAGGCGCTGTCCCCAATACTCTTCCAGATTGAATGGCTTGAAATTTTTTAATTGATTATCAGATTCATTGCGGTATATAACAGATGTACTCTGTTCGCTAACCTGTAAGTAAACGAAAAGAAAATCAAAAACCATTAACACTCACGATCAAGAAAAGTGACCTGCCACAAGGCGCTACAAATTGTCTTGCCAAATTTAAATATATCATCTATATCTGTATCTATATATATCTATATGCATTTTCATTTCAATACTTACTTTATTCCAAGCCTCCCGAATGTAACGTATTAACTCATCGTGCTGTGATATGGGCACATTTTGGTGCTGCTGTTGTTGTTGTTGTTGCGAGACAGTTGCATAGAGCACATTAGTGTTTGTTGTTGCATTATTAATGCTATTATTGGAGTATTGTGTGCTATGCGATGTGTTTGTTACTGTAGATGCCGAAGATGGCGAAGATGACGAAGTTGAATTTGCATTGTTATGATGATGGTGATTGTGTGGTCCGTTGCCGCTGCCCTGGCGGCGAATGTAGGGGAAACGTCTACAATAATGTTAGATTATTATTAGCCAAATTAGTTTTTCAATATCGTGAAAAAAAATATCGCCTAGTTTTTCACGCAAACACACACATACAGACACAGCCACACTCACAAACACCCTCAAACACTGAGTGTTTACTTTTTTTCAATTTGTATGCGTCACAAGCTTAGCGTAGCATAAACATCTTATGTGTGTCACGCAAATATCGGACTTACCCATTGTTGCGTTCCATTTTGTTATTGTGTTGATAGAAAATATTGCTTCAGTTGCTTGTTTTTGTTTATCACACAATTCCCAAATCTATTATTGGGAGTATTGTGAGCTATTTTTTTCTTTTCGTTGTTGCATTTGACAGAAGTATCGATTGCATGGCTATCGAATAACTAAAACACATTGGCAGCGCTAAAAGCCGGTTGATTAACAGCGGGCTAAAATGAATTTAACAGCTGTTACTGTTTGAAGACGTTACAAATATGAAATGAAAACTTGCAATATTTTCACAATTTCGTTTTACGTTTATTTCTATAAAATTCGTAACATACATATTTTGTTCAACTGTTAATAATAAATGAAAAAATAGCTGCACACATGCGTATACATACACTTACAATATAAAAAGGAAATGTAGAGAGTAATCATATAAAAATTTTTTACAAAAGAATTACCGTATATATGTGTATATAGTTCTTAATGAGCATTGTTAAACACAACACAATGTTCTTTAATCAATTATCATTTCGACAATCTGACCATCTCATATGTATTTCGATAATAAAAACTACTTTTGTCTTTAACATAATAAAATGCACATTTGAGTTTCAATTTTTGTCATTACATTTGGCAGCACCAAGGGTACGGTAGGGGGCAAGGAAAGGTATATATGTAGGTAAAGTACCGTTCAATTCGTCATATCATATCGTTGTATGCCTTTGTGCTGCATAACATATTTATATGTATTACGAATAACAGTTAGATTTGTGCTAATAGTTTCAATTTCTTTAAAAACAAACTATTTTGGCGACGCGCTGTTTACAAATGAAGTAAACAACAATTTTTTACACTTATAACATACACACATATTGTTGCAGCTGTGCTGGAAAACGTTCGAAAAGCGCAAAGCACTTCCATTATCGTAGTTGTCGTAGTAGTAGTATTAGTAGTGCGGTATATCAAGGATAGCCAATGGAATTGGAAATTAAGGTGACCACATTGTCATATGGAGAGTAAGCTGCTTTTGCTGATCGATTGTTTTCCAGTGCTACCAGGAAGTTAACATTCGCAAGGATTACAGATCATCGTCGCCAATGCCTTCAAATGCTTCGTTGCGCACGGACGCAGCCGTTTCGTCATTGCGAAAGAAAACAGCGGCGAAGGTGCGAGCCGTTGTCAGCTTGTGCTGCTGCTTTGAGCGTTGCGCTAGAAACTTAACCGGCGGTGTCATCGTTGTCGATGTACCCGATGTCGTTGTGCAGGACGAGGAGACTGAGCTGGGCGTCGATGTGGTCGATTCCGATGCGCCACGAGATGTGCTTGCTTCCTGCTCATCATCGCTTCCACCGCTGGCTCCGCCACTCCCATTGCTGTCACTGTGCAGCAGCTCATCGACCATGGCCTGCAACGAAACAGACATAAGCATTGCCTGCTGGCTGGTAATCGTTATCCACCGCAGCGTTTGCTTCGACATCAGATACTCGAAAGATAACTGCAGCTGAGTTGGCTGATCTCGTGACTCGTACGTATTATGCATTGCACTCACTCGCCAGCAGCGCATCCGAGTGACCCGAAATTTGGTCTCATAGATTTTGGCACCACGTGCCGTGCGCAAACTCAGCTCCCGATTGCCAATGGTCACCAGCGCTGTGGTCTCCAGCTCTGGGTAGTCCACCTGCGCGGCGCCGAACTGTAAACAGCCATAGGAGGGCAGCTGACGCACTAGCTCTAGATATTGCAAGGGTCGCGATTGCAGCTGCAAGCTGCACAGCTGTCGCCGCATCTCAGGCGTACAAATAACCCATTCACGTGCCACATCCGCCAGCGTTTGATTGTAGAGTAGGTTGAGCGCCACGCTGTTGTTCAGCAGCTTTGAATCCCATCGCGAGTTCCAGTAGCATGTGCGCAAGAGCAATTGACAGGGCTGCGCATGCATGCGCGAAATGAATGGCGACTCAAAGTCCATCAAACGGCGGAGCAGCAGCACAGCGGACGGATCGTCTGGCGAGGAG
Organism: Drosophila hydei; assembly: GCF_003285905.1. NCBI lineage: Eukaryota > Metazoa > Arthropoda > Insecta > Diptera > Drosophilidae > Drosophila > Drosophila hydei. The sequence continues at coordinate 2,728,674 of NW_022045678.1, forward strand.
GAGCCATCCTCTGATGCCTCCACATTTCGCATGAGATACAAACAAAAGAATTGTATTAGTTCGTCGGGGAGCTGCAGCATGCGACAGACGGACTGCAGCAGAGCGCTTACATTCTGCTGCACATGACAGTTGACCAGCAACTGTACACCACCTGATCCTCCTCCTCCTGGTCCTGCTGCCCAGCCACTGTACACCTCCACTTGAAGCTGCTGCTGCTCATCCTCGCTGCTCACCGAGCACTCGGCCAGCGCTGTGTCCAATTGAGCGCGGTGCAGAAACTGTTGTAAGTATGTGAGACGTGTGATTCGCCCATCCTGACCAATGATCTGCAAGTAGTGCTCTAACGCAGCACGTCGTGTCTCCAGCTGACTGTTGCTCAGTGGCAGCAGCCGCTTGGGTGGGAATGGCGGTAACGCAGCGTCAGTGCAACGCCTACGCAGCTGTTCGTGCAGCGCGTGCAGCTGCTTGTAACGCAGGCTGCAATGATAGTTACCATTGATGTAGATGTTGTATACCGTGTATGTGGGCGAGCCACCGCTCCCATCCGCATATTGTTCCTGTGTGTCTGGTATTGAGAAATGCATTTTGTTGTAGTTGCTGCTGTTGTTGGACGCTGTTGTTGTTGCGTTCACTATTTCATTGCGTTTTATTTGTCCGCCATGGACGTCTCTAGCCTTTTGTTGGCCGATTAGTCACTGTGGTTTTATTTGTACATGTATTAATTTATTTAATTAAAGAAATTGCGATTGAGTTTTTTCACCTACACGCTGGAGGTGAGCTACTCACTTTGGCACAACCGATTCTTAGAAACTTATTTAGCTATCGATATTTTTATATTGCAATTTAAATATTAATGAAATAATATTTGAGATGGGTAATAACGCGGAAATATTCCACATACAGATTATTTCCTACAAATTGAATTAAATATTGAAGATATTTATATATACATTTTTACTTCAATGAAAATATGACAAGGTAGGGTATATAACCAGTCCACATTATGAATTTAAATTGGTCTCCCATCTCTACAGTTGGTGTATAGTTTTCAGTTGCATGGTTCTTGAGTTAGTATATAACTATCGATAACTTTCCTCCCAGTTTACACAATTCAAAAATTAAATGATATGAATTCAAGTTAAACTATCATATGGCATATGTCTTTCAAGCAAGCGCTAGCTTATTGATTACAACTAAGTATAATTTAAGTTTACATTATTAAGATCGCTTGTTTCAATGGACAATGGTCAGCTGGGTCAGCAGCTGATCCGCAACTATCAGCTGAGAGTGTGTTTAATGTAGGGAAAACGTGGACGACACGAGAACGTATCAACGTATTTTGAATGGAATTGCCAAAACAAAGACCACATCATGACATTGGAGCTCTCTTTGCAGACGCAGAGGGCTTTCTGCGGGTCAGTGCTCCCATGGTGAGATACAGTAAGCTGGAGTTTCGAAGATTATTGCGCCAGAATGGAGTCCAATTGGCGTTTACACCGATGATGATATCTGATTCGATCAACAATAGTGAAAAGGCTAGACAGAATGAGTTCACCACGGGCCTTGATGATCTGCCTCTAATCGCCCAATTTGCCGCCAAAGATGCAATGGAATTTGTAACGTCTGCACAGCTCATCTATCCTTATGTGGATGGCGTTGATTTAAATTGCGGCTGCCCGCAAAGTTGGGCAATAGCCAAAGGTTATGGCTGCGGACTGTTGCGGCAACCAGAGCAGGTGCGAGATGTAGTCCAAAGCTTGCGGCGCACACTGCCCTCGGATTTTAGCGTCTCTGTAAAGATGCGTCTTTTAAACAGCAGCGACAACCAGACCTCAGTACAAAAGACGATTCAGCTGGCTCAGCAATTGGAGCACTGTGGCGTCACCTTTTTAACTTTACACGGACGTACGCCAGCACAGAAGCATTCCAAGGATACACTCAACGTGGAAGCCATGGCCAATGTCGTCAAATCGCTGCACATTCCGCTGATAGTCAACGGCAATGTGGAAAGCTATCAAGATGCCTGCGAACTGCATGCCCAGACAGATGCTGCAGGCGTCATGGCCGCACGAGGATTACTCGCGAATCCTGCACTATTCAACAGTGACTATCGGCTAGCCACCACAACGCCAAAGGAGTGTTTACAGCAGTGGCTGGACATCGCAGAGTCTGCGGGTGATAATTTGCATTTTCAATGCTTTCACCATCATCTTACTTTTATGTGGAGCAATGCAATGAAACGTGCCTTACGCATCCAATTCAACAGTCTCGGCACCAAGCCGCAAGTACTGCAGTTCCTTGCCGAACACTATGATGTACGTCCCAGTCCCAGTAGTTCCACATACCAATACACAAACTGCACATATACCCACTTCACACCGCCCAAACATGCACGTCATTTGGCTGCGGAGGTGGAAGAAAATTGTTGGGATGCTGGCAGCGATGGCAAATATTTTACAGACTTTAAAAGTCAGCAAGTGTCTAGCGAAAATGGGGGCGATCTTAATCTGGGAGGTCTATTCCTAGATGACGACTGACGTGTAAAATAAATCAGGTAGTTATGGCGTGCGTTTCAATTGGTTTAAGGCGACAGTTAAATTTAAATAAAAGAAAACGTATTTGTCGGTAGGTACATGTATACAAATATTTTAAAAACAAAAAAAACACTAAACAGCTAAAAAATCTTTTAATTTTTTAACAGTTGTAGATTCTGTTAGACCTCATAGTAATCGGAATATTACATGTATATATCGATAGTAAATTCGAATGCTTACCAACTGAAATTTTTTATACAAGGCTGTTATTCAGGTCTAATTGCTGAAGACTCAAATATTTTAATTTTATATTAATTGTAAATACACAAAACTTGTCGCCACATAAACGACTATTGTGATTTAAATTGTTATTCATATTCTATTCGATAGTCGGTAGCTTAAAAATATTGGTACACCAAGCGTCGTCCATCACTAAAAACAAAGCAGGAAACCAAAACAAAAAACAAACACGTTAAAATGCGCCGCCGAGAGTTACAAACTATACAACTAAAACTCTCCGAGCTTAAGGAGTATGAGCAGGCCAAAATGGAGCGTGCAAAGGCACGCCAGCAGGTGTCATCGCCACGCACGCCCACACCCACCTCAGACAGCGAAATTATGTTGCTGCCATCGAGCAGTGTGCCGACAATTTTATTGGCCAACAACAGCAACAATGTCGGCGATGATGCCGACAGAACGGCCAAGGAGTGAAGAGATTCATAAGTTCCGCTTATAATATATGGTAAGTTGACGTTTGTAGTTACGAATACAAGTTCAAATTGTTGTTAAATTACATTAATACTCATTGCCAATGCTGCTACTGCTATTGTTGTTGTTGTTGTTGTTCTGAAAACGCACCGTCTCAAAGCCATCAACGAGTATCTCGCGATCCTCGGTCTGTTGGCGCTCACGCAACCATTGTTCGCGCACTGGCATGTAGCGACGCAGTCCCGGCCATTTACGCCAACAGCGACGTTTATAAAGCAGCCAAATCAGCGACACTGCGCATCCAAAGAGGAAACACAATAAAAATATGCTAACGCCACGCACATGCGAATGGGTCTCCTCCTCCTGCGCGTGCGCCTTTGTAACAGCGGCCAGCACAGTTTCATTGTCAATGTCCGGCGCTATTGTTGGTGGCATCTTGCTTTGCTCCTTGTCGCACCACGTAATTTTCACATAGTTTGTGATGACGTCTCCTGCAAGCGAATGAATGCGCACGGCACACTCGTTGTAGGTGCCGTTCAGTGAGGTCTTGTGTACGTAATTCGCGAGGGCATGTTGGCGTCGTGTTATGCAGCTCAGATGCGTTTCGGCCACCTGCTCAGAGATATTGTTGCGATAATGAAGCACGTAGTTAACAATCAATCCATTCGGTTGATCTGGCTCTGCAAAGCGCACGATGTAGTCCGTTGTCTTGGGCAGACGGCATGCCATTAGTTGCGGCAACAAGTCTGCACCAATTGTGAAATTTGTGCGTTCGTGCACCGTCGTGGAGCTGCTGCATCCGAGCATATTGCAAGCTTGCAATTGCAATGAGTACAAGCGATAGCGCTCCAGCTGACGCAGCTCATAAAACGTCACATTGGACGCCAGGCGCAGCTGCTGCCCTGCCTTTTGCGTCGAGGACGCACAATTGTCGGGCTCATCTAGGCTGCAGCGAAACATTTCAGCCATTTGTTTGATGAAATCCTGATCGAGCGCTTGATTTGCCTGTCGCGTGCAGCATTCATCATAGTCGTCTTGTTCCTGCCGCCAGCGCACTGCTTCCATGTCTTGCCTGGACGCCGGTTGCCGGCAAAAATTGCGTTCATCCATGTAGGCGGTATCATCAGTTAGTTCATGCACTGTTAACATATAATAATCCAACTCCTCTCCCTTTAAGCGTAGCGTTAACGTGTTGTCCGTCTTCTTGGTAATGGCCAGTGCTGGAGGTTTTGGTATATCCATGTGCGTTTCCACGTAAATCAAATCGCTGCGCGCGTCGTGCTGTATATCGCCGCCAAAGGTGCGCAGCATGCAGACGTAACGCGTATGCGGCCGAAGTTGATCCAGTTGATAGCTGTAGTGGGTGCCATTATCCTGTAGATCATCCGCAAATAGCAACAGTCGCTGCCAATTGATGCGCGTGCAGATTGGCGCCTCCAGCTCACTTTGCTCGGCATACCTTGTGCCCAGCGGCACGGTTCTATAAATCAGCTCGAGCTCTACACTCATTTGCAACTTTAGCCAGCTGAACTGCAGCGTGCGATGAGACGTTGGCTGCAAAGAGATGGTAAAGCCAAAGGCATTCAATTGTTGAATGAACATTAACATAGACGGGCTTACCTGCACGAGCAACTGAAGCTTGGCTGGACCGCAGAGCACCTCCTGGTCGCTGGTCTGCAGCGAGTCCATCACCTTGTCATGTATAACGCGATCCTGAAACTCTTTTATATGCTTGTTGCATAGCTTATTGTTGCGATGCATAAACATGCCGCCGCTGACAAACTCCAGCTGCTTGGTTGGTGCCCACAGCTCGCTGAGATGCTTGTTGTCGTACAATATGAAAGCATAATGCCGATTCTCGAGAGGATCGCCGTGTATGCGGCGCAGGTTGCTCAGGAACTTCAGACTGCTCAGCTGTGAGGAGCTATAAAAAAGCCAATTTCAATAGACAGGCGACTTGTTGGAATGGAATACGAACCGATAGATCTTTAAGTGTCCGCGTATCTCGCGTATGCTGCTGAGACTATGCTCCAGCTGCTGCTCATTGACTTTATTGCGTATGGTGATGATGAGGCTGCTGTTCACAATTTGACAGCCGCGCAAATCCTCAGCATCGGCCAAATTGTATATGACAATCATGCCATCCTGATGCTCTGGCGAACAGACGCTGATGCATGCCTCCAGTGGCGCACAGCGTACGCAATCCGATGCGGCATTGGCTTTGTAGCCGCTGGGACAGAACGCCACACACTTGTCGCCAAACGTAAAATGGCCATGGAGATGGACACATTCGTCGCGGGTATAACAGCGTTGATAGTGATCCAGCACATACCTGCAAACGGACTAAGACTAAGTGGCAATCAACCAGACGCCAAGCCGAATCTGGCCCAGTTCCGTACTCACTTGGTCGCCGGGCAACGCTTAACACAGACACCTGCATCCGTTAGGCCACGGCAGACGACACAGCCGGCAGCTGTTGTATTGTGACAGCCGCCCAGACACTCCTCGTGGCAGCTCTGCAAATTTCTGCGAAATTCAAAAGTTTTGCAATCGGAAAGTAAATCAGTTCGAAGTGGAAAGAGAAAAGTTTCAACTCAGATCAAAAATATGTTTTATTTTAATATTAGAGTTTAGCTTTTTGTGTGCTAATGGTCGGATATTGGCCTAGTGAACCTGAACCTTTTATAACATTTTGTAATCCAGGACCTAAGCTGAATATCTTAATATTAACTTGAGGCTTTTATGTCTAAGGCTTGTCTCAAGTGGTTTACAGCGAAATCGTTGCTAATGTTAAGCTTCTGTTAATAACAGTGTTGCTTATTAACATTAACAGTATGTTACATTTAATTTCTAAGAATTTAGGTTTAGCAGGGAAAATGTTCTGTCCGCTTTACATAAAACCTTTTGCTGGTCACATCTGCCTCTACTCTTCAGACTACTATAGACATTGATAGGGCTGTTCGCAGTAAAATATCAAATAATTAACGTCAGACACCTACCGATCATAGTGCACGACATTATCGTTTTCGAAGCGCTGGCAGGTAAAATTCGACCAACAGTAGTTGGAGGCGCAACCTTTGCAATTAGCTCGATGTGTGCAGTTGTTGGATCCAATTACAATATGATTCTCTCCAGCGCTCAGTGTCAGTCGATCCCAATTGATCTACAAAACGAGAGTTGAGTGAGCACATCTAGATATCAGGCATTATGCATACCCTATTCAGCTGGCAGAGCTTGTGGCAGTTGCCGATGTAGACGTGACCATGTTGTATGGCAACTAGAGACTTAAATTCCAACTGAAATTCGGAGAGAAAAGTATTATCTAGAAAGAATGTGGATTCAAATTGATCTTGATCAATTCTAGAAATTCTTATATAATTTTACGATTTTCTTCATCATAATTTTCACTTACCAGCTCTAATTCGGGCATGCTGGTAATGCCCAGTGCATAATTGAGGAATAGTCGTCGGCCGCGTATTACAGTGAGATTGGGAAACATGTCACGGATATTGGTCAAGTCCTTAACCTCGGTGAATATCATATAGTCCGTGATTTCGCGCAATTTGGGAAACGAATACAGCGAGAAGTTGCAATTTTGACTGGGCAATAGTGTGATCATTACATAGCCAATGACCACTGTACAATTATCCAATAGTCTCATTTTGCTGCACTCGTTGCGTATGTCTATGCTGGTGCATTCTTTGAACTCGGCCGATTTATATTGCTGTGTGGCTGCCAAGGCCAAGGCCAAGGCGAAGATGTTAGCAAGCGCTAGCAACATGTGTCCAAGCTTTAGCAGCATGTTGCCAAGTGTCTGTTGTTCGTGCGTGTTTATAATTGTTGCTGCAAATGGGAATGTTGCTGCTGCTGCTGTTGCTTTTGTGCTGTTTGTTGCTGGCGTCTTTTCAACATTGCTCAGCTTTCTGCTCTTTCATCGGATTTGTTTATATGGTGTAACTTACAATTATTTCGCTCTTGCCGTTTCTCTGTCTCTTTAGCACTGTTCGCCTAATTAGCGCATTGCCTTTTGCCGATCGTACCCGAATTCCCGATTAGCCGCAATTTATGAGTTTCCACACTATCGTCAACGAAAATCGCCCAAGAAGCTTCAGTTAATTTTTGGTCGCCGACTTTTTCGCTTAGTTGTCTAAAAATTCACACAGTAAAAAAAACACACACACCGACAGGAACACAGTTAAAATAATTATTGCTGCTTCTGCTAAAAATCACAACGTTGCTTTTTTCTCTTTCAAAGGGCACAAGTGCTAGCCACGAATTGATTTGATTTCAATATTGCGGTACTTTGCCTGCAGAGTCTTTCCATTGACAGAGTTGCCACGTAACTTAAAGATCAAGAAGGAGTTGGTTAGTGTAGGAAGTGAGTCAGGGAGAAATAAATACATAATAACTCCCAAGGAAAACATTATTATATAGATATTTATTGTATTATTTATATATTTATTATATTATTTATTTATTTATTATACTATTTATATATTTTTTTTTATATATTTATACCATTTTTTTTTTCATTTAGTTAAGTAATTATCATTTTAATTGTTATAAAATATTTTGTTTCTTAATAAATTCAATTGCGGTTTCAAATAGTATAATTAAATTAATAAAAATATTTTTTTGGGAAAAATTATTTGTGGATTTTTAAAACACATTAAATATTAATTTAATTGTTTAAAAAATAATAATTTCAATAAATAATTAATTTCACGATTTTAGTTTTTATTATGAACATTTTATATAAATATGCATTTTATATTTTTTAATTTTATGTATTTGTTATATTACATTTTCTTTAATTAATTATAGTATTTAAAAGTTTTTAATATTTAAAACTAAGTTTTAGATTTATATATTTACAAATTATTAAAATTAGTTTGAAACTAAATTTCTCATTTATAAGAATTTTTAACTAATTTTAATTTTTAAACACAAATGATAAAAATTGATTTTTTAGGCCCGTTTGTCGTTTTAAATAACTTGACAATTTATTGAGTTGTTTTTAGAATTATTAGAATAAATTGGCAAAAATTGATCAATTGAAATAGTTTAAATTAAAAAAATTTAGCAAAATATAATTGATCAGAAAAAAACAATGGTTTAATTAAAGCTCGTTTTACATTTTCACAAAAGAAATTTCTTTATTTATTATTATTAATAAAAAAATAAATTAATTGTTTAACACATAACTTTAATAATTTTTATTACATTTTGTTTCCTTGCAGTTGGCCATCATCAAGGAATCAATACACAATATATATATAACTACTTGACTTTATACCTCGTAACACTATATGCAAAATATAGTTTTATATATAAAACACAATTCAGATTAAATTTTGTAAGCACTCGTATATAGTTATTTATTAAGTTGAAATAGTTGAATTGTATTTATTTGTATTTTACATTCAATTTGCCAATGATTTGTTTAATGCTACAATAAAAGACTTCATAATTTGTAAAATCGAATTGAAAGTTTAATTTTCGAACAGTTTCTGAGACGCGTTCGCGACGATCTTGCTGCGGCGATGCCCAATTGTCGACTGGACGGAGGCGAATGGAAGCCACAGAGTCTGGGCCGGGAACTTAACGATCTGTGCGAGCCATCAAATTGATTTTTTATTTAGTGTATGCCCGCTTACACTGCGCAGCGTGGTTGATGGAACGTGCCAGCGCCGGCCTCACTATCATCTGTGTCGTACGGCATTTCGAGGGCAGGCCGTAAATTCATTTGAAGCATTTGATTTGCCGTCGATGTCGTTCGCGTTTCCCGTTAATTTGTCAACTGTGCAGCTGTCTGTTGCATAATGCCCGCGCACTCAAATCGAATGCAATTACACCACATATGCAGGGTGCAATTTCTCTCAGTGCAGTCAGTGGCTGCCTTTCCATTTTTATGCAGTTCCTGTTCTTGGCTTCTCTCTTAGCCATGCTCCTCCTGCTCCTGTCAAACAGCCAGCTGATTCGTATGGCTCATAAAAACAGCTGACTCCAATTAGCCACATGGCATATCGATCTTACGGGACCCTACACACACGCACGACCACACACACACACACACAGGCTCGCACATGCACAAATCCATCAGAGCAGCTGAGGCCAAAAAGCTATTAACGTTAACGAGAGTAGCATAAATATGGGAGAAAAAAGAGCTAAAACGAATCAATTTTCCAGCTGGGCCTACACGTTGAACGCATTTTAAGAAACCTTAAATATTTTATTATTTTATATTATTTTTGGGAGAAGTTTGACGGATCTTTGGGAAATTTTAAATAATTCGCGTTGAATCCAAAAGTTATGAATAGATAGAGATAGAGAGATATGGAGAGAGAGAGAGAGATCAGCTATCTCTTTATAAGGCAGTTCAAATATTGCAATGTTGAAGCATTAATGGATTATAATACTTAACAACGATTCTCAGACAAAGCCCAACTGATTTTGTATTAGAGTCGAACTCTTGACTTAAAAGTTAAATAACAACAAAAATCATATCTCTTACAATTTAGATCTTTTGCTTTTCCAATCATATTTGATTGAACTACAATTTGACTTTAAATTTTATTGAAATTTTATTTATCTTAAGAAACTATTTGAGGATTTGTAATATTTCTGACTTTGAACTTTGAAGAAATAAATAGAAAATAGGAAATATTTTGAAAAAAAAACAATTGAAAATAGATGAATTCTCTGATTCATACATAAACATAATCGAGTCATCTATGTATAAACTTTCCTTTTTTCTGATCACAGTTATCTATATCAAATAGAAAGCACAAGAAAAACAATATCATCAATAGTAAGAGGATGGCTTGGGTTCAATTGAATGAATATTTTTAGACTAAGACATCACAAATATTTCTTATTTTTTATTTAAATGTCCAGCAAACTTGCTCTTTAAAGTCTGCCGATAATAAATAAACAAAAAAATAAGTGAAATATTGTTTTCGTTGCAACGCATTATTTGTATGGAAAGATCATTTCATGTTTGGAAGGCCCCGTTGCTCGTGTCAAAGTTCAATTAATTCAATTAAATTAGTAGTAGTGTGTGTGTGTGTGTGTGTGTGTGTGTGTGTGTGTGTGTGTGTGTGTCATGTATAAAGCCCAACGCATATGAATCCAAATTTACATAAAATGAATACGTTCTCGTATGAGGAAAATAGTTTTAGACTTCTTTATCGACATTACATATATGTTTATATATATATATTTATATATAAATTTGAGGCTTAGTTTAGGTGAAATGTGAACTGGAGCTGCGTTTACTCTGGTGGCGTATTATCGTGTATCCATTCCTGGAAGTAAACCAAGCTCGTGTAGACGCTGGGTATGCGCAGGCCGCCGCAATTGTCGGAGCCGAAGGACATAATGCCGATCTGTGGAAAGGAAGACAATTTACTAAGGTTACTAAGCACCTATGTATGTCAGCTTACCTGTGAGAAGATGTTGTTCTCCTGAATGAAGAGCGGCGCACCGCCAAAGCCTTGGCAGACATCTTTTCCCTCGCCGCCGGCGCACATCCATTGGCCCTCAATGGAGTTGGGTGATTCGAGAGCGCCCGTCGAGCCATAGTTGCGCAGACACAAATCCCAGTTGGTGAGCGGCACGTCCAGATGCGACATCTCTGGCTGGCGAAGGCTCGACGTGGACATCTTGCCCCAGCCGGCAATGGTCGCCCGTTTGCCCACGACCAGATTGGCGCGTGTCTTTTGCAAACAGATCGGCTGTGTGGCCACTGCATTGGAGGAGCAGAAGAAGAATTACAAATCGATACGAATCTAATTTTGGGTTCTTGTAGGCTGCAGACATGCAACGCCCATTGATCGTGATCGTGGGCAAAGGAAAAGGGAGGCAGGTCTTGGTTATTGCAACATTGTTGAATTCATTGTTGCCCCATTGATTGGCCTTGCGCTCACGTACGCCCATTAAACGTTATAAAGCCATAAAAACCACCAGCCAACAAGCCTGGCCAGCAATTAAGGTAACGCCCCCTCGCAGCTCTCAATGGCAGCGTGGCTAATGTGTTGTTTACGGGTTTGCTTTCCTCTTCAGCCAGCCCACTGACGAATTGTGCCGGTAATGGCCCTTATTTGTTCAGATCGTAACGATATTGACGCTTTAACATTCAATTTAAATTTATGTTTTCCACAAAGCTGAAACTCCTTCTGAATTCATGAGAACACAAGAACACAAGCTCAAAATACAACAAAAATATAAGACTTACAATATATATTATCATAGTTACATATCAAAAATCCTTTTACAGAAAAAGTTAGTACTACAGTAAGCCGGGCTTATTTAAATAGTAGCTTGAATGCTAATGAAAACTCTAAAATTAGCATTAATCAAAACCATCTGATCTTTTCTTTGTATTTATATAAATATATTTTGCTATTCTAATATTAAGCCAGAATTCGAATTTATAATATTGTATAAATATGAGTTATTTTATTAAATAAATTTAGCTATCATTAATAATCATTAATAAAATATAAAAATTTCTACCTTTTCAGTTCTTTGGAATATACCATCTTGGAAGATCTTATTTGTTATAAACGTAAATTATATCATACTATTTTAATATTTTTTTTTTTACTATGGAAATTCTTTTCATTTTTATATTATCTTTATTAAACTATGCTAGGTTTATTTTTTACTATGGAAATTCTTTTCATTTTTATATTATGTTACAATATTATTTTATTAAAATTTCCGTCAACCCATACATCGAACTGCATTGCATATATATATATATATATATATATATATTTTTTTTTTTAAATTTCAAATGCAATGCAGTTCGATGTACGGGTTGACGGAAATTTTAATAAAATAATATTTTAACATAATATAAAAATGAAATGAATTTCCATAGTAAAAAATAAACCTAGCAAAGAATAATATTATATATATACCCTCATCTTAAAAGGTATAAAAAGTGAAAAATAAAATAAGCGCTCAGCACTGAAGCTAGACTTAAGTTGGAGACTTCAACTAAATACTTGCCCGATTTTAAAAAATTTTAAGTCCATTTACAATTTATGTCATCTACAAATAAATCTATAAATTATATGGCCCATTGGGCATGGACAATCGGAAAATATTGATTTTTGAATCAATTAAACTGTTTTTAGAGCGTGAATGAAATATATATATAATGATTAAACTCCATCACATACTTTTTCTGATACGCTATTTATATGATTTTTCATGAATATTTTATTTAAAACTTCCATTGTATTTATTGTATTAAAAATTTCTTTTACTTTGATTTAAGCTTTTTTAAATTAATTAAATTGAGCTTTCAGCAGATTTTAAGAGCTCGATTTTTATATTCTGTTTTTTTTTTTATCACAAATTCCTCGGATCGAATTAGAATAAATACAAGTTAAACTGCTTTAAAGAGTCTCTAAAATAGTTCCTTTCATTAATTTCAGTTGTGCAATTAGGAAGTGCAAAGCTTAAATTTGAAATTTGAAACAAAGTCCAGAACTATTGAACTATATCTAAAATCGAAAACTGGCTCATTATTTGGTACAGTAAGCACAGAGCGTAGAGCTTGGAGCTGGCCAATTAAGTTAGCCCCCAGTAACCCCCGTCCTATCCGAAATGTCGCCCTTGCCTCAAATTAGCAAACATGCAATGTGAGAGACGATGCGACGCATGTGTAGTTGACATTATTGAACTTGGCGAGTCAAAAATAACAAAAAATAGAAGAAATATCACAGAGCAAAACGATTTTTAATTAACGTTGACACTGCGAAGCGTAACCAGCTGCCAGCTGCCAGTTACCCCTCCCCCTCTCCCCTCGCCCGTATTTCAGTTCCATCGACCCACCCCGCCGTCAGCGCAAAGGCCCCGCCCCAATTCTTACCCGAGTAATTGAGCGGTGTTTTGAGCACTAGCAGCGCAATGTCATGATGGTATTGGCCTTGCTTGTAGTCGGGATGCACAATCACATGGCTAATGGCATGATTCACTGAGCGCGGTGCGCAGAAGCCAGTGCTAGCGCAGTCCGGATCACTGGAGGTGTCATACTCGCCAACGCGCACCGATGAGCTGCCGGGGAAAGTGAACGAGATTTTCTAATAGATGTGGAGATATCGGGACGGGCATAGCTTACAGTCGATGGCCATCGGCTTTGGCCAGTGCACAGTGGGCGGCTGTTAGGATAACGCGTCGAGCAATGATCGAGCCAGCGCACGGATAGGCAAAGGCGCCCGTGTTGACATCTGTAATTGTGTGAGCTCCGCATAACATACTCGCTTCTGATATTTTGTTCATTCCACTTACGCTTGAAGCCCACGCGTGCCACAAACGGATACGAGCCGAGGCCCTTGTAGAAGTGCCCCTGCACCAGCGACTTGCCGCACACCTGGTTCTTCTCCAGCGGACTGCTTGGACAGCACACGTAGGGCATCTCCTCGCCGCCGCCACAATACAGCGACTTATCGCCGTAATAGCAATTCTTGGCCACCTCATAGATCATGGCCGTGCAGTCGTGCAGCGGCGTACACTCGGTGCCAAAGGCGCACTCCGCGCTGCCAGCTGTCTGGCTGCCCAAATAGGAGCGAGCGGACACCGAGTGGCTGGCGTTGGTGTTGCCATTGGTAAGATCCCTCTTGGCAACAGTTGGCGGTATAACTAGTTTTTCTGGCAAGTCGAAAAAGTTATTTAATATATTACATTTTATATTTGGTATTTTCCATAAGTATCTACTCTATTAATTCTATACATAAATGAATATATATTTTTTGTATATAAAACTAATTTTATTTAATAATTTTCATTTAATTTAATACTTTTTATAACAAGTTGAAAATATATGTATCAAATTTGACAACATTTTTGAATGCATTAAAAATTTTGAAAAACAATTTCCAATAAATAACGTAAGCTGTAAGCAATTAATCGATTTACAATACTTTTAAGCTATTTTAATTCCATTGCTTAACTTTTCAAAGGTAAGGGAAAACACTTAAATCTAATTAATGTAGTTTTCCTATATGAGCCAGTTGGAGATACTTTAAGGAAATATTTTATAGGCCCACTAGTCAACAAAAAAATGTTTGGAATTGCAGTAAAAAACTGGCAAATTTAAAATAAGGATCGAATAAATAAATGTATATTAATACATAATTTTTAAAAAATGATATTTCTATATCCATATTTTATATTTATTTCTATTTTTATATTTATTTAAAAACAACTTTTTTAAAACCATTTTCAATTTCATCTCGAATATAAGTTAAGTTTATTAATTTTTCTTATATAAATTATGTAGAAGAAAAAACGAAATATATAATTTTTATATTAATTAATTTATATACATTATTTTTAAAATTTTTTTTTATTTGTTACCTAATTAATTATAAATATATAAATATATATATATATATATAAAAGATCTACTTAAAAAATAAATCATGAAATAATATAGTCAATATCTAGTATATAAAAATTTAGATAGATAAGTTAATTATATAATTAACTAATATTTAAGGCCAAATTAAAATGATTTTTTTAAAGAAAACTATATCAAATAATAAACAAGACATTAAATGTGATTAAATAGTTAAAAATATAAATTGAAATGCGAATTTTAATAAATAAAGGAAATAATTTATATATACACACACTTAAAAAATTAACTTTCGCAATATAATTTAAAATAATTCCCCAATTGCAAAAAAACTAAATAAATATTACTCAATATGACTTTATATGTTTCGTCGATAACCCTGCGTAATCAATAATTTTAAATAAAACCCACTAATATACCTACCAAACTCACCAGCTTCAGCTCGAATGCATGCAAATATGCTGCAAAATATGAATAATCCATAAAAGGAATGCATAGCCACGTCGCCAAACACTTGTGTGATTTATCCCAATTTTCTACAAGGCAATAAGACACT
The DNA here is from genome assembly GCF_003285905.1 of Drosophila hydei. Taxonomy (NCBI): domain Eukaryota; kingdom Metazoa; phylum Arthropoda; class Insecta; order Diptera; family Drosophilidae; genus Drosophila; species Drosophila hydei. Next base: position 2,743,846 of record NW_022045678.1, read on the forward strand.
TGGCACTTAAATCACTGCACTTATTAACTAGAGTTCCAATGACTGACGAACCGAACGCGTTCACAAATCTCTTTCGACTAAACGATTCGACGCTAAGTCCGACACTAAAAATCGCGCTGCAAAATGAATACGAAAACTGAAAATGAAAAATGAAAAATAAAAACTGAAATTTTATGGGCAGTTGCGGTAGCTGCTGCCACTGACTAACTAACTGATTTTATGACAGTTTGGTCTCAATTCCAGGTTGTGTCGTGTTTTTTTCTAACTCCGATACGATCAGGGCACGCTCTTTGTATTTAATGTGTGATATATGTGGATCATAGTAACTCGCACAGCCGGTCATTAGTTAGTTGAATGCAGTTTTTATTTACCATATGATGAGCACATATTATAGAACTGTGGTTAAGCACATACAGCTATATATAACTGAAGAGATGTACCTACACACAAGTAATATATACTGGCAGATCGGTGCATACGAGGCAAATGATGCGACTGTTAGTTGCAGTTTTCACTTCGTAATTGTAAATAATTTGTTGAATTTATTGAATCCTAAATTAATCAGTATATATACACATAAATTGTTAAATATGAATTCAAATTAATTAAATGTTTATAGTAAATTAAATACTAAAAAGAAACATAGTAAAAATTTATATATTTTTTCTAATAATATTTTGTTTAAATACACTGGATAGAATGAAAAAAATATTGAAGCTTATTGGATATGGAAAAAATAAAGTAAAACAAGTAAAAAATAAATGAATAAAATTGGGTAAAATTAATTACAAAAAAAAAACCAAATTAGGTAATTAATAAAAATAAATTGCAATTTAAATAAAATAAAATATGTATATAAATTGATAAAAATTAGGTTATTTAAAAATTTTAATTAGTTTAATAAAATAATGGAAACGCAAATAAATATAATTAAAAAATTAAGTCACACTAAATATAAAATATAAAATGTAAATAAATATATATAATAAATTTGTATTATGTAATAAAAAAAAACCAGAATTTGAAATTGAATTTTATAAACTGAAAAACTTGAACAATTATTAACTTTGAAAAGGTATATTTGTTAAGTTAACAAATAATTAACTTGAACTAAAAATGCGTTTACATATAAATAAATATTACATACATATTACATACATATTAAATGCATATTACATACAATTTCCCATAAGACATAAAATTGAAATAAAAATATTTCAAAATTAAATATTGTTTTATTACTTCTAATTATATAAGAAAACTGTAAATTTAATGAAAAATTATTAATTAATGGTTCATTTGCAAATAGTAATATATTTTTCATTAATTATTTAATAATTAATTTTCTTCTAACTGTAGCGCACATTTTAAATTCCATTCAGCCGAAGCTTTCTTCTGTGCTTTATTATTTAAGTTAATTTTACTTGCTTTTTTTTTACTTTTTTATTGTAATATAATATTATGAATGAGATCATTTTGATTTGATAAGCGGCCGACTGACCAGAGAGACGGTTCCACTTTTTTAAGCATGAAAACAAGCGCGACAAACGCACATTAAAATGTTTTATTGCACAAACAACTATATGCCTAGCTATATAGAAGTATATGAATATAGACGTAAATACTAGTATATATGTATATACTAAGCTAATTTGTTTTCTTTTTTTTTAGTTTAATTTAATGGTGAATTTTACTTTCATTGCGATTAACATCATTTATCGCGCTTTTACAAATAAAAGTGCTCTAGTCGGGTGTGCACAGCTAGCAGATACCGCGAATACTGACCCACAATTTCTGTTTTAGTCAAGTGCTGTATGGGATGTGTAATGACATCCATAAAGTGACAGCTTGATGCTCTTCAAGTGTGGAAGCAGAGTCTAGGGCTTAGTCACGGCTTAGTCACAAGTGTAATTGGGTATATTCTTAAATCAGTTATTTTATAAAGTGTAATTGGGATTAGGTTCCGAAAGACGTATAACTCTCTCATAAGCCGACTTATGTATAGTTATTGTGTAACGGAAGATCCAGGTTAGTCTATGTCCTGGTTCGATTTGCTTTTTCTACGGCTAACTTTAGTTATATTTGCAAAAGGTGAATGAATTTCGTACGACATAAAAATGATATGTTAATATTTATCTGAGCCCAATTTATACTTTTCTTTTTGATTATTCAAGGTAAATGGGCATACATACATACATACATACACACATACATACATACATACATACATACATACATACATACTTACATACATACATACATACATACATACATACATGAGGAGAGGCTGAGTCTCGAGGAAAAAGTAGGCCGACCTATTAGAGTGGAGAGCATGGTTAATACCATGCTGGAGTCCGAGACAGCCTGGAACCTAATTAGTTCCTTTGCAACAATCATGATGACGGAACTGCGTAGAGTCGAGCGCAGTAGAAGGAGCACCTCTACCACGACTAAGGTAGAGCAGAATGCTTGCGAAGCAATGCTTTACGGCCGTACCGCAAGCACCATGCTCTACTTTATCGCCATCTAAAATATGTAATATATTTAAGTAATTTAATGTAAATAAAAGAATACAAAAAAAAAACATACATACATACATACATACATACATACATACATACATACATACATACATACATACATACATACATACATACATACATACATACATACATACATACATACATACATACATACATACATACATACATACATACATACATACATACATCCATACATACATACATACATACATAAATACATACATACATACATACATACATACATACATACATACATACATACATACATACATACATACATACATACATACATACATACATACATGCATACATACATACATGCATACATACATACATGCATTCATACATACATGCATACATACATACATACATACATACATACATACATACCATACATACATACCATACATACATACCATACATACATACATACCATACATACATACATACCATACATACATACATACATACATACATACATACATACAAACATACAAACATACATACATACATACATACATACATACATACATACATACATACATACATACATACACACATACATACCATACACACATACATACATACATACATACATACATACATACATACATACATACATACATACATACATACATACATACATACATACATACATACCATACATACATACCATACATACATACATACCATACATACATACATACCATACATACCATACATACATACATACATACATACATACATACATACATACATACATACATACATACATACATACATACATACATACATACATACATACATACATACATACATACATACATACATACATACATACATACATACATACATGCATACATACATACATGCATACATACATACATGCATACATACATACATGCATACATACATACATACATACATACATACATACATACATACATACATACATACATACATACATACATACCATACATACATACCATACATACATACCATACATACATACATACATACATACATACATACATACATACATACATACATACATACATACATACATACCATACATACCATACATACATACATACATACCATACATACATACATACATACATACATGCATACATACATACATACATACATACATACATACATGCATACATACATACATACATACATACATACATACATACATACATACATACATACATACATACATACATACATACATACATACATACATACACACATACATACCATACACACATACATACATACATACATACATACATACATACATACATACATACATACATACATACATACATACATACATACATACCATACATACCATACATACATACATACATACATACCATACACACATACATACATACATACATACATACATACATACATACATACATACATACATACATACATACATACATACATACATACATACATACATACATACATACATACATACATACATACATACATACATACATACATACATACATACATGCATACATACATACATACCATACATACATACATACATACATACGTTGAACATACACATACTTAAGTCGACTAATCTGATCAAACATATAAACTTAATATGTTCGGCTACACCTTGTTTTGCATGTGACATACCTTCTGGCAGCATCATCATTCAAGGTGAGTCAGACTACTTAAGAATGAAAGAAGAAGTCTGAGATCTGCATATTTATACTTTACTACGGACACGATATGGTTTTAATGATACTTAGCCTACAAAGTGCACATCACTCAGTTTGTTTCATCGCTGCTATCTAACAATTGTTCGTCATCCTTGTATTCCTTGTCCTGGGACGGTGCACTGCCTCCGCCCAACTGGGCCAGAGCGCTGCGCACCGCATCCTCGTAGTAATCGCAGCGTGCGGATAGATTGGAACTGCCACTGACGCTCGACACGAGACTGGAGAGACTGGCGCTCGATTCACTGGCATTGTTCTCCATGGATGTGCTGCTCTGTGCGCCCGACAAATGGCGCCGACGCTGGCGCTGCTGCTGCAGTGCATCGTACACATAGTCGTAGTCGTAGGTGCCTTCGGGCCGGGCATGCAGCGGTATGGGAAAGTTGTGCAGAACCTGACGGAACACCTCATAGCGATCGCGCAACTCGGCATCCACCTCCTCGTTGCGCCGCTCCTCGGCCTGCATCGAGTGCAGCACCGAGTACATGAATACACGATTGGCAATGTGGCAGTCCGGCAAGAGACTGCCCTCCACACCCTGATTGGGGCACATGCTGTTCACCGGATTCGCTCGGACGTATATCAATTGCAATGCAATGCACGGTAATTTCTACGGACAGCTTGCTAGTCTTGATCGGTGTTAGATTTTACTTATATTTTTGTCTTTTTGAGCAAAAACAAAAACTTCAATTTGAAACGAGCGCTTAATTTTCATATACATTTATTTACTAAATCAACACAAAATAAACTGGGACAGCTGCTTAGAAGCATTACATAATTATATCCATTTCTAAAGCTTAGAACAATGCCAACTAAACGATCCCACACACACAATGAACAACGAACAAAAACAAACAAACAACGAACAAAAACAAACAAACATATAACACAATTAATAAAGGCGGAAATAAAATTATTAGTGTACCGTTAACTTTTATTGTGCCGCATAAATTGTTATTATTTAATAAACAAAATAAAAAATAAAACAAATATCAATTAAATTCAATTAAATCAAAATATGCTTTTGTTAACTATAGACAACTATATGTAGCCATTGAATGAGTTATGTAGCCTGTTGTTCCTAGGATATCTCTGAGTCAGTCAAAACTACAATGGCTCGGGCTAATCGAATTTTAAGTTTTTAAAGTTCCTATACTAGAACTTACCTAGAGCTTTTTAAACCAGACAAAAATATTCTACGTTCAAGTTGAATTTTAGAAAATCTATTGTCTTATAATTCATTCAAATAGGTAATATGTATATGATAAATAAGAGTTGAAATTACAAACAAATGGAGTTTGTTCTGAGGTACTAAAGCTCCTTTAATCTTATAAATTACATCAACTCTAATGAGAAATACTATATCCATTAAGTATTCATTCTATTGGGTGTATCGGCCATAGAGCTCCAACCATTATGTTTGAAAATGTTCAATTTAAAGAAAATGTGAATCAGTGATTGATCATTTTTTTCATACTAATATTATATTATAATATTATATTATAATATCATCTTATAACAATACCAGAGCTATGATTGACTGTTAAATTCAAAAAGGAATTACCGAATCTAGGGTGATGTGGTGTCATAACAGAACTGATATTTAACAGCAAAAGTAACAAACGAGCTCTCTTACTTTTAATGTTAACTAACAGAATCTCACAATCGTGATCACGCAGACACAACTTTTTCCTCACTATCTCTGCTTTCAGAAATGTGTGTATGTATTTGTGTATGTATGTATATATGCACAAGCAGCAGTGCTGTCCATTTAGCTATGCTATTAAAAGAGAATTCCCGTTAACAGTTAAGTGCCATTTCGGTTGACATGGGCCATAATCGTGCCTAAACTGCCATAAAATTGTCGAAATAAGCTAAATTATGCAGCGTGTCGACATTTTGAAGTACTTAAAATTATTATACTTTAAACTTTATTTGAAATACAGAATGTAATAGAATGTTTGTATGTATAAATGTAATGTTAATAATGAACAAACATGAATTAATTATAACAGGAAAAAAACAAAATATAATTTCGAAAATAAAACACATATTTGTAACTCAAACATCTAAAAACAAAAACCAATGAATATATGAATATGCATCTAATTATGCACGTTATGTGTACTTAAATATTTAAAAAGACAGTAATGGGGCAGTGATCGCTACCCAGGCATTGGCTGCGCATCACATTGTCCACGATGCGCGGCACAAACCGCTCGGAGACAATGCAATAATCTAAACGCCAGCCAACATTGCGGGCTCGCGAATTGGACATATAGGTCCAGAAGGTGTAGGCACCAGTCTGTTTGGGGTAAAAGTGCCTGAAGGTGTCTACATAACCAAGGGCCAGCAATTCAGACATCTTTTCGCGCTCCTCCTTGGTGAAGCCGGCGTTTCGAGTATTTGTCTTTGGATTAGCCAAATCGATCTCGGAATGCGAAACGTTCATATCGCCACAAATTACAATTGGCTTGAGGGCATCCAATTTCTGGACATAAGCCTTAAATAATTCCTCCCAGCGCATGCGCATTTCCAGGTTAACCAGCTTGCGTCCTGAATTCGGCACATACACATTGATCAAATAGAATTTCTCATATTCGGCGGTGATCATGCGACCCACATCATCAAAGTCTTTGTTGCCAATGCCATATTCCACATTTATGGGCATTATTTTGCTGTAAATGGCGACGCCTGCATACCCGCCGGGCATGCACAACCAGTATGGATGGTAGCCGGGCAGTCGCGCCATCTCGTCCGGTAGCTGATCATTAGCGCATTTGGTTTCCTAAAGGTGACAAAAACTGCATTTTAAATACATGATAATTTTAATATTTATATATATTGCATACCTGCAGACAGAATATATCTGGCTGTTCACAATCCACAAATCTTAATCCATCTTTCTTTAACCAGGCTCGCAGGCCAGCCACATTCCAGCTGGAGATTTTCAAATTAAATTCCTTATCCGTTGGCGATGTAAATAGACTTTTATCATAGGCATCCACCTGCTGTGTTGTTTGCTTTTTGGCCTTGGACGCTGGAAGACAAAAGTTAAGCACATTTTGCAAACTTTTCAATACCGCAGTGCCACAGCCGGGCTCCGTCAACGTACTTCTTGAGCCATCACCTTCGTCAATTGCAATGGCATCAGCGTCCTCCTCACCATTAGCAGCTGCTCGCTTGCGGCTGCGTGCTGAAAATTCGAAATTAGGTAATTGGAAGTGGTCCATTATCGGGATTCTTGTTTACTTACCTGGCTTGGTCTCTGGCAAATTCAGCTCTGCATCTAGTTTGTCGTTGACTTTCTTTTGGGCACGTTTCTTGGTAGTTATTGGGGCCTCAACACTAGGCGTCTCCTGCTGTGGATCATCGGTTGCTGATTTCTTGCCGCGTTTCTTCACAGGAGCCTCAACATTTTCATTATTTATCTTCGTTAGTTTGGTTCGTTTCTTGCCCACTAGCGGTACTTCAGGCTCTGGTTCTTCGTCTGCTTCTACCAGGTCGGAAATTTCACTATCTGCCAAACGTTTAGTACCTCGCACACGCTTTGCTGTTGTTGTTGATGCAGATACTACTACCTCTGTAACAGCATCAACTTTTTTTGCCCTTCCTTTGGAACCAATATCAGTTAAAACCTTCTTAGAACGCCCCTTAACAGGTTCTGGCTGCTTGTCTGTCTCAATTATATCGTTTTTCTCTGCCTCCTTTTTACGACTGCGCGCTTTTGGCTCCTCCTCCTTGATCGGTACGTCAACAATAGCAGCTTTTTCGTTTAGGGGTGTTTTCACTTTCTTAGCCCGTCCCTTGCTTACTTCAGGCTCTTCAGGCGCTGGCGTTTTCTCCTTTTTTACGCGTTGCTTTGTGGTTTTAGCTTTAGTCTTTACCGCATCACTAACCTCTGTAGGTGATTTCTTAGCGCGTCCTCTTAGTTTGGGTGGTTCTGATTCCTCCGCCACAGCCTCCACTTTTTCAACAGGCTTCTTCCTGGATCTGACTACAGTTTTCTTTACAACAACTTCATCTTCTTCCCGTGCAACATTCATGTCACCATCTGTCGTTGCTGTTGGTGCTTTCTTTCCGCGCGCTTTACTCTTAGTTGGCTGTTTGATAGCAGTAGCTACATCAGCGACCCCCTCCTCAGGTATCCCGTCATTACCATTTGTTGCAGACAACTCTGATGCCGGTTGTTGTTTTTTTACAACTTTCGAGCGTGGCATGCTAGTATTATTTGTTATTTGCAGACAGCTAAATAAATTGTGTTACTAAATATTTTTATCGCAATATTAACTGTAGTGTTGTTTTCACTTTGTACTTACCTTTAAAATGTGGGTAATCCAAAAACAACTACCGACCATGAACTCTGCGCGGGCAATGGCAATGCCATGCCAAGCCGGTATCGCTTTTTGCCCGCGTGAAACTGTCAATAAAATCATCGACATTATCGATATTATAGTTAAAAAAGTAAACAATTATTTCCGAAAAGGTTTATTTGTTCTTAACTATCCAGCATATAAAAATATCATTTCTCCATAATGTTTATATATTTTATTGCTTTTTTTTAAGTTTAAATTCACAATTGAATATGTGATTTGCTGATTTGCGCACTGGTTACCATTGAAATCTTAAATCGATAAGAACCAAAAATTAATTTGGTAATAGTAACTTCAAGCCACCTCCGTTTATCATCGATTGTGTCATCGATTGTTTTTTCTGCGCTACCCGCTGTATCTTTCATTTAAGTTTTTTCCCATAAACAATTCGTTTTTACAAGAATTTTCAGTGATTTTAGTGGGATGTGCATATAAATTCAACTGTGTTTATCAGCATTTGACGACAAAGCGCACAAGTAGCACAAATTTTAGCATAGACCCGCATCAGCAGTCATAATCGAAATAGCATCTCGTAAAAATGCCAAGTGAAATAATTACGCTCCAGCTGGGACAATGCGGCAATCAAAGTGGGTAAAATTTATTCTGTTCGTTGCTTGCTGGAAAATTGTGGCTTTATTTTTACCAACCCATTTTATTAGTTGGTTTTGAATTTTGGAAGCGGCTCTGCCTGGAGCATGGCATCTCGCCCAGTGGCGTTCTGGAAGAATTTGCCACTGATGGCATGGATAGGAAGGATGTGTTCTTCTATCAAGCAGATGACGATCATTATATACCGCGTGCCGTGTTGCTGGACTTAGAGCCTCGCGTGATTAATACCATAATGACTTCTGCTTATTCCAAAGTAAGTATCACGCAATAACAAAAAAAAAATTGTATCAATTAGGTTTTTTGATTAGCTCTACAATCCAGAGAATGTTTACTTGTCGAAACATGGTGGCGGTGCCGGCAACAACTGGGCATCTGGGTATAGCCAAGGCGATAAATTGCAGGAGGAAATATTTGATATAATCGATCGCGAAGCGGACGGAAGTGATTCGCTTGAAGGTTTTGTGCTTTGCCATTCTATTGCAGGTGGCACTGGTTCGGGAATGGGATCATTTCTTATGGAACGCCTAGCGGATCGTTATCCCAAGAAACTCATCCAAACGTATAGCGTGTTTCCGAATCAAGACGAGATAAGCGATGTTGTAGTACAACCCTACAACTCAATGTTAACGCTTCGCCGTTTAACAACCGCAGCGGACAGTGTCGTAGTACTGGATAATACGGCATTAAATCGCATTGCTTGCGACAGGTTGCACATACAGAATCCAACCTTTACACAGATCAATACACTAGTCTCGACCATAATGAGTGTTAGCACAACAACGCTGCGTTATCCATCATATATGAATAACAATCTCATTGGACTGACGGCCCCCTTGATACCAACACCTCAGCTACACTTCCTCATGACGGGCTACACACCACTCACCAGTGACGCTAATCTTAGCAATCATGTAAGTGTAGTCCAATATATGTATATGAATGTGTATATATTTGATGTCAGAGTTTATAAAATACTTATTTTAGCATAATCCCTTGTCTTCGCACCAGGCTGTTAACGTGCGGAAGACCACTGTGTTGGATGTGATGCGACGTCTGCTGCAGCCTAAGAACATGATGGTTTCAACTGGCCCCGACAAAACCAATCATCACTGTTATATCTCGATACTTAACATCATACAGGGCGAAGTGGACCCCACACAGGTACACAAATCATTGCAGCGTATACGGGAGCGGAAGTTGGCGCAGTTTATCCCATGGGGGCCTACCTCAATACAGGTGGCATTATCTCGCTCTTCGCCTTATGTGCAAAGCAGCCATCGTGTCTCGGGGTTGATGTTGGCCAATCACACGAGCATTTGCTCCTTGTTTGAGCGCACTTTGAATCAGTATGACAAGCTGCGAAAGCGTGGTGCTTTTCTGGATCAATTTCGACGCGAGGATATATTTAAGGATGATTTAACTGAATTGGACGAGTCTCGAGAGATCGTGGACGGTCTTGTACAGGAATATGAGGCGGCTACACGCATGGACTATTTGCAGTTTTCGACAAATAGACGTGGAGCCAAAGTCGATGGGTTAGGAGATACAAAATCGGAAGACACCAAGTCGTTACATAGCGCTGATCTTTAAGCAGTGTACCACCCTTGTGCCGTTAACGTGCCATGCTCAAGAAACGAAGTATTCTACACCTGCTCGAATATACATTTGTTTTTGTGTGTAATTAATTATTCATGAATTCTTAACACGAAAGGATTTAAAATCCTTCAAGTATTTATACATTATAAATTGTTTAATGTATTTTATGTTTGTGCGTATTTCTGTTTGTGAGGACACTGTTTTAACGGTCTTTGTCTTTCAAAGTATGCATACTTTTTTTGCTAATCATTGTTAAAAAAAATATCTAATAAAGTAAGTTGCTGTTAGGTGATTTCGATAAGCCTAATAAAACTGACGAGAGGGCGGAACAGTGGAATTTTGTCATAATGTTTCTATTTATTAAAGTATAGAGATAACTCTAAATTTAAAACTGTGTAAAGTACCGATTAGAGTCGACCGGTTTTTTTAATTTGCTGTGGTGAATTACTGTGTCCCATCAACTGTAGTTGAACATTTATAAACTGTGGTGGTTGGTCGATATTTTGCAGTGCTTATATTTTGTTTGTGAGTAAAGAGTCCATATCTAAGTTATTTCTAAAATTATTTTCCACATTTAATTTTTTATCAACATTGTAAGACAATTATATGAGTAAAGTGAATGTAATATTTATTTACACAACGTAAAAATGTTGATAAATTTGGTTATATTTTAATACATTGTAATAATATTTCCAAATCCTGTTTCTGTCCAATGGTTTCTAAGCATTGTTTTTTTGCCAACAATTTCAATGACGCCAAATATATCTGTGGATACGAAACATACACTGAGGGAGCCAATCTCCACATTCGCAATTTTGGACTTGGAAACGTCGAATTTGCCAGCACATAATAACAATCGTGTTAGTATCACGGAACTTTGCATCTACGCCTTTGATCCTGCTGTTTTAAAGGATAATGAGAACTCAACGGATTCGAAACAAATTGATGAATCATTTTCCCCTGAACTGCCCTCGCCCCCAAGAGTAATGCACAAGCTCAATTTACTATTCCAGCCGTCGATGCTTGTACATCCGGAAGCAGAAATTATCACAGGTCAGAAAAGTAAATGACTCATGCTGGGCGATCCAATGACTAATGTGTTTTTTTGTTGATATATAAACTATATGCTAGGCTTGAACAACTATATTTTGGAGCGCGAGTCAAAGCTGGACAGTAATTCAGGTGAACTTATAAAGAGATTCTTAGAGCATTTGCCTCCTCCAGTTTGTCTTATTGCGCATAATGGCTGGGGATTTGATTTCCCCATTGTTAGGAAAGCTCTTAATAAGTTAAATATCAGTTTGCCAGCTTCGACGCTTTGCGTTGATTCGTTGCGCGGCTTCATGGAAATTGACGATAAACTAAACGATAAGAATGCAGTGGTAGAGGGTAATTTGCCAACTGATATTAAAGCCGAGCAGATTGATATTGTTGATAATTCAATTGACCCCGTCACCCAAAAAGAAATCGACTGGCAATCATTAAATGAAAACACGCCAAAGCGGCAAATTCTGAACCGCGCAGATGCACTACTCAAACGCAAGCATTTGAACGCTGATGATACGGATATACCTGCAAACAAAAGGACATTGCAAGACATGAAATCACGACGTCAACTTTTTACTGGTCTCAACTGTGCCTCAACAAAACGATATCCCCCCCGCGGTCGTTATCGCTTATCCCATATGTATGAGCGTATATTCAAGCGACCGGCTATAAATGCTCATCGAGCCGAGGCGGATGTCATAATGCTCACAAAGCTGATCCAACACTACAATGTTAATTTTGTAGCCTTTGCCGAGGAGCAAGCCATTCCCTTCACAGAAGTTGTACCGATTGGTGGCAAGACTTCAAATTGCACTAATTAATTATAAGTTTTATAACGGAATATGTTTGCATGCTTGCATGACTATTTTATTTATAAGAAAAACGAAAATTGTGAAATTGTAAAAGTGTTCAATTTTAATTATTTTATTTAAAATGCAATATATTTTTCTACATTAAATTTTAAATTTTTGATAAATAATGTAAATCTGATCTGTGTGGTTTTCTCAATTTGTATACGAAAAAATTAACAAATCTACAATGTAGGGAATATCATTTAAATAATTATATTTGAAACATTTGAAAATATGAGTATTAAATTCAAAGTTTAAAAATATATATATTTATAAAGTATCGATACTTGCTATCTGGATATTTTGTACAGTCACAGTTATTTTAATGTATCGATAACACATGTAAAACTGCTACAAGTCAGCTGTTCCCAAACAAAGAATCAGAACAATTTACGTTGCAAAAAAACAGCATCTATATTAGCGAACAAAGATCAAAATACGAGTGGAAGGGACAAAAAAAGTTTAATTTATTGACAGTTACCAGCACACAAAAAAAAGAGAAAGAAAGTGAATTATGAATTTGTCTTTTGCTGGCTGCGGTTTTCTGGGCATTTATCATGTCGGTGTTGCCGTGTGTTTTAAGAACTATGCACCACATTTATTGCTTGAGAAAATTGGAGGTGCATCCGCAGGCTCCCTGGCCGCGTGTTGCCTGCTTTGCGATTTGCCACTTGGTAGTATGACATCTGATTTTTTCCGGGTAGTAAACGAAGCTCGTCGCCACTCTCTGGGCCCCTTCAGTCCATCATTCAACATACAGACCTGCCTGCTCGAAGGTCTGCAGAAACATCTACCCGAGGATGCACATATGCGAGTCAATGGGCGGTTACATATTTCATTGACGAGTGTTTACGATGGGCAAAATGTTATTATCTCACAGTTCGAGTCCCGCGAAGAGGTGCTTCAGGCACTGCTCTGCGCCTGCTTTATTCCGGGCTTTTCTGGCATTTTGCCACCGAAATTCCGTGGTGTGCGCTACATGGATGGTGCCTTTTCGAACAACTTACCCATCCTTGATGAAAACACTATCACCGTTAGCCCCTTCTGCGGCGAGAGCGACATTTGTCCACGTGACCAAAGCTCACAACTTTTTCACTTTAACTGGGCAAACACAAGCATCGAAATCTCACGACAAAACGTAAATCGTTTTGTTCGTATTCTCTTCCCGCCTCGCCCCGAGTTCCTTTCAAAATTTTGTCAACAAGGTTTCGATGATGCCCTACAGTTTCTGCACCGCAACAATCTAATCAATTGCAGACGTTGCGTTGCTGTTCAATCGACGTTTGTTGTCTCAGAAACAGTTGCTCAGCCCCCCGAATTCGATCCAGAGTGTCATGAATGCAAAAAGCACAGAAAAGTATGTAGTAAATCCTTAAATATGTATATTTGTCTAATTCTTGATTAAATTTTGTAATTAAATCTTATGTTACACAGGACGCTTTGAGCTCAAACATGCCACAAACTGTTCTGGACGTAATACAAGACTACATTGAGCAGGCAAACAAGGGATTGGCCAACTGGATCTTTAGGCATCGCGGCCTTAAACTACTCTCACTACCTGCTACAGTGCCAATGGACTTTTTGTTGGCAACCGTATATAAAATCTCCAGCCTGACTCCGAAACTGACCAAGCAAATGCGACTAGTGATTGCCCAGTTGCACAATGCAATTCAAACGCGTCTCTTCAGTAAATTCACGCTTTACGATACGCCACATTTTGATGCAACAGGATTGTTGCACTCTAGTCGTTTGTACGGACCGCGAGTTTCAATATTAGTCGATGAATGGTCTGTCAATTTATGGATATTTTAAAGTGTATTAGCATAAAATTGGCCTCTATTTACAGCGGTGCTACCCCACTAAATGTCGATGTTGATAATTTTGAACATGTTCTCAAGATGAGCACGCATAATGATGCCCTCTATGCCTACTACTACACTGATAATAGCACGAATCATGTTAAGGTGACTGAAATATTTGATTTTGATGAAATGACAGAGCACGGTCAGCTGGCTACAGATTTACAACTCTACGAAGGCTCCGTCGAGGATCATCCAAATCCACGCCAGCCACATTCACATAATGCAGTTGTCAGCGAATGGAATGGTGTTGAGTCCGGTTAGTATAGCACACGGTCTCATTAGATCACCATCATGACGTTGTATCACATCATCAAGATCCATCAGCATTTACCCAAACATTTCTTACAGTGCAAATAATGCCCACTACACCCGTATTACACGACGTTGCCTTTTAATCACTCGCACACGCATTCACACACACACCTACGTATAGGCAAACAATGCTAAAGTAAATGTTCAGATCATTATCAGGTATATTTGCCACATATCATTACTCATTTAAAGTACATTAATAGTTTGTTCTTTTAAATTGATATTTGATATTTGCTTCTCAGACTTCTTCATAGACGCTCAAACGCCCAATTCGACAGAAGAACTCGAATCGCCATACTTCAACACATTAAATATGGAACACAATTTGGAAGAAATAAATGGTCCTTTGGCTAATCAACATGGGGCTCAAACGTCCATAAATAGCAATGATTTGTGCATAGAAATCGAATGAGCTCTCCACTTATGACAATCGAAACTCGAATTTATAACGAATATAACGATTCCAAAGCGGCTCCCAGCCAAGCGAAGAGCCTTATTTAGCTTTCTGTTAGCATGTAATACTTATATAATTGTAGTACGAAAACGTATGTTTATATGTAACTATGTAATTGCATTTTACATATGCTCTTTGCTTCTTCTGGTTTTGTGAGTTGCAGTTAGAGCATGCAATTAAACAATGTTTTATTATTGGCTGTTAACTCGTATTTCAAATGCCTGAGAGCATCTATGTTTAATGTCTTCAATAATAAAAATATACATCATTTAATCTATTAATTCTTTTTTTTACTGTGCCTAAAAAAGTCCTTATCATGGAAAGAATCAAAACTTATAAATTTACAATGTAGATGGCATTTATCATCTTTGAATTGAGATTCATTGTTGACATGCACACAATGAA
This sequence comes from Drosophila hydei, assembly GCF_003285905.1. Taxonomy (NCBI): domain Eukaryota; kingdom Metazoa; phylum Arthropoda; class Insecta; order Diptera; family Drosophilidae; genus Drosophila; species Drosophila hydei. Next base: position 2,759,646 of record NW_022045678.1, read on the forward strand.
ATTGCATAACAAGGATAATGCTTACCTTCTGTGGCGAATTTTAAACATTCCAGAGACGCTTTCATATAAAATTCGCAATGAAGCCTACTTTTAGGAACAATAAATATCTTTTGCCATAAAGTGAAACCCCCTCCTTTTTAGGCAATACACATATATCTAATTTGAAAAATTGTTATTTTAATTATAAAAAATCGTTGCACGAATTTTCTCACCCTCATTGCCAATCGCATTCAATAGTCTCAAATATTTTGTAATATAATTTAATGATATACACTTTGATAGACTTCAGACACTACAACATGCGTAATATACTTATTTATATAGATTAATATTAACTACAATACATATATGCATGTCTCTTCTGACGGTACCTCTATATATATTATTGGCTTATAAAAGGGCTGATGAACTAACATTGAAACGAAACTTTACAGAATTTAAGTTTTTCCGTTTTATTTTTATATTTAACATAATCGCTTTATTCAATGTTGTGTTTATAAATATAGTGAGAATTTGTTGTTATTTTCAAAGCTTTCAAAAGACTTATTGAAGTGGCATATGCCCGTAATTAACTGTACAGTATAAAAAGGGTTTAATGAAGAAAACTTAAAGCCTATGCTTTATACAAGGGAAATTGTAAAATTATCTTATTTACGTAATTTGCCCGAAACGCCGCCATGTACTCAATATGCGGATCATATATATAATTTAAATTTACAGTACAATTTATAAATAGCTGCTATATATTACTTGTACATATGTTTAGCTATGTATGGTACCTAATCTGTATTATGCGTATTCTGATTTTGCTTGTGAGTGTATGTGTATGGGTGGATGTGAATTTGTTTGGGTGTGCGTGTGTGTGTGAATGAGCAGGTGTTTTTGTGTGTGTTGCTCATGCTTTGTGTCAAGATCGTTACGGAAAGACTTATCAATTAGCCGCGCCCGACACAGACACCACAGCCAAGCTTAAAACTAACCTAAATGTATATACAATAACTAGCGGCATTCGCTCCTCATGTCTGCGTGCGCCGTTCATAATCGCGCCTGTAATCAGCGGGATATTCTCGGGGCATGACTGGATAGCCGCGTGGTTCATTCCGATAGCCTGGTGGCGGTGGCGGCAAAGCCATGCCATTTGGCAAATAGTAATTAGACGGCAGGTAATGGCTCGAGTAGGCATGCGGTGGCACGGCGGACGGGTATCTGAATGGAAAGAAGGAAGGAATCAATCAATCTATCGGCGTACAAAATTTGATTGGTACAGTTTCAAATTAAGCTAAGTAGACTTACCTGCGTTTGTCTGGTCTTCGTTCGCGATCACGCTCACGATGATCTCGATGATAACCGCTGCCGACAGCACCACTGCCTCCGCGTGGATATAGTGAATCATATCTCTCGCGCTTATAGTCAAAATTGTAACTATAATAAAAATAAAATTAACCATCAAATATCAATGATTCCATTACTGCCTTTAACATACCGCTCACGTGGATGCCAACGATCCATTTCAGCAGCGTAGCCAGAGGGTGCAGGCGGCGGCTCAAAGCGTCGACTGCTGCCCCCTATTGCAGATGGTGAGTTGAGACCAGAACGACGGGCGCTACTACCATCGTAGCCACTGGGGGGCCCACCACCAGCACTACCGTAGTAGTCATGATGCTTTTTGCGCTGGTCTTCGTGGCTCCCGTGTCGAGAGGATGCAGTTGCATCCATATTTAGGCGCTTGAAAGACATTGATTTAAGGTTGTCGCTGATACCAGAGTTGTTTACAGCCATGCCGCTGACCTCCACATCGTTCTCATCGCGTTTTCGCTTCATTGGCGAATCGTTGGCAAAACGGCGTGCAGACTTGTCATCGGAAGGCGCACCTGAATAGCGTCCCTGACGCTCCTTGTCCTTATCTTTCTTTTTCTTTTTACCACTCTTGTCACGCTCCTTCTCCTTGTCTGCAACGCCGTTTTCGGCTCGCGAGCCTTTCGACTTTCCGCCATCGACAGCTGTTGTATTAGGAGGAGCATCCTTTTGAGTTTGCTGCTTAAGCGCATGCTTGTAGATTTTGAAAAGGCGCTTGGCATCCAGTTCTGTGAACTTAGACACAAAATACCACAGGTTGCTGCGCCACTCCTTTTTCTCAGTCTCACCATAAGGCTGCAAGCAAACATCGATTTGTCGTCCAATCTGCAATAGACAGTCACGCGTATGCTGCAACTGATCCTGATCGGACAAACTGAGATCGGGCTGATCTAGAGCTTTCAGCGCTTTCTTCACCGGTCGCATCTTCTCCTTACATTCATTAAAAATGCTGGGATCCAAGTCACCAAGAACTTCCAGTGCACGTGGCTCATTGTTGGCCGTAAAGTGCATAGGCTTATTGCCATTATTGTCGGATGCGCTTGACTTTTTACTACGAGTCTTTGACTTTTTCTTTTTCTGTGCATTACCATGGTCCGTCGCTGATGCAGATGCTGTAATTGGTGAAGCAACAACGTTGCTGCCATCTACTGCCTGCCGTAAACTACTATCGCCCGTCAGTGAAGAACTGCCCTCTTCAGGAACTCCATCCTTACGCTCTGGTGTACCGACTGCTGTCGTGGTTGAATTGAGATTTGTTTTTAACTTGCGAGGTCTGCGTTGTCGCCGCTTTTCACCTTTTGTCAGCTCAACATTCTTCTTGATAATCTTGAGCAGGTACTCCGCTCTAGATTGTAAGTGCTTCGCTTGCGGTTTGCGTGTGTCGTTAAGCAGTATCTTCTCGCTCAGTTTAAGCGTTGGATCCAGCTTCATTTGCTCCCAGGAGCCAATACCATATTGATAAATGCCGCGCAGCAAATGAGTGTCCTCATCAACACCCCACTCTACATCAAAATTAGCTGAACGTGTCTTGATGTTGAATACCCATTGCTGCCGCTCGTGCGCCGAACTGGGCATAAGCTCATTAAGCGGTTGTAACTCTTCTTCACAGGCCAACAGCGTTTTGGCATTAAACGACACCCCACCCAACTTAACAGAGTAAGTTGCGCGGGTGCGTCGCTGTTTGCTGCCCGGCTGCTCCTCTTCCTTGACAGTCTTGATTTCTTCCTCCTTGTGCTCGTCTAGGAACTGCACGCAACGTTGATGCAGCATCTCGCCAATGCGCTTTAGCTCTGTTAGTGGCTTTTCCTGCAACTCCGCATCACATGCAATCGCCTCTAGACGCTGCAACGGCGCCGGAAACTTTTTATAGCTGCGTATAAAGCGTCGAAGTTCTGCATCGGTGAAGCCAATGATTTTCTCTTTCATTGCGGGACGTCCGCGTTTGCGCTGCCTACCGCCTCCATCCTCGCCCCCAGCGCCACTGGCATCGGAGCCCAATTCATAATCCGAATCACCCGAATCGTCGCCCTGCTTGGAACGCATCCCACTCTTGGATGTGCTTCGCTTGCCGGATTCGTTTTTATTTGCGGCAGCCGTTTTGCGGCGCGGCGGCAGGTACAAGTCCTCCATTTCCTTAGCACGCTCCTGATCTTCAATGACTTTTCGAAAATCTTCGGGTATAATGTCATCCCAATCTTTGCTGTCATCCTCCTCATCAGCCCCTTGATGATCCTTACTCGCCGGTTCACTGGGCTCATCCTCCTGAAACGCAGCTATACTAGCCACCTTAAAAGCTGACAGCAGATCATCGCCCGGCATTTCGGGATCTTCGTTTCGTGTCTCGGCGCGACGCAGAATTTCATCAATATCGCATACAAGCTCCTCTTCGTGCTCTTGCTCATCCTTAAATAGTTCTTCTGCGCCAAATTTAAGAATGGCCGACAAGTCATCTTTGTTAAAGGGATTTGAATTGGACGAGTGACCATTGCCGCTTTTGTCTAGCACCGTTCGACCTGTTGTATCCATACGTTGTATCACCAAATGATCGAGCACCATTTTTTGCTTGGCACGCTCAACAATTTGCTCCTCAACGGAACGCGCTGTGACCAGGCGATATATATTCACTTGATTCTTTTGACCAATGCGATGGGCACGGGCCTGCGCTTGCAAATCATTCTGCGGATTCCAATCCGAGTCGAATATAATAACCGTATCGGCTGTGGCTAAATTAATTCCCAAGCCGCCGGCTCGGGTCGATAGCAAAAAGCAAAAGTCCTGACTACCCTCAGCATTAAAGTGATCCAATGCTTGCCGCCGCATTTCACCCTTAATACTGCCATCCAAGCGTTGAAATGAGAAGTGTCGCTTCTGAAGATAATCAGCGAGCACATCAAGCATACGAACCATCTGTGAAAATATGAGCACACGATGACCCGTCTCCTTCAGTCGGCACAGAAGTTTATCCAGCAGCACAAGTTTGCCGGAACCCTTAAGCAGCACCTGCAGCGCTTCATCCTGTTGCAGACCAAAAAGTTCGAATTCTGATGGACGTATGAGCGCCGCATGATTGCAACACTTCTTCAGTTCAATGACAATGTTAAGGAAGGTGGATGTGGAACCGCGTTTGCCTTTGCGAAGCGCATCAAAATTTTTGGTAAGTATCCATTTGTAGTACTGCTTCTGAAGTGATGTCATCTCCACGCGAAGTATTTGCTCTACTTTGGCAGGCAGCGATTTTTCCACATCTTTCTTTACACGCCGAAGTATATATGGCTCAAGCTGCTGATGTAGGCGCGTATAGCCTTTGTCCTCGGCATTACCATGCTGCAGCTCAAAGTTGTCCCAAGTATCGAATTTCTCGGGCATTATAAAGTGAAGCAGAGCCCACAGCTCCTTTAGCGAGTTCTGCAATGGCGTGCCCGTAATAAGTAGCCGATGATTTGTGTCAAATTCCTTGAGCGATTTGTACAACAACGAGTCGTCGTTTTTCAGCCGATGCGCCTCATCAACGAGTAATGCTGCCCACTGGAGGGTGCCCAGAAATTGTTTGTCCTTTAGCACAATCTCATAGGTCGTTAATATGCAATTGAATTTCAGTCTTTTGGAACCTTCAAACTGCCACTCGTATTGCTGTATAAGCTCGCGTGACTTAACGTCACCCAGATATGTAACTACATTCATGTCGGGCGCCCACAAATCAAATTCCCGCTGCCAGGCGGTCATTGTACTAAGCGGCACCACACATAAAAATGGTCCATATAGATGATGAATTTTGAAGAGCGAATAGAGAAAACATATTGTTTGAATGGTCTTTCCCAGACCCATCTCATCGGCCAGTATAACGGAATTTTCCTTGCACCATGAGTGCAGCAGCCAGTTCAGTCCATCCATTTGATAATCACGGAGAGTAAGACCGTCCACCAAAAAATCGGGCTGTGACCTTATGCGCGAGAATTTTGGACGATATTTGATCACACGGCAGTGACGCGATGGAGTCCACTTGGAGTTTTCTCGCTCGGTGAACTGCTCAACACACCGTTGCCATTTCCTAACCACTAATGTTGCATCCTCCCACGTGGACTCCGAATAAGGCAACGATTGCCATTTGCACAGAAACTCCTCGCTGCCGTCATCTGGCTTGGTGCCACGTGCTATTATACGATCCACATTGTTATAGGACTTGAGCAAATCATGCTGCAGCTCTAATTGGCACTCAAAGTAATCGATATCTTCGGGGCCCGCATATCGACGCCAGTAAGCTGTGTCCTGCTCTTTCTTGATGAAGTTGTCCAGTTTTTTCATGCCTTTGGCCTTCATTTCGCGCAGCGTCGTTTCCGACTCCCAGGTATTGTGTATGTAGCTCCAACCCTTCCATTTAATCAGGTATTGCACCTCTAAGGACTCTGTCGAGTCCTCAAAGCCCGCATTCGGATCACATCCATTCTCCTCAATGGCATAAATTGTAGTTTGATTACCGGTACAGCCTTTCTTGCCATCACGCTTCGCAAGTATGCGTTCAATAGTCTCACACTTCTCCTCCTCTTCAGCGGCAGCCGCGTTAGCAGCTGCCTGACTTTCATCGTACTCGAATTCCAGCAGATCCTCCGAGTCGGTGGCCTCGTCCTCAGAGGCCTCTTTGTAACTCACAGCAGCGGCGGTGCGACGAGTCGCACACCTATTATGATTCCGTAATTATTGGGATTTATTTAAATTATTAAATGTTTTTATTGACATACCGCTTGCTCGCATCATCATCATCGCTGTCTTCAGAACTAAAGGATTTCACGCGACGGCGTGGCTGTTGATGTTGCGACTGTTTGTTGCCCCCAGAACGGGCATTGCACTTGCGTTTCTGTGCTGCGAAAGGTGCCTCATCGCTATCTGCGTCATTACTCCCGTCGCTCTCATCGGAGTCCCAACTGTGTATGAATAGATGCTTAAAAGGTTTCGCTCAAGAATTCTAAAATAATACGATTGCACTGTCTTTTATTTGATCTATATAAAAATCGAAAAGCATTTTTTTTGCACGGCATCCTGTTTAGCAAAATATGTTCTTTGAGAACATTTCAAAAAATAAAAATAAATAAATAAATAAAAAGCTTAATATTGCTATGTATTCTGTATTCCCTTGATATTTTATAATTCAATACATTTACTTGAAATTAAAATGAAGTATTCATTCATTTAATCAGTAAAAACACATTTAATTACAATTGGAAAATGCAATAAAATAAATTAATTATAAATTCAGGACCTAACTAAATAAGGCTAACTATCAAATTTGTAATTGCAATCAATTTAATTATATTTTATTTTACTTACGTTTGGTTTTTCTTCTTCTTTTTGGCAGGTCTCTTTGATTTTTCAGCAACAGATGCCGCAGCTTTGCGCGGCTGTCGCGTAGATCGCTTAGGTCTGTAATCATCCTCCTCATCTTCCTGTAAGTTATTGAAAGTAATTGAGCTAACATTATGTGAGACACTAAACCAGGCGAAATGTTTAACTTACGCTGCTGCTACTGCTGCTGGAGGATGTGGGCGAGGCATTGGCGGAGCTATCACTGGCATCATCTTCATCGGCGCTGGCTTCACTGACCGCCTGTGAATTTTGTGTCTTCTCTTCGTCACCATCATCGTCATCATCATCATCGTCGTCGTCTTCATCATCCTCTTCGCCAGCTTTGGCAAGTGTTGCTGCAGAAGTGCCAGAGGAGCTGCTGCTACTACTCGTGTGCAACTTGCTGCTGTTGTTGATGTTATTGTTGTTTGTTCTGTCAGGCTCGCCGCCAGCCTCCGCATCTGAGTCGGAATCACTGGCGCTGGAACCACTACTGGAACTGTCTTCCTCATTCCCATCCGTAAAGCCATTCGTTTTGGTATCTGCTTGAGCGGCCACTGCTGTTGGTGGAAAACCTGCCACCGCCGTTTTGGCAACCGTTGGCTCATGCGAACTGCGTCCATCGCTGGAGTTACCTGAGGAACTGTCTGAATCAGAGTCGGAACCAGAGGATCCACTCCCACTTCCGCTGCCACTGGCCTCTTCTCTTGTGTCATCTTGTTCGTCTGAGCCTATACTATGCGACGATTCATTGAGTGCCTGTGTAACAATTAAGGAGACAATTATGTCGAATCTCATAGGAAAACTGGACATTCACTCAAAGAAATTCATTTAACTACAAGAATTTAACTAGAAATATCACTTTAATTGATAACCTTTCATTTCATTACGCATTTGTTTAATTTGTTTTTATTAATTTAGTTGGAGTACTAAATTTTTAACTTTCTTATCCTTGAAGAATTCCTTTATTAAAGAACTTATATTGAGAAAACTATCGGAACATGAAAGAATAAAGGTATAACATAGACTATTAAACACTTCAGGCATAAATGCGGATTGTGCTTGTATTGATCAGTATAACGTGTCCAGAAAACAAAGTGTTTTTAATTTAATTTGATCTTCCCTTAACTTAGTGTTAAACCAGGGTTTATACTTTAGTACCCCTTTACCATATGGTATGCATGGGCTTACTGACTGCGCCTGATCCTTTACAGCTTTTTAGGAGCTCATACCTTGTCTAATTTTATAGTGAGCAAGTAGTCTTTCTTAAAAACGCGATTTGTGATTTAATACCCTTACCACACTATTGGTAAATGACTATGATCCAAGATAGCAAGTAACATCAGGCAAAATCTAAAAGAAAACGAACTGAATCCTTGCCAGAAATTAATCAAATTCTTATATTACCGAAAAACTTTAGAATGCATTCAAAATGAAGAAATGTTTGTAGTTACCACAGCCAAAGATGTCACCAATGTAATAGAAATGCCTTGCAATGAAAAAAATTTATGTGCAATGCAGTTTTACGGCTAATCCTCTCCAGAAATGCAGTTTATATTATTTAGAGGACAGTTTTTGATATAAATACCAGCACTTCGTGGCTTCAATCCGTTGTCTGGCCTGGGTACGCAGGCGTACTTCAAAGAAATGGATGGATAACACTTTATAGCCGATCCTGGAGCGAAAAGCCGGTAAAAACATCCAAAATACGCGGATTTTTTACACTGAAGAGATTTTCTTGGTCTAAATGCACAACATTATTGCTCAAATGCACAAAAAATGGACAGAAATTATAGAAAATACATTTTAATACAAAAATTGTGTTAAATCAAGGCCAGTTCTTTGCAAGATTTATTTTGGCGGGCTGATGTTCCATGAATTTTGGCCAGAAATTCATTGTTTGGAGCACGAGGAAAACTTTGCACCTGACAAAATGTGGTTACGTAATCGATGAAAATTTTCAATTTCTACTAGAATCGTTCGAAAATAATGCAAATTATGCATTTTTGATACGGCATTCAACGAAAACAAACTGAAATGCCCAAATTCAAACGAAATTTGCGAAAATGGGTACCCAACGGATTTTAGGAAAAATAACATTGGCTGCCACGTTGAATCCTCGGGCACCGGTTGACGTTGTAAAAACTGTGAAACACTATTAAATATATAATATTTAAGCACTTTTATACTGAAAGCCCCACTGACTGGCGCACCAAGCGCCGTACGTGTGACGGAGTCTCAATCGGGGGGACACCTCTTGGGTCACTCTTCGTGACTGGCACATGCCACACCCACAAAAGTAGCGTAGAAATTTTATACGACAGTTTTTTAGAATAATACTCACACGACGACTCGAATTCAACTGATTGATATCGCCTTGTTTCGAGTGATAGTAAAATTTCATAGTTTTCTTGTTATTTTTTTCTCTTACACGACGTTCACTGTCACAGCTTTTTCAAGGCCTACTTACCTGGCTCATTATATTTTCGTGGTAGCACACAGAGTTGCCTTATAGCGCTCATTAAACATGCAATACACTATTTAACGGTTTTGATAAATGTTTGTTTTGTTTTTAAAGTGAGCCACTTGTTTTTAAATGCAGTTTTCAACTACACAAAAGATGTTCACGTCGTCTTGGTCTATAGCAGTAAAAAATACGCCATTTTGTTTTAAGCAGGAGTGCATTGAAAGTGAAAACTATCGAGCTCAGCAGAGTTGCAACTTGCGATAAGTTCATCGTCACTACACACCTGTTTCAGACTACATCCAGCTGATTTCTTATACTGCACGGCTTTAATATTAAGTTGGCAGTTCCGCGACAACAACACTAACTACGTCGACGCTTTTCGATCCAGCTATTTTTTTAAATTACTATGATACTGCATTATAAAATGAAATAATTGCAGCATGTAGCACTTGTGTATACATACGGACGTGTTCAAAATGAAAGAAGTGGGCATAGCGCTGCCCAAATCGCGTGGTATAGGCGTAGGCATTGTAGGAGCTTTTCTTCTATTTTTCATTTTCTATTATTTTTATGGGGGTTACATGACGCTTACGCTCTTTGCAGCCATTTTATTACGTATGTAAACGATAATATATCTGTAATTGTTCTTATAGAGCTCTTAATTTATTTGCAGTTATTTTCTACCATGCACAAGACTTGCTTTTGTATCATCCGGATTTGCCAACAAACTCGCGCATTTACATACCCATCCCAACTATGCACAACCTACCACATATAACCGTCAGTATAAAGACGTCTGACGGAGTAACGCTGCATGCCTTCTGGATAAGTCAACCCGAGGAACGTTGCAAATCGGTGCCCACCTTACTCTATTTTCATGGAAATGCTGGCAATATGGGACATCGCATGCAGAATGTAATGAGAGCGTAACCTAATCCGATGGCGTTCCTGTTACTTATGTTAATTAGTTCATATTTAAAGGTATGGGGTATTTATCATCATCTCCACTGTAACATCCTAATGGTGGAGTATCGTGGCTATGGTCTATCGACTGGCGTACCTTCCGAACGTGGTCTTGTAACGGATGCACGTGCTGCAATTGATTATTTGCACACGCGCCATGACTTGGATCACTCACAGCTTATACTCTTCGGTCGTTCGCTGGGTGGCGCCGTTGTAATCGATGTAGCTGCCGACACTGTCTATGGCCAAAAGCTAATGTGCGCCATTGTAGAAAATACATTTACCAGTATACGTGATATGGCGGTCGAACTGGTGCATCCATCTGTGAAATACATACCAAATCTATTATATAAAAATAAGGTAATATGATTTTGATCATCTTTTTAAGGGTTTGTTATTGTTGCACATCCGTTCTTCTTTTGCAGTATCATTCACTTAACAAGATAAGCAAGTGCTCGGTGCCTTTTCTATTTATATCAGGCCTTGCAGATAACCTAGTGCCACCGCGCATGATGCGTGCCTTGTATACCAAATGCGGTAGTGAACAAAAACGTATGCTTGAATTTCCGGGGGGTTCACACAACGACACCTGGATAGTCGATGGGTAAGCTACAAACCATTTATAAGAATTATTTAACAGCAGATAAGCAGCCCAAATTCTTAAGTCATTCAGTCAACTGTAAAACGACCGTCTGAATTCGTATCACTATATAATGTATGGATGGAATGTTGTTCCACGAAGACAAAATTCAAGTTACTAGTGTGCTTTCAAATATCGCTGATTTGATAATGTGAAATATAAAGTAAAATTACTCTTAGAGATCTTATGATCTTAATGAATTAGTAATTGTTGTAGATATAACCAATTTAAATTAAACCATTTAACATAGACAGACATATATTACTTTATTTACATATACGTCTAAAACACAGAAACAAAAAACCTTTTAATAACGTTATGTTTATATCAGTAGTACTTTCAATTGCATAGTCTAACTAACTATAAATCATACTCATTTTCAGTTATTACCAAAGCGTTGGAAGCTTTTTAGTCGACCTACTGCAGCAGCCTTCTCCACTGCAAAAGCCACCCGAGAAGAGCAACGTCTGGGTCGAACTAGAACATAAGATTATTGACGTTTAACTCCCATACTTTATATGTATACACATACAAACTTACACAAAAGTGTTCTATTGACTGTGTTAACACTGCATTGGTATATTACTGGTGCCTACACACATATATGTAGACAATATCACGTGAGTTCATGATATTTGTTAAATGTATGTGTGTGCAGTGTTTTTTAAATCTGAATTGTGCACTAGGCTAAGACATTTTATGTGCTTGTAGATCTGTTAATGAAGTTGACAAGCATTAGGAACAGCTTGTTCCATATTTTAAATGTTAAACTACTTATGTATATTAGGTTAATTGTTAATAAGTAACAAAAGAAATTAGTTTGTAGATTAGCTTAAAATCTAAATCAGGTTCCGAAAATGCAAAAACAATAAATTATTTGTAAATTTAACAACTAAAAGCCCAAGAATTGTTCCTCAGCGCTATCCTCAGGGTCAAATTCTGCATCATCGTCATTTTTGGCAGTTCGCTTATGGCTTAGCTGCTGTTGTTCAGATTGATCGTCCTCCGCAATGATGGCCGCTGGCTTTGAATCTCCCTGTGATCGATGATGGAATACAAATGAAACACATTTACTTGCTGTCCACGCCTGGGACAATATACTATCTGGCAAACCGCGATTATTTGAGCAGTGGAACCACTGCGACAGATGTGAGGTGCAGTCTGTATTCTCTGCTGGTGGCTGTCTTTGGACATCCTGGAAACAACGCTTGCATTTAAGTCTGAAAGGTGCAAGAAATACATATGATATTGGATATATTTGATAAAAACACAGGCACCTACTTAATGTGCGTATCGGATAGCACGTTGGCCTCGAAGCTAAACAAATCCTTAAGATCATCGCGTGTGAAATGCTTTTCAGCCGACTCGTTGTTGTCTATGATTGTGCTGGACAGCGATTTCTTGTGCGTCTGCCTCTGTAGGATTTTCTCCTCAATTGAACCGCTCTTAAATAAGAGATAATATATATAAAATGAAATTGGAGCACAACAGCTTCAGCACACTTACTGCCACCAAGCGATAGATGTAGCAGGGCTTCTTCTGTCCATCGCGCCAGACTCGAGCCATCGCTTGCTCATCGTTTGCCGGATTCCAGTCGGGGTCAAACATGAATAACCGATTCGCGCCTATCAAATTCAGACCGCAGCCACCGGCTTTACTGCTTAGCATAAAGAGAAAGCAATCGGTACTGGGATCGTTGAATCTGTCCACAACTTTGGAGCGTTTCTTAATCGTCATGGTGCCATCCAACCGAACATAACTGTATTTGCGTTTACGCGCCAGCTGCTCGAACAGATCCAGCGTCTGCGTATAGTTCGAGATCAGGACCACCTTGTCATCGCTATTGGCGCGTATGGCAGCCAGCATAAAATCCAGTAGCATAAACTTGCCGCTCAACTCCGGGTTCACATCTCTATATAATGAATACAGATATAAGTATAATGTAAAAATATATGACTTGATAAATTAACTTTGGTTTGTAGTTGGCCGGTAAAACATTCTGTGAGTTCTCAAAACCCTTTTCCCTTGCAGCTATTTTTTCGTAGATCAGATCGGGATGATTGCACAGCTTTTTTAATGTTGTTATGTCGGCCAGTGCCGTCAGCGATGCCTTCTCATTGCAGTCTAAATAAAATAAATGCTTTAACGAAAATTTGGCATTTTTATTGACTATTTACTTACCTGCTAGACTGCGACGCACCTGATCCGATTTTAAAAAATTTGTGTAGATTTGCAATTGGACTGGTGTTAGTTTGACACACACGACCATTTCAAATTTGACCGGCAGATATTTGGTCAGGATTTGATTGGTACGTCGTATTATGCATTGATTGACCAAACCAATTAATTCCTGAGTCTTCTGCAATGCACGCTCACGTTCTGCGTCCGTAGAATCGGCATTCTGACCACGTAGAATTGCGTTTTCAAAGTTACGTTTGAAATCGGCAGCTGTGCCCAACATTTCTGGATTGACGAAGTTAACCAAGCTGAAATACTCGGTCAGATCGTTTTGGATCGGCGTGCCGGAGAGTAAAACGCGTCGTTTGGTCTTCAGGCCCATCAGAGCCTGATATGTGAGATTGTCACTATTTTTAAGCCGATGCCCTTCGTCGCATATGACCATGCCCACCTCCGTTTTGCAGAGTATGTGTGCATAGAGGCGGAATGTTTCGTAACTGATCAGCAGCACCGGTGTTCCACAGCGTGTGGCTGTATTCATGGCAAACTGTTCGAGAGTGCGGGTCGTTTCTTCTTTGGAGCCACCCTCCATGGCCAAGCAGTGCATGCGGCCGTGCAACCATTTAGTAAACTCCTTCTCCCAGTTTTTCACCAACGATGAGGGAGACACAACAATTGCTTTGGATATCGTTGGCTTGCAATCGGCGCTTTGTCGCAGCAGCGTCCACGTTAATGTGACGCACTGCAAGGTCTTGCCCAGACCCATTTCATCAGCCATAATACAGCCGTTGAAATTACCTCGTTTACCTTCCACGCATTCATACATAAAACGCACACCTTCACGCTGATGTGGACGCAGAACGTTGCTAAGGATTGGATCAACTACCACATGTACCTGCAACTTGCTCGGATCCATTGACATACGCTCATGCTCCGTGTAGGCAGGCGGTATATGTAAGACTAAAGCATTACACGCTTGTGGATCGTGCAAGGAACGCCGCACTATGGTACGTCGTACACCCAGTGTACGATTTCCTCCATAATCTGGTACATAGTTGGCAATAGGGACTTTGAACTTGCGCGCCAACACTTTGGCTATGGCCTGCTCATACTCGCTATTCGCCGTGAAGCGAATCGGGAGCGGAAGCTCGACAAGATTCGTAGACTCTCGTAATGCAGTTTGGCGTTTCTGCAGCTCCTCCTGACACGCACGTTTTATTTTCTTTTGTAGTGGAGGGGTAAAGGCATCTTTTGATTTGATGCGAACTCCCAGTCTTTGACTAGGTGCTAAACTCCGCCTCTTTTCAGAAAATAATACATTTTTCACTTAGTTTAAAATATTCAGATTTAAGAGGAGCTTACCATTTTATATATATTTAATTTTAAGGCGCGGAAAGTCAGCTGCTATTTAACCATTTAACAACACTGTTAATTTGAGCTGGGCACACTTCGAAGGTAACATTAGAATGACACTTTGTTTGTTGAAGTATTATACCTAGATGAAAACTTTCGGTATTACTAGGCCATGAATTCTTCCATTGTTCTTCTTTTTTCGAATTATCAAGCTGTTTAAAGCATTTAAATATATTTTAAATTTACAAGTATTTCATAAATTGACGGTGTCATCCCACCACAATTTGGTTTGGGTGACCATAGAATAAAAATATATTGTAAAATATATATAAATTTTTTACAACACTAGTCTTTTTGCACTGTAACTTACTGCTTAGAATTGATAAGAATTAACTATTTAACAAGTTTAGAAACTGCCAACGAAGTTTTATTATATACCAGCAACAATTACTCATATGTGGCATCTCATCTAAATACAATATGTGCATACTGAACATCTGCAGCATATAAATTTATCTTGCGACGAGCGGTCGCTGCTCGGGTTTCGGCGATTTGCAGTCGTGGTGTTTTGTTATTGGAGCAGCAGCAGCAAACAAGATTAAAAATAAACTATCTTGAAATGTTACTTCTTTGAATGAAAAAAATGCAAACAACGCAACTGAGCACGTCACAAACGCACAAATGCAAGAAAAAATGCAACAAAAATTTTAAAATATTTTTGTCAGGTAAGGTTAATGGTTATAAATGTAAAGACCCATTCACACACATGTATGTGTGTGCATGTATTAATATATTATATACTAATTTTTTCTTTTGACAGTCTACCATCCATATATTTAAATGAGGCGCTGATTTAAAATTAAAAGCAGTGAAACTCAACTAAAGCAGACAACGCGATAAATTCAGATATACAAGTAAAACAACGCATAACACGTTCAAAGTGAAGGTCAACGTCACAATAAACAACAAAAACAATAGCAACAAGGTGATAAGTAACGGCAACTGTGGCTGCCAAAAACGATAAACGAACAGCACCAGCTGCTTGGAATTGGAGCTAGCACTCAAGTACAAGCTTTAGCTCCCAACTCCAGTTCCGACTCCAGTTCCAGCCAAACGATAGGATGAGCTCGACTACATCGTCGATCGTGGCACAGCGTTTGCTGCTGCCATCTCTGCTCTCCCTGCTTCTGCTAATTGTTACCGTAATTAGCGATGATGCGAGCACGATGCCCACTCAAAACATGTCGCACAAGGAGCGCGCGGAACTGCGGTAATTAAATAAACACACATATTATAAAAATTTTATTACATGTCTTATTACTTTTGTAGTGAGGAGTCACGCGAAATGTTCTATCATGCATATCGTGCCTACATGGAGAACGCATATCCTGCCGACGAGCTGATGCCACTTTCTTGCAAGGGACGCTATCGCGGCGTGACGGCTTCACGAGGCGACATGGATGACATATTGGGCAAGTGAGTACAGCAAAAATACGTGTTGTAGATATTTGTAATGATTAGATAAAAACTTGATAGGTGTTAACTTAATAATCACATATTCATTGTTTGACAATCTAATTTCGATCAAGTATCGGGTATAAACAACATAATAAACTTTTCACAGACATGTTGTATTTATAAATTTTAAACCAAACTTTTAAAAACCATAATTTTTCATGCTTCCTCTCCGCAAATATCTAAATTCATAGATATTCAGCTGAGATGGTGCTTAGATTTAGATCAGAATAATTGCTTAGCTTGTTAACTATGATATCCGATTAACAGAACTGATAGTTTTTTTATAAATATCTGCTTTGCAGTTTCTCTATGACGTTGGTGGATACGCTGGACACGTTGGTGCTGCTTGGTGACTTTGCAGAGTTTGAGCATGCCGTTAAGCTGGTTATACGGGATGTGCAATTTGATAGCGATATCATTGTCTCAGTCTTCGAGACGAATATTCGTATGGTGGGTGGCTTGCTCTCAGCTCATATACTTGCTGAATATCTGCAAAAGCAGGCTGACGTGATGCACTGGTATAAAGGCGAAATGCTTGAGATGGCCCGTGAGCTGGGCTACCGTCTATTGCCGGCATTTAATACAACGACAGGAATACCGCATGCACGCGTTAATCTGCGATTGGGCATGAAGGATCCTCAGCTGAAGAAGTCACGGGAAACGTGTACCGCCTGCGCGGGCACCATTTTGCTGGAGTTTGCCGCATTATCGCGACTAACGGGTGATCCCATCTTTGAGGTGCGAGCGCATGCTGCAATGGATGCGTTGTGGAAACTGCGACATCGCGGCTCTGATCTTATGGGAACGGTTCTAAATGTGCATTCCGGCGATTGGGTGCGTCGTGATTCGGGCGTGGGTGCTGGTATCGATAGCTACTACGAATATTTGTTCAAATCCTATGTGCTACTCGGTGATGACAAGTACCTGGCACGGTTTAATCGCCATTATAACGCCGTGATGAAGTATGTTAGCGAGGGTCCTATGCTGCTGGATGTACTGATGCATCGGCCACATGCGAAGTCACGGAACTTCATGGACTCCCTGCTGGCGTTTTGGCCAGGACTGCAGGTGCTCTCCGGCGATCTAAAGCCGGCGGTGCAAACCCACGAAATGCTGTATCAAGTAATGCAGATGCACACGCTCATACCAGAAGCATGGACAGTAGATTTTCAAATACACTGGGGCCAGCATCATCTGCGACCGGAGTTCATTGAGTCCACGTATTTCTTGTATCGTGCCACTGGTGATCATCATTACCTTCAAGTGGGTAAGCGGGCTTTGAAGACGCTGCAGAAGTATGCGAAAGTCTCCTGTGGCTACGCAGCCGTTAACGATGTGCGCACCGGCAAGCATGAGGATCGCATGGATTCATTTGTGCTATCCGAAACCTTTAAGTATCTATTTTTGCTGTTCTCTGACCCACAAGATCTGATCATCAATGTAGATGAGTTTGTGTTCACCACCGAGGCGCATCTGTTGCCACTGTCTATAGCACAGCTAGGGAATTCCACGTTTAGTAAGTGAAATACGTAAAACCAAAAGCTTTATTAATTTTAATTATTGTTTACAGGCTTTCGGCAATCGGACGAACACAATGTACTCGACTTCATGCGCACCTGCCCCAGTTCCAATAAGCTTTTTCCTGAGAAAGTACGCAAACCATTGCGCAACTTCATTACGGGCTCGTGCCCGCGCACCATCAGTGGCAAGCGACTCAGCGCCCTGGATTTTCAGGCAAGCAATGCGGATCATCTTCGAGCTGTATACGACATGGGCATCACCATGGTTTCCGTAGGCGACCGCAGCCAAGGCAAGGTGCGGCTGTTTCATAGTTTCTATAATGTAAGTTTTATTTTGCTTCTTGAACTTGCTCCTTCGAGGCTTTCAAATTTTTTGTATATCTATACTATATAGTATATCCTCCATACTTTATCTTATTTATTCATTATTTTTATAGGCCAAGAGTCAAGAAGAAGGCGAAATGGGCTTGCAGTTTATGCAGGAAATGCTGGAGCTAACCAAAATGCAGAGCATGAACCAGCTGGCACAGCTGCAGGTGCGTAAGTCAAATGATAAGAATTGTCCGAAGAATTTCATTGTGGTGAGAATTTGAACGACTAAAAGAAACAAAAATTAGATTACCTATTTAATAAGCTTTGTGTACGATATTACTACTATATATAGAAATGTATATATAATTTTTTATCCCGTATATATTTTGTTTTGCAGGCCGTTGCTTATGCTGTGGATGAGCAGTCGCAGGACTGGACCGCTTTGATGGCCGGCCCATCACACTTCAGTCCAGAGCTAATCGGCGAACAGTTTGTCGAAGGTGAAATTGTGTTGGCCAATCCATTGCGCGCCTGCGACGAGAAGTTGGAGAATGCCAGCGATATATCTGGCAAAATTCTTGTCGCTGAACGGGGTGATTGCACGTTCGTGAGCAAAGCGCGTTTGGCACAAAAAGTGGGCGCCACCGCGCTGATCGTCTGTGATAATGTATCAGGTTCTTCCGGCGAGACGCAACCCATGTTTGCGATGTCCGGCGATGGTAAAGATGATGTCGCCATACCCGTCGTGTTCATGTATAGCCTGGAGTTTACAAAGCTGTCGGCGGCGATGCTGCGACGTCCGCAGTTGCGCGCCCGAATCATGCAAATGGTGGAGTTCAAGCGTTGGCAACTGGCCAAAGAGGCTCATCAGAATGAAACAGCGGCAGCAGCAGCTGCTGCTGCATTGGCTGCGGGGACGATGCCAAAGAAAAAGCCAGATAAGGAGTTGTAGTGATTGCTCAAAAGTGCGTATGGCCCCTCACTGTAACATTTCGATGTGGCGCCTTCTTAAGTTTTAAAGTGCTTTTCGCTAAACATTTCACTAATTATACAAACATATATATATATAAGTTTATAAATATTAACTTTCGTTCGCAGCAGCAGCCTGCGAAATTTCTTGTACTTTACCATATAAGTAAGAACTAAATTTAAAGCTCAATATTAATCCGATTGGGCTCATTAGCTCACAACCTCGATCTGTCGCCCAACTGTTAGCACGGTTTTTTAGCATTTGATTGAACATCTTACCGATATATGTTTCTTTAAAAAGCGTTGGCATAACTCAGCTTCCTAGTTAGGCAACTGCCGGGCTGTTCTATCTGATATGTATGATATATGGATGTATGCATATATTTTTAATTTGTATAGAATCGTACTTATAGACCATGAACATTCACCATTTTTATATGAATTTTACTTTCTTGTAAGTATATCATCTGTAAATATATTAGCTGGTAGTAAGAAATAAATATAATTCTAATAATTAGATCGTAATGTTGTATTTGTAAAGATTAAAAAAAAATGTGTAGCTGAAATTTATTAGTTCATATGCCAAAAAGTTTGAAATACATCATTTAAAATTATTCAATTGTGTTCCAATTAATTAAAGGCTGGATCGTTAGGAGAAGGGAGCGCCCAAGGGTAAAAATTAAAGATGTCATGTTTAAATTTATATATATTTATAAATATTCTCTTTTTATTCGGTTTTAAATTTGTAACTAAATTTAACACGACCTGCTTTCAATGTATACTTTATATATTTGCCTAAAGCAATGTTTTCTTTAAGAAAATAAAAATAAAAACGTTACGTAAAGCTTGACCTAAAAGCTTAAACTAAATTAAAAAATAAATCAACTGGTCTTCATACTTCCTATGCAACGATTGATATTGGATCCCCCTTGTTGGGCGATAAACATCTTACATACATCTTTGTATAGTTGTATGTGTGTATATATATATGCATGGCTTAACTTAAACAGATAACTATACTACTTCAAAAGCATCTGTGGTATTATACATTTAATTATATTTAATAGATGGTAGAATGCCACAAACAAATTTTGGTAAGCATTAAAGAATTTTTAAAATAACCAAAAACTATTTTCACTTGTCGATCCCACTCTGATTTAAAATGACGGGGAATTTAGCGTGTTTTCAGATGTTTGTCTTATGTTGTGTTGTTCAACCCTATTTATGTTGTCTCTACACCGGCAGCTGGGAAGAGACAACAGCTGATTTAACCGTATTTTTATGGTCTATAACCAGGTTCGGCAGATGCGCAGTGGCCAACTTCAATACATGATTTGAAATGCTATCCACGATTAGCGTACTCGGCGTCATGATTATAATCTGCGACTTTTGACGCGTGTAGAAACGCTGGTTGCCCTGCGGTGCTAAATATATTAGCTGTTGCGGATCCGACGTAGTTATCCAGATTTCATCGTCCGTTGGTGACTTAAGTATTACATGATCGCCTGTATTGATGGCAACCAACTGTGAATCAAATTGTGGCGAAGGGAGACGATGAACGTGCAATATACGATGCGTTGGTGCGGCATGCGACAGCTCGCAGGCAATGATACGTAATTCCGGCCATTTATTCGATTCCTTGACATGTTGATACAACACAAGTAGGCTGCTTTGATCCATTTCAAAGCTTGGAAAATGCATAACGCCCATATTCTGTCCCAAATCGAAGCCCAGATCATAATTCATTAACGTGTCACCACTTCGATGATCCCAAATAGTTATTCGCGTCTGTCCATAGCCAATCAAACGGTCCTCCATCAGACACTCAATATGTTTCAGCTCATGCCGCAGTTGCTTAAACTCCCGTATGCTGGCAAGCGTGTCAAGTGTAGGTGTCAGCGAGTACTTGCAAATGCCAGCCCGCGGCTTGCCCACCATCAAATCCTGCTGCCAAGCCATAACAAAGTATCGTGACTCCGTTATGCTCGTATAGACGACTTGATTCCAGTCACTAAATCGTAAACAAAAACATTATTTATACGTTTATAGGGGGATTGTTTGTATTCAGAGCTCACCAATTGACTGCATCAAGATGCACCGAGTGCAACTTGGGCCGCATCTCCTCCTCACAGTAATAGTAGACATTCACATATAACGATAGAAGCTTACTCTCACGCTTATGATGATCCAGCGGATGGCTGCGCATCTCAATGTAAACGGGCGTCGAGTTGTGCGTACACAAGCGATTGTCATACGGAGACGAAATTTCAATATCTTGATAGTGAGAGAAAATATTTGATAATAAATTAATAAATATAAAGCGGAGCTGTAGGCGTTACTCACCGTTTGTAACATGACGCATTCCACCTAAATATACCCATTTCTGGTTTAAGCATTCCGAGGATTTTTCTGAATCCGCAGATGACTTGCGTGTATTATCTTTTATGTTTGAGCTAAAAACATTGTTTTGTGAGATCGCCGTTCTGTGAAGCTCGTCCTTTGTTGGCTTCTGCAGTACATTAAAGACTTTCGAATACTTCCAAAATGAAATCAACTTCTCCTGCACCACAATGAGCTGGTCTAGCTCATAGTATATATAAAGCACCTTGCCATTCTTTCCCGCCAGCGGGTTGCTTAGCTCGGTTGATCCTTTTTTGAGGGACAAAAGGCAACCAACTGGTGGCGTTATGTGCGCATTTGGCATTTGGGATGTAGGAGCGTTTTGTGTTGTTCCTGCTGTTTGACGATTTCGTCTGGAAAAATGTGGAGTTCGCTGCGGAGGTGGCGGTGCCAATGGCGGATACGTTAACGAAGGCTTGCATTGTTTCTCAAAAGATGATGTGCCTTCGAAGAAGCTTGCAGATGGCGGCGGCATTTGCAACTTCGACTGTTGTTCTAGGTTCGGCTGCTGTGCAACAGGCAAATCCTTTGGTTGACGAATAACATTAACATAATGACGGACTGCTGCACTGTACAGCGGTGGACTAATGACAGAGCTATTCGTGATAAAGTCTTCGATATCCATAGCAGCTTTCGGAGACTTCCGTTGTCGCTGCTGTTTTACACTTATGTCAGGCATCTTTACGCCCTCGTCAGTATTCCTAGAACATTTAGACACGTGTTCTTCTTTACCTAACGCCGATGGCAGAGATTTGGCACGTAAACGCTTTCGCTTAACTGCATTTGGTTCGACTGTCGACAACTTCACCTTAGGTGGAGGCGGAGGGGGCGGTAACTTATCTGGATGATTATTTATCGAGGCCGCAAGGCTGATCACCATTTGTTCCGGCAGCGCTGTTGTCTTCTTAACTTTTCTTTTTAGAACTTTGGGCATTTTGGCTGGAGTCGAGCCACCGGCTAGCCGCTTGCCACGCCCGCTAGTTGCCACATCTGTCAGTTCGTAGGTCTTCAACAAGCTAACTTTGCGATTGCGCAGCAATTTCGAGTTCAAATGTGTGGTCGACCGCGTAACTAAATCTCGTTCATTTGGAGTATTCGCGATTATAGCACCGCCAGTGGTTCGACGGCGTTTCGATGCCTTGGACAACATCTTTTTGCCCACCTTGCGTAACGGTCTGACTTCTAACGGTAGTTCTGGTTTCCTTTTGTACTTCAGGTGCTCCGGCAATTCTGGCGTCAAACTTGTGTCCGGTACCGGCGTGGTGGCATTATTCATGGACTTCACAATGTAAATGGAAGGTTTGGTTTCACGTGCCTGTCGCAGACGGTTTTGCATACACTCGTGCAGCTCGTTTTGGGCTGGCGCTGCCGAGGCATACACCTTTGCAAATGCCGCCTCTAAGGAGATTGCATGATAGTCGGTGGGAACCATCATGCGATTGCCCTGATTTTGCCCCGGGTTATCAGGTTTAGCATGGCAATAGTATTCAATAGGTGGGCCACCAGTTGCAGGCTGTCTTGGGTATATGAATGAGGTGTTGTCGGTTGCCGGCGGTATCGTGATACCATCTAGACCTGTCCTCTTGGTACTAATAGCAATAGTATTATTGGTGATGGTGCTACTGTCATCGCTGATTAACTGGTTATTCTTTTCATGCAGCTGCCGTTGCTGCTGTTGCTGCTCCTCCTCTAGGTGGCCGTGCTGTTGATTCTGCTGCTGTACTCGCTGCTGCTGCTGCCGTTCTCTTCGCCTGCCACGAACATCGCTGCGCATTCGGTCCAGTTGCTGTTGCGTACGTACGCGAAGCGAACGGCGCGCCACATTGCTGTTGGCCAGTTCCCGCATGGCGGTAGCCACCGCATTTGCCGTTGCAAGCTCCGTGAGTCCAAGATAATTGCAAAACTCATGCTGCTTATAGAACTGCGCATCATTATGGAATTCAACGCTTTTTGCGCGCCCTTTTAGATATAGACAAATAAATTACAGGTTAGAGAAAGAAAGAGAGCCACTTCAAGAGTAAGATGGAAAATCATCAAGCGATAAATAGTAAACATATATTCATTTAATAATCGTTCGCAAGAGATTATTTAAGAAACTTACCTGATGGGCGACATTGTGATTCTTGTTGCTGCTGTATCAGCATATGGTTTTGGTCTACTTCTTCCTTGGTATCCTTTACTGGTACATCCAGCTGATGCTGAGTGGGTTCTCCTTGATGGTTTTGCTCTGCAACCGGAGTGTAGTCACGACATTCTTTGTACTCTTGTTGCTCAGAGGCCGCCGTGGAAGTAACCAAATCTGTAGTAGATGTTTCTTTTGATTCAACACACACTGACAAAATGGGCTGCGTCTGTGTTTTCTTCGGCATAGCTTCTGGTTGCTCTGGGTCGCAATTTAATCTGGGCACCAATGTTGCTGATGATGGATTAACCATTACTTCAAAACAATCATCATCGTCATCATCATCATCGAGCACAATCAGTTCGGTCTGCTGCACCGGCATTGAAGGCAGTAGGCGTCTATAGCATGGTCTCTTTTGCTTAAGTGCCTCAGGTGCTGCAGTTTCGTCGACCGCATCCTCCAGGGGTCCTTCTTGCATGCTCTGTGTCATTTTGGAAAAATTTTTTCGCATATATTCATAGAACTCGCTAAATTTTTGCGTGCCTGGCTCAGCCTCATGCTGTTCAAACACAGTCTCAAAGTTTTCTACGTCCTCGACAGCGTCGCAGCTGTTCGCACAGTTCCAGTTGGCCAACTTTTCGTTCAGGCTCATCTGCGGCTGCGACTGACATATGTTGGCCATCCGACGATCCATCGCCTCCGCGGAGAGCGTGTTCTTTAACAGAGGCATATATTTACGCTGCCTGGGTAAAGATTGTTCCTCCGCTGTCCCCACGTCATCGTGACAGTCATCATAGTCACTATCATTCGGCATGGACGTGGAACTAACTGGAAACTCTGTAGTGCTACTGTGGGGTATGGCGGCCGTAGCGGTACCTGTAGCTACAGTAGCTTGTTGATCCTTAACATCAATGGCATGCGGCTCCTCAATACTGCTGGAAATGTTGAGCTGCTGCTGCTGCTCCATGGCAACTTGTTGAAGCAACTCTAAGTTACTCTCCTCCTCATTTACTATACAATCGTCATCATGGTCCTCCAGCTCGTGGTCGTATACCTCACAAATATCCGGGCGTTCGTCCACATATGGGTCACTAATCTGATTTGGATCTTCTTCGTTTGCATCGAGCAATAGTTGTTGCTGTTGCTGCTGATGATGTTGGTTATGTTGGTGCTGCGGATCCAAGGCCGCATCACTGAGATAAACATTAGTGTCCGCACTGGGATCTTCGTACTCCTCAGCTGTACACAGGTTGGCACAATAGCTGACACCATTATTGAGCCGCTCTTGCTCATTGGTTGATTGTTGTTGCAGACCCAATAAGTAAGCACGTTCTATTTCATGATCAGTATGAACACCGTGAGCAGCCACTATAATCTCGCAACATTGGTCATCCGTCAGCAATACAACATTATCATCATCATAAATGACGCAGTCGGAGTGCGACTGATCAATAACATTTTGACAATCGATCGCGACCTGTTCCTGGATCGCTTGTTCAGACTCGTCAACATTGATATTACCATTCGTAAGTAAATAGTTGGCAGATGTGGTTGCCTCCATCACTGCCATTGGCGCAGCTAAAAAGAATTAAGAAATTACTGAGTTGTGGATGAAACGAGTCTGAGGCTCAACCTACTTGAAAGTTGTGCATTGAGATAACCACGATTTGACCTTTGACACTCAATGAACTTGTTCATGTTTCGGAACATGCCAAATATAAGTGGAGTGTTGCCAGCGTCCAGTGTCTCAGATGTATCGCCGTAGTCGCGAAATGTATCATCGAAGCCCTTGAAACCGTTGCTATCGGAGTTTGCTAACAGGCTGCGTATTTCCGAATCATCTGATATAAACTGCAGCATGTTGTCCCTTGAGGGATCCACATCGTGCACATTCTCATTAGGCTCTTGCAACTGTGGTGATGCCGCTGACGCCTGACCAAAATCAGAAACTGTTATCATTTCTTCTGTGCCGGCGGGCGGTGGTGAAAAGATGTTAAGCAGTCGCTCCTCGGCTGCAGCGTACTCTTTCCGAGAAGCTCCAACATGTACTGTTCCCCGCTTAGACATTTTTGATGTTATGAAATTACTGAGCACCGCGAATTAAGGGAAGCAACCAACACTTCGCCACTAGCTCACGATGCAGCGTTTTAAGCAAAGAAAGCCTTTGAGACAGATTTTTAAATTAAAGTTTTCGGAATTTAGCACGTGAAGTTTAAATAAAATAAATTAATCTCTCGGTTCTGTCCTCTATACAATGCCGAAACTGAATCTGACATGATGCCCGTAGGTTTGTTTGTTTATTAATTCTAATGCATACGCACACATTTTATTGTATTTCATTTTTTCTGGAGTCCATTTTATTTCCCTATTTTAAGAACGCACGAAAAACAAATTTCTTTGGGAGCAACAAATCGCGGCACTTGTCGGTATGTGAAGAAGAAGCATTGAGTATCGTTTATGCGCTACCCTTTATCGAGGTTTTGTATTCACACAAAATTACTACAATTTATTTTGTTTCTGACCTGACTTAGACATTTTATTCAGTGATTTAATTTTACTAATAAAATAAATGTTTTTTTTTTTTTCATCAATAATTCAAATATATTTATTTAATAATAGGTGTTTTGGGACTTAATCTTAAGCTGAAAACTTCCTTGTCATGTAAAGCTTAATTGCGATTGGGTTTTGTTTTTGGTATTTTCTACACTTCAGTGATACGGCCACCCTGACAGTCAGCTGTTAGTTTTGTTTAAGGGAACGTCAATTAAGCAATACATTTGTAGAGCGACTAGAACACAAAAATTACACACACTTGAGAAAATCCGAGGCGTTCGCGCGCTGATAAGCAAAACAAAAACTAAGTAGCTGCTTCGAGACTGTCGAAATAAAAATATTAAACGTACTCACAACTCGGCACAAACAACATTAGGCGCTCGAACAGTGCACGTCGCCTCCGTTTCTGTGTATAGTAATCAATGTGCTTTTAGTTCGGTATTTTCAGTGTATATTAAAAATCTGCATATATAGATATATATATATGTATTATTCGTGATTCTTGTTTAGGACCATCTAGTCGAAAAGGAAAATTCTATAAATAAATAATTCAAAATGTGTGACAAATTAGTAAACGGTACTTACAACGTCAATGGCAACGACGATGCCAGCGATAAAAAATGCAACGGTACCAAAAAGGAAATACGCGTATGGTGCGATGGCTGGTGAGTCAGTTTGTTGATGTTCATACATACATAAATTACATACAAGTAGACTCACATACATTTAAATTGTATATACGTATTAGGTGTATTTATAATACCTTACAATTATTCATATTATCTGTTATAACGGCATGAACATTTCAATTGCGTCAGTCTTATCGATACGATAGTTTGTAAATATAGACCGTCCAAAGAAAGATTAGCCATTCATTTGAATTAATTTAGGTTCAAGGTCAGAGCAAAAAGCGAAACCCGTGTTACCTATCAAGTTATTCAATATATTTATACAATCGCAATGTAGTGTTGGAAATGGTCATAGTAATTGGCAATAATTTATCTAATTCTATAGCATTCGTTGCGTTAGATTATGATTATTATATTTTCTACGCAGCCCGTTTGACCGGTTTATGCGCCTGATCGGGCCAGACAAATAACAATTCTTTGTGATATGCAGCATACAAGGACTTATTACCCACATACAGATGTTCATGAACATGTGTGTATATGCAAATGACAATCAAAAGAGACTTCCGCAATTGTTCTTTTCTGACTCTTTCACGTCCTCTCTCTTTCTTCAGAATAGATGCACACGCCCAAGCAAGAAGCATCGCGTGATTCTCTGTATGTACACAATGCTGCGTACAGCTTTGACAACAGCATAGCGTCAGTTCTTCGCACTCGCATCATTATCTTATTGTTCTGTGTTTACTTATTGCACGTTTTTGGGACTGGACATGGTTTACGTGGCCTGACGTTGACTGTGGGCCGGTCGGCGTCTGCCCAAACATCACGTGATATTTTTTACGCGCATGCTCTACGCTCGCCAGCTTGGGCGGCCTACTTTTGGTTTACCGGACGCGCGCCATTGACCCAACTCGTACAGCGACGACGTCATAGTCGGCGCTTTTTTAATTTTCAATACATACATACATATGTGTCCATACATATTTATGAGCCAGTGTAACATACACTTGTGTGAAATATATAAAAATGGTGTTCGTAATCTGTAAATAAATGCAGAATGATAAATAAATATTATGTATACGTTGTATAGATATACATTTATTTGAATAGACAATCTAACTGTCTCGTTGGGTATATATATTTATTTATTTTTTACTCTATATTTCACACTGTATACTATTTTTAACATGTACACCCTAAAATCGGAAAATCAGGGTATAACCTTTTTTCAACGACTAACGGTCGGAAGGAAGCGCGACGAGCTGACACGAATCAGCCCTGTTTGTATAAACCTATAACAGCTAGCTCCCGTTTTAATGTGTTTTGATTTAATGTTCGTGAACTTGTTATATTTTGTATACCAGATTCAAATTTTACTTCAAATAGAAGCAATTTGATTCGCGTCGCCCAAAAGATAGTTCAAATTCTGGCGAGGTCGGTTTTTATTTTATATACTTGCTACTACTTTATTATGAAGTTTTAAGTTGGAATGGTACGGGGAACATCTTCTGTATGTTTGTAATTTGTGTATAGGTGTTGTGTGCTATATATAGATACAAGCTGTGAAGTATATTTAAAAACAGATGGTTTGGGTTCAAGGTAATTGCTAGTCGGACTCCACCAACTAGAGTTTTCTTACTTGTTTTTAAATAGCTCTCTAAATTCATGAGCTTAATATACTATATATATTACAACCCTGAACCCCAACCATCTGTTTTTAAATATACTCCCTAGTTTGTATGTATCTATGCATAGCGACACAAAATATAGGAACAAAAATATAAAATTTTATAAAATATAATTAAATAACTGATGAACTAAAACGGGTGTAATTATCGATTAGATCTGCGCGTCTTCATCTATATGTGATCTAGGCCTTGTTCTGCCGCTTATATACATTTTAATACTACCAATTTGCCCTGATTTCCCATTTTCAATTGGTTCAGAATACATAATTTGAAGATATTCACTATTTTGCGCAGCTCACGGATGAATAAATTGTTTATTGCATTAATAAATCTGTTATATGGCAGATCGTCCAAATTATAGGATATCTTCTAGTGCAGCAGTGCAACTTGCATATTTTATGTGTTTGCTTTGCGTAATTGATTTGACATTTTGCATTGTAGTCAAGGTCAGCAGTTGAAGCAGGGCCTTGCAAATCTTCAGAGAGGCTTTCGCAAAAAGCCAGACAGACTGACAAACATACAAACCTTAACTGGATATATAAGCATTTATATATATATTTATTTTGGAAAAGCAAGTTTAGAGCAAAGACTAACAAATTACACAGACGAAGCGACTAATTTAAATATTATTTTTTAAATGCAGAGAAAATTGATTCACTGGCTAAATTTTATTTTTACATTTTTTTTTAAGAGAATATATTTTTTAAGAGTATATTTTAAAGTGTGTTCCTGAACAGAATTCAGTGCAGTTTGCTCTACAGAATAAGTGTGTAATTTGTTATCGAACTTATGATATGAAATATCACACCTGTATGAACGACATGATAAGCAGAGCCGGCTATAAATACAATACAACTTTATCAAACATCTATCTATACAGATACTTTCCTATTCATGCAATATGAGGTGTTCGAGCTAGCGATAGAAAGGTATTTTCCTGATAGTACATACAGCAAAAGATTATATGTACCCAATATTCTAACTATAATGGCTGACTCACTGAAAAATGAATTTCTACTATACATTTTTATCAGCTTTTTAATACGAATTAAATAGGCCAGTTTTGTGAGCACGTTTCAAACAGCATAAAAAAGCATACTCAAATAAAAATCGCTTTCCGGGTACATTTATTGATTAGTGCCACAAGAGCAGAAGCAGCAGCAGCGCCATGATCAAGGGTCAATGGGCATTTCTTGTGGGGATGGCTATGCGCTGATCGGAGATAAGAAGAAGCTACCGTAGCAAATCATGCGAATTCCATTCAGCACCAGCTGTGCCCCAACCGCGGGCTATAAATAAGTAAAACATATATATACATTTATTCGTAAGTCTTGTTAAACATGACCCTGTAATCTTTAGAAATGAAGCAGTTTCCAATCGATGGGAAAGATCATTGACGCAAGCGTTAGGATGCATTCTGGATTGCTCAAAAATTTGTTTTTATTGATGTCATGTCAATGAACTTGGGGCGTTCAAAACAAATGTAAACCCCTTGGGGCAGTCGTTGTGCTGTTGCGCCGTGCTGCCTTAGCGTTCATATATTTATTTATATATACGTCTGTATATGTAAGCTGTGTGGCTGTGTCGCTATTTCTGTGATTCGGTTATCGCGGGAGCGCAAATTCTACTCTGGATCGCGTGATATTTTCTTAATCAGCAGCAGTCAGCGTAATTCAATTGATTAAAGCCCCAGTACGTACCCTGTGGTATAGTTGATCTTACACACATGTGTATTATATACGTGGCTATATATATATATTTCCATTCGACACAGATTTCTTTGGTGTCTCCGGGAGCAAAGGTTTTTCGGGTTGGTTCTCATTGTCATTTTAATGAATGATGATTGGACCACACTCTGCTCTGCCTACCCAAATACAGTTTGTTGTTAGGTCCGTCTCCCAAACATTATCAGTTCAATTGCTTCTTATGTTGATTGAATGACGTAGCTCAGACCGAAAACCCAGATTACTGGATTGTCTAGGATTGCCTTGATTATGCTTTAGCTCTCTGTATTTAATTTGTGTTACCTTGCGTTATATAATGACAGTACGCTAGTTAGTAATATGACTCGTGGCCCAATCAGTCTGGCGATTCGATAAAGGTGACGTTGTGGCTTGCTATCATGATTGCTTTACCTGGCAATTACCTGGAATTCGATTGATTGCTCGTCTTTGTCGTGAGTGAGTGACTTATCAGTGTATATATATATATTATACTTTTTGGCTTAAGTTGATTTTGTTGTATAAACAATTATTTATTTGCAATTAGCTGGCCCGGCGCTTTGATATCATGTTAAGTTATCTACAATAGCTTCAGCATATATTCTAAAATAAGAAACAACAAATGGAATTTGCTGTTTTGGTTTTGTCAAGCATTGAGAATGTTTATCAGGCAACTTACATCCGCCCACAATAATATACTATTATTATAACACTATTGGGGGTTCCTTAGCCATTTGGGTAACAATAAAATACCAACAATAGTTACGAAAATACATTTCGTAAGCTCCCACAATTGGGCAAAATTGGAAAATGTGTAATTAAAGCGGCTTGGCACGTACAAAACAATTGGCAAGAGCTTGTCACGTGTTGACTAGAATTGCGATTGCATTCCTGCATTCCATATACTATATATATTATATATGTGTGCGTTTATGTATGACAAATCATGCCTCATAAAAATATCTCTCGCTCTTGTGGCGATTCACAACGGATGATCGTGTCCAAAGTGCGGCGGGGCGTTCAACAAAGAAAGAAAAGTGGAGCACTTGCAGCAAGTGGCGTCCGTCTTTGGGGCCAGACATTGACTTATTCGCACTTTGAGCGAGTTATGCCTCTGGCTGTATTTGCTTTATTCAAGTGTGCTTACATATTCATTGGCTCTAAGCACATTCATTGCTTATTTAAATGTCTGTGATTAATGTCTCAATAGTTAATTGAATAAGTTGGTTGGCTTATTGCCCAGCAGCGGAAAATTCTGATTTGGCTTTTTTGTTTGCCTTGTCATTTTTTCTATTTATGTCAAAAGTCACACGGGCGTGATTTTCTCCGTTTTGTCAGCAACTTTTTCATTAATTGTCGATGGGAAGGTATATGAACCCGGCTATGAATGGAAAACTTTGGCATCCACGTGTTAATTCAGTTGCTATAATCGGCGTCAGGGTTATCTGCTTCATTTAGCTAATGTTACAAATGAATCAGACGTCAGGGATCGCATCATATACGATTACAACAAGGTCGTTTCAGTTCATTAGAAACTTGAGCTCAATCAACTCAAAGCAATATTGGCGAGAGTATTCCCATAGCTACTAGCTATAAGGCTAACTAATTGAAAGATCAATGAATAGACTTTTACTTTTGTCGTCGTCTCCAGATTTGGCACTTAATTATTTTAACAATTGCAGTTTCCCGCATGTGAGGTTTCTATTCCGCTTAAATTGATAAGGGAATATACATTGTTCTATTTGGAGCGGAAACAAGATACTAGAACCACATCTACAGCTACAGCTACAGCTACTACATGGTTAACTAATATTAATTTGAGTGCATTCTTTTTATTATTAACAGCTATGATATGGTCCACTTTGGGCATGCCAATTCACTGCGACAAGCCAAGGCACTTGGCGATAAAGTAATTGTCGGCATACACACCGATGAGGAGATCACCAAACACAAGGGACCGCCCGTGTTTACCGAGGAGGAGCGTGTCAAAATGGTGAAGGGCATTAAATGGGTCGACGAGGTGGTTCTTGGTGCGCCCTACGTGACAACTCTAGAAGTTCTCGATCAAAATGACTGTGATTTTTGTGTGCATGGCAGTAAGTTGCTTATCAATAGCGTATCTTCAATTTGTAATTAATGTTACGTTCGTTATAGATGACATCACAATGACTGCTGAGGGTGTCGACACCTATCATCTGGTCAAGTCGGCAAACCGCTACAGGTGAGTGGCCTACATTTTTATTTATCACAGGTGTTTTGTTTAATAACTAATCTTTCTCTTCTGTTCACAGGGAAGTCATGCGCACCGCTGGCGTTTCCACCACAGACCTCGTTGGTCGCATGTTATTGCTAACACGCAACCACTTCCGTCAAGGCTCCGCTGAATATGATATTGAGAAAGAAGGTAGCATCATATCTTTCTAATAGTGTTTAATTATTCAATTTTCAGTTGCGTTCTTTTTTGTGCATCCACCTCATCAGCCAGCTGTTACCCATAATATACTCACATACTTTTAACTAACCTGAACTAACAATCTTGCCCTGGGCACTCTCTATTTTTTTATGTCTTCTGTCTGGTACTTTCTATTGCAATTTACTTTTATTTCGCTGCATGTTGAACTAACAACACATTCAAAATCAGATCCAAGTATGAGGAGAGAAGCAAAGTTTCATATTTTTCCCCATACTTATATAATTAATACGAACCTACCTGGGCTACGCACGCTTTGCTTTTAGTTGGTTGAATAATTTCCCCGTTAGAATCTGTCTATTTAGTCCGTAGCATTCTCTTTGAACCTGTAACAGAAAAAACATTTGCTTTATTTTGCTCTCTACATCTTTACTATTTCTCTTCTTTTTATTTCTATGTGCGCACTGTTTACCACTAACCAAAACTCTCAAAAATCAAAAACTTATGAACTAAAATCTCAAAATCCCGTGCGTGTTGCCGCCCCGCGTTCAAACCAAAATGAATATCCTTAAATATATATGTATATATATATATATCAAACCTGCAATCAAATGAAATCGAAATGAAATATCAAATCAAAACCTAACTGTAATTTGCGCTCTATAATGTAATGCTCATATCTACAAAAAACGATCAATTTGAATAATAAACAGCAAAACTTTTAAAAATTCAACAACTGCAATCCCGTTTAGGTTCATCGAACATGGGTCAGGATTCGGCAGCCAAGAGTCCCTGGACAGGCTGCAGCCAGTTCTTGCCTACTACACAGAAGATAATCCAATTTAGCGATGGCAAATCCCCAAATCAGGGCGATAAGATTGTAATATTAGACAAATATTTATTTCTGTATTACATTGCTTTAATTATCGTTTTGTTCGCAGGTATACGTGGCCGGCGCATTTGATCTCTTCCACGTGGGTCATTTGGATTTTCTCGAAAAAGCTAGCAAATTGGGCGACTATTTGATCGTAGGCCTGCACACAGATCCCGTTGTCAACTCGTATAAGGGCAGTAACTATCCAATAATGAATCTGCATGAGCGTGTGCTTAGCGTTTTGGCCTGCAAAGTAAGGAATGCTAAAAGGTGTAGCCTCATATCCCACAGATACTAACCTCTCATCCCTTCTCTGCTTTGTAGTTTGTCAACGAGGTTGTCATTGGCGCACCCTACTGTGTTACTGAGGAGCTGTTGGATCACTTCAAGATAGACATTGTTTGCCATGGGCGCACGCCGATCGCTCTTGAGGATGGAAAATTAGATCCATATGCTGTGCCTAAGACGCGAGCCATCTTTGAGCTGCTCGACTCTGGCAACGACATGACCACGGAGCGCATTGTGGAGCGCATAATCCTGCATCGGTTGGAGTACGAGCGCAGAAACCAAGCCAAAGAAAAGAAAGAAATCGAAGCGTTCGAAGCGTTGCAGCGACAAAAGCAAACGCACAAGGCGGGCTAGAACCCGGTTTTAATACAATAGACAATGTTCTTTTTAGCTACCATCTTTCTCGTTAAGTACGTTTCGTTTTATCGTGTCGATTCTTTTGCATTTCGTTTTGTTTTTGTGTTAGGCAATTGCAATTGCGATAGGTGCGGGCCGAACGTTGCATGCCCCACAACACACATACATACACACCCAGAGAGTTGTATACAACCTTCATGTATACATGTATAATACCATATGTAATAGCTTATCAAATCTAAATTGTACGTATGTAGGCTCAAAATTTGTAAATTCTTTTACTATTTTTTTAAGTGTAACGAGTGCGAACTCAACAAAATTGTACGAAATATATTTAAGTAAGATCTATAACAAATGCTAGTATATTGTTTATTCACCAACTATATACTCAATTGAAGATGTTAGCTGCGCTTTTCGAACCAGCTTGCAGCTTTTCTCGAGCGTAATCTCTAAAATTGTGTTTGCTGCATAAATTCCTTAGTTCAAATCTATGTTATCATTATGTTTGCATGTTTAGTTTGTTAAACAATATATAATTAATCTATTGCCAAAATGTTGTTTTATTAATTCCTTTGCTCGCCCATCACATGCAGTTCCACATTGAGTACCTGCTGATCCTCACTTTGTGGCATCTGCAGTAAATCCTGACAGCTAATGACGACGACGTTGCAGTCAGTTTTAATGAAGTCACGACAAGGCGTTGCCTTTACGCCAGAAGTCGGCAGTAGACGCGATTGCAGACGCTTGGAATAGTAACGTGTCGACCTTGCGGGTTGTACCACACAGCGCAACGATACAGTCACACCTTGCATCGGTGTCACTACCCAAATGGCAATCACATCATCCATTTGCTTACGGTGCCAAAGTAATCCATGTCGCGTGCGACAGGCAAAAAGCAGTAGAACCCCATGCTGAGAGTACTTGCGATATTCCTTTGGCAATAGAGTATTGCGTTGACATTTGAGCGGATTCAGACCTAAACGCTGATATCCATAGACACCCAGCAGGGTATTGACATCGTAATCGAGACAACTTACTTTGCAAGAGGCACGCAAAGTTTGCTTTTCAACAGGAAATGGCACATCCACAAAGGGGACACCTAATCGGCGTATATGCACATTTAGGTAATGCGACAACCAACCATTCGGATCTAATGTACTGGAGCACCCGTGACATGGACATGAAATCATTTTTAAGCGCGCCCATTGCGAATTTTGATCCGGAATTACAAAGAGCGGAGGATGGCGTTCTCGATCTGTAATGGAGTCATACCTACTTAACTGCACCATATTAAAATCTTCCGAGGCAACAGAAACCGGTAGCCGATAGTTCGAGAAATGTTTGGTGAATAGTGTATGCTGGGTGTTCTCCAAACGTTTGAGGTGTTTCTCTTTCTGACGCTGCCGTCGTGTACTTTTGCTGGATCCTGCCAAAGAATCAGCATCCAAGCTCATTGGATTTCCTTTGGACGAGCTGGGAGGTGGCATTGTTAAGCATTAAATAATTACATTAATTTAGAAATAAGAAAACACAAATGAAACAAATATTTTACATTTTCGGTTGAAATACAAATTTGAACAATGATTACAATTCAAAAAGCAACCACTTTACGCGGGAAAAATTGAACGCTGAACTACAGCTGACCGTGTTACCGTTTTACCATTTTACAACACTGTGCTGAAGCAGCCGTCTTGCGTCACCATTGTTGACTTCGTTTTGCAACACTGCATTTATTTTAATTTTGAGTTCTTATAATTCTCAACCAGTTCTACCACTACGCTGGTGTAGTGTTGTGAGTTTACCGTTGTACAGTTATCGCTTCTCGGCCTTATGGCTAAGATCAAAGTGTAGTATCTGTTCTTATCAGCTTAACATCTGATAGTTTCTCCATTGGAGAACAACAAATGTTAAACTGATTTTTGGAAATAGACGGAGTGCTAGGGGCTTGCTCCACCTCTGTCGCGGGTTGGCCCGGTATTGCAGTACCGCCGGGATTTCGGCCCAACTAAGTAATAAATATGAAAGGAGCGAATTCAATCTACTGTCATTATTAAAATGGACTTGACTCGTTTAGGTGGCCAGTCCATTTTGTTTGATGGACGACGTCTAAGTTAAGTTGACATGAAATATGTGAGCCATCAGAAGATCCGTAAATAATTTTTTTGGACTTGATGTATTTTTTCTGTTTGTGTGGGGCCCGTCTCGTGACGTTTTAAAGCGAATTTGTAATGCGACTAATTTTACTTTTAATGTTTAAGTGAAACACCGGCTCTTGATTTAGTCGTATGTTTATTATTCGTAAATACACCTATTATTAATACAGTTTCTTTCTTTTGAATGTTTTTTGCTTTTTCGTTTTTGGTACATTTTAATGATACAGTTACGAAGTTATTCGGGCACGCACTTTTCAAGAACGCTCCAATAATGCTGGCGATTTCACATATTTTAATGATTATTCGATAACATAAACATTAAATAGGCTTGAGTTGAAGAATTTTTCAGCAATTACGATACGTCGATAAACACCTTTAGCCGTGTGAATTTGAGTTTTGTATTTATTCAAGTGAACTACTACGGAACAATTAGATGCCGGCTGTGCTTTGTTGTTGCTGCTGCTGCTGCTTCTGTTACTTTTCAGACTAACTACTAAATAATACTAAACTGGATGTGTAAAAATAGCTGAGCTACGCTTACACGTTTATAAACATTAACCGCACGCAACAAAGCTATGTTTGGAGAGCACTACGTTCAACTTTCAAAGAGAAAATAGAATTGGTAACACATTAAGTGTGACTCGTAGGGCATAATGAAAGTGTTTAAATAAGATTCGTAAGACTGCTATTCGACTCTAGGCAAGCGCGGACCACTTGCTGGTGCGATGCTTTTTACACAACCACGGCGCCAGCCTCGGATCGGCTAACCGGCAAGTCAGGGCAATTCTTCCAAGTATCTGAAAGTGGATCGTAACATTCAACAGCGCTGATTGTGACTTGAGCACGATAGAAGTTCACTTCGCAAGGCTGTTAAAAAGCAAGGAATATATACTCAGTTCCAATAACAATTAGAGTATGTGTCTTATTAACTCACCTGATCACCACCAGCCACA
Source organism: Drosophila hydei (assembly GCF_003285905.1). Lineage (NCBI taxonomy): Eukaryota > Metazoa > Arthropoda > Insecta > Diptera > Drosophilidae > Drosophila > Drosophila hydei. The sequence goes on from NW_022045678.1 coordinate 2,796,407, forward strand.
TAGAGTAAACCATCGGCAGCGGCCACGGCGGGTATTGCGCGTGGAACGTTCAGAGCGCACACCGTCGACCACTTATCATCATCGAAGTTGTAGCGCTCCACTGAGCTAAGTATGTCCTGGCTAATGCTGCTCCCACCCACCACATACAAGTAGCGATCGAGCACAGCAACGCCCATTTGACAGCGTGCCGTTTGCATTCGTGCCAGTTGTGTCCATTCCTTTGTCACGGGATTGTAACTGGCAACCAAAAACAAATCTATCAGTTACATATACTTAATTGGATATATTTGGCTGAGGTTTACCTTATTAAATCTGGCAGATGCCTAGTGGTCGTGGTGCAGCCTCCCACTATATAGATCAGGCCTTCGAAACTAACGACGCCCATGCTGAACCGTGGCTGCGGCATGCTGCCAATCAATTTCCAGATGTCTTTCTCTGGATCATAGCACTCCATTGTGCCTCCAATGTCGTCACCAATCCAACCGCCCACTGCAAACAAATTGCCACCCATTGTGCACAATCCGAATTCACAGCGGGGCACTATCATCGGTGCTATTGGCTGCCATATATCGTTTTGAGGATCGTATACCTCGCCGTTGGCCAGAATTTGCGATCCACGTTCACCGCCCACCACATAAATCTTGCCATTCAATGCTGACACGCCAGGCAGAATGCGGCCCACCTCCATGGGTGCCGTCTCAGTCCATTCTCGGCGGAAAATGTCGAACTTGGCCACCGTCTCGAAAGTACAATCTGCCGAGTTCCAAGTGCGTGGCGTGTCCCGATGTGAACCTCCAATTATGTAGATATTTTTCTTTGCCAGCTGCCGTGGACACACGCGCAGTGGTACCAATTGGCCGCGTTTCGAAGCAATATCTCGGCAAATGGAGCGTAACGCGATTTTTACAGACATGTCGCGACAATCATCCTTCAAAGCCTTATCTATTACCTTCACGGGCACTAAGGCCATGCGGACATGCGACAGTATGTCGAAGACATAGCAACGACGCTGCGTAACATCATGTTTAATCCAACGAAGCGCCGCCTGGAACACTTGCGATTCAGAGTCCACGCGCAACAACTCCGAGTTAAGCAGCTGCGATAACAAAGTCTGCGGTGTTTCCAGAAACTCATCCTCTAGCGTTATCTGAGATCGACGAATGCAAAAAACACCATTTATTGTTAAAAAATATATATAAATTGAACTGCCTACATTCAAGTACGTTTCCCGACAAACCACCTATTAAAATAATCAAATATACGTAAAAGCTGAAGAACCGTTTACACAAGATATCAAATTCAGAAATATAAATGTTTTATGCCCATCGGCAAACTGCATAAACACTCCAAAGTACTACATTTTCAACTATTTTCATATTTATTAATTAATTGGGCCGAAATCCCGGCGGTACTGCAATACCGGGCCAACCCGTGACAGAGGTGGAGCAAGCCCCTAGCACTCCGTCTATTTCCAAAAATCAGTTTAACATTTGTTGTTCTCCAATGGAGAAACTATCAGATGTTAAGCTGATAAGAACAGATACTACACTTTGATCTTAGCCATAAGGCCGAGAAGCGATAACTATACAACGGTAAACTCACAACACTACACCAGCGTAGTGGTAGAACTGGTTGAGAATTTTATAAAACGTAGTTGGGTAACAGATCCTGCACATATTTTTGTAGCCTATCTCAAAGGGTTTTTTTTAAAGCATTAATGACAAAATTCTCAAACGATTCAAACGAGCACTGAAGCTACTACAGGGTAGTTCGTGTTGGAAAACTACTCTGGCTTCTCTTCATTTGTCGAATAAATCTTTCGCCTTTTACTAAAGATTTCCGTGGAGAGGAGCACCCTAATGAGTCTAACAGAATTTTTGGTTGTGCCTGGTTGAGTTATCTTCCGGGCCATAATTAATGCATTCAAATTAAGTGGAATATTGATTAGATTTCTGCTAAGTGGGACGTTTCATGGTCTATTGACTGTGTGGGGTGCTGGGCTCATGACTTGGTGTGGACATGGTTTTTAAATAATTCAGTAAAAATGCATTTTTATTTACCGCTGGAAAGTTGGCCTGCACAAAATTCATTGCACTCTTTGCGAGGGATTCGCAATTGTGCGCTTCCGCAAACCGCAATATACCCAGCGCATTGGTGGCATGCAGCTCGCGACAAAGAAATTCACAACAGCCGTCGACAACTTCGTTCAGTTGAAGCATATCCGCGGCGGCGAGCAATTCCTGCACATTTGACTTGGAGAAAAAGATATCATCGATAATATTTGTATTTATTTATAGATTTTAAATGCTTACCTGTGTAATTTCACAGCGCCCTGTGTAGATAAAGTCCAAGAGTATGTGTAGTATGTCGCCATCGATTGTATGTAACACCACTGATTTCTGTTTGACTTCGTTCAGGCCCAATTCGGGCCTGAACATGGCCTCGAAGTAGGCGCTGGCAGCGCTCAGCACTGCGCGATGTGCATTGAACGTGGACTCGCCTGCAACAATTTCGACGTCGCAGAAGCGTGATTGCTCCCGCAATTGGTTTAGATTGGACAGCACCTTAAATGGGTACTGGGCGTTGCAATATGAGGGTAGATTTGTGCGTTGGGTGTTAGCTGCAGCCGTAGCAGATGCTGCAGCAGGCTGGTTGAAGTAATCGTTATCGTTATCGGTGGTGTTGTCATTGCCGTTGTGACAATTTGCATTTGCATTGAATTCATGGTGCAAGGAGTAGCTTTTCAGTGGTGGCATTTCGTTACACTCTTGCTACGACTTATACTGACTCTATATAAATGCACTCTGGCAGCCTTTTCACATCCAATTTATTATTTAATTAAACTTAATTGCTATTGCTGCACTTTACACCACTACGAACACAAGTGTTTTCATTAATCAAGCACACAACACATCACACACACACACACACAGGCACTCACATTCACACTTGCACACACAACTGAAAATAGCTATGCATGTAACTTGCACATATTTGTTGCACAGAATATTATTACTTTTCTTGATTATGGTGTGAACACTCTCAAGTACTTCGCAAGTACTTTTTATTGCACTGATATGGCTAAATATAATAACTAAATAATTGTTTCGCGACTGAACAAGCCCATCAGAATAAGAAATAAATAAGCTTTTACTCAACACTGGTAATATCAAACACAACTGTGGGCACCCATCAATTTTAATACTTGCTGAAATTTTAATAACGGGTGTGAATATATTTTAAATCGGTAGACACTATAGCCGGGCAATATTGATTTATATATTTGATTAAAATAAATAGTTCTAATATAAATTGAAATTAAGGCTGTCAAATAATTTAAATATTTGCAAAACTGGCTATACCGAATAGCTGTTGATTAACATTTGAAACGACTATGTACTCACTTACAAGCTCTCACTGCTATGCAACATATCAGCAAGCAGGTCTTGGGCTAAACAGTTATTTAACCAAAAATAGAATTATTATTATTTGTTTAAAATAATCATGCTTCGGAAATTGTTGAGAGTGCGCTGTGAGTATCTAGTGCGTCGATGGGCTAGCACAGATCCGCTGAGTTTTCATAATGAGAAGCTGCAAACATATTTGGAATCACTGCGTCAAGAATATTATGCGCTGCGCGTTAATGCAGCCGGCAACAGCAACCTCTATGCACGTCTGTCACGTCTGGATCCTGTTGTCAATAGCCTCGAAAAGCATAGAGCCATGCAGCGCAATATAACATCAGAGAAAGACTTGGCAGCTGAGAAGGACGAGGATATGCGAGCGCTAATGGAAGAGGAAAATAGTGTTTACGCAGATCTGTTGCGCAAACAGGAGGAGGCAATGCTGCACGAGCTGCTCGCACTGTCTGACGATGAAGATTATCCGGCGCTGATATTTGAGGTGAACGCTGGTGCCGGCGGGCAGGAGGCCATGCTGTTTGCTCAGGAACTATATGACATGTACACCAGCTACTTCGAGCACATGGGCTGGGAGTATGAAGAGTTTGACCGTGAGACCACCGACATTGGTGGACTGCGTCATGCTAATCTACAAGTTAATGACCCGGAGGCGTACAATTGGCTGCGCTTCGAGGCGGGCGTTCATAGAGTGCAACGTGTGCCGGCTACTGAGAAATCCGGACGTATTCACACCAGTACTGCCTCTATAACTGTAATTCCAAGGCCTGCCGATGTGCAGGTGCAAATTGCAGAGCGGGATTTGAAGATTGAAACGAAACGTGCCAGCGGCGCCGGTGGCCAGCATGTGAACACCACAGATTCGGCTGTTCGTGTTGTACATATACCTTCGGGATTGGCTGTTGAATCGCAGTCGGAGCGTTCACAGCTTAAGAATCGCGAACTAGCCATTAAGCGACTGCAAGCGAAACTCATACAACAGCAGCTAGAGAGTACCGAGGCGAGTAAAAAGGCCACCCGTAAGGCACAACAGGGTAATCTAAATCGAAACGAAAAGATTCGCACGTATAATTTTGTTCAAGATCGTGTGACGGATCATCGAGTACAGCAGGGTGGTACGCTTCACAATTTAAGCGGATTTCTAGAGGGCGGGCAGCAATTGAGTGGATTAATTGAACGCCTGCAGTTGGAACACCGCAGACAGACACTTGTGGATTTACTCCAAACGTGGAAGCCGCCGGCCCAGGAGGCGGCAGATAAAAACTAAATATTTGTTAACTAAATTATAAGAGTTAATAAAAATTGTTTTATTTTAACAAACACGCGCCCAGTCAGCTGCGCTACCAATGTGGATGAGATGCTCCTTAACAGCTGACTCCAGTATATCACGTATTTCACGACAGCCGGCCATTGCGGTTTCTATGACCGTCTCCAGTTGATCTATGTGAAAACGTTCGCTCATCTCCATAAATGCAATCTTTTCGGCAGTGGGGAGTGCTGCTATGGTCAGCTTTGGACCGCCGGACACTTCCTCTATGTGTGAGATGTCAGTGAGTGGAATGTTTGCTTTGCTTAAGGATGCTGTGCAGGCAACAACAAATTCGTTTAGACATATTCCTGCATCGATAAGCGCCAGAGTGGCAGCGTTAAGGGAAACAGCATAATTAGCACCATCCGCCTGTAGTACTTCCACATAAATGTCGATCTGAGAGCGTGGGTACAACTCGGATTTGATGGCTGCACTCAGAGCTTGCTGCAAGTACATTTTAAACTCCTGTGATTTTCGGTCGCCTCGTGGACGATTTTTACGCTCCGACGTGGAGAATGTAGCCTGACTGTATTGACAATTTATGACCAGATCATTGCCTTCTGTTTTTTTGCCCTTTGCTTGATGTGGTCCGTACACCGCAGCTAGAACTTTTGTATTGCCCTGTTCCATGTAGGCACTGCCATCGGGCTGCTCGAATACACCCAGTTTACATTTGATGCGGCGTAGCTCGTGGGGCCGACGGCCATCCAGACGCAATCCCTGCTCACTAAGTAGCTCCATACGCCCAGACATGTTGCAATACAAACAAAATGTATATAATATTAATTTCAAGCCGCACGTGTATCGGCGTTGTTTATACTATTTCAATTATCTGTCGTTCTTTAGAATCAGCTGTTTAATAAAATGCTTATCGAAGCTTGCATTTTAAAGTCATCGATATATCGACAGGGATGCAGCATAGCCTTTTGTGGTGTGACTACGTTTGAAGCAGATTATGTATTACAAAATACCTGAAATTACTTTATTAAAATAATTCGAAAACCTTTCTTTCCTCAAGGTCTTACAAAATTGACAAATCTTTAACTTGGTCAAAACAAAATGAACTCAATTGAATGACGTTAGTCGATCCAGTTCAGATTAGGGAATCGTTCAATTGAACTGGTTCCAAACAATTGAATACAACTCTACTGCACTGCATATATGTGAAAAATAAAAATAAAGTTATAGAATAAGTATTGAAAAAGAGCGTTTCTCTTCAAAAGCCATGTCAAAGTCAAGTGCAGGTGAGTACGAAAGTAAAATTTATCCGAAAAATACTTATACAACTATATTACAGCACGATGGGTGAAGTTTTTCAATGCCGGGGGAATTCCATCCCCAGCAGCGGCCAGCTATGCTCACATATTTGTTGAGAATCGCATACAGGACGACATGCTTCTCGATTTGAATAAGGAATACTTGCGTGAGATGGGCATCACTCCCATGGGTGATATAATTGCAATACTGCGACATGCCAAACAAGTTAGCGACCAGCATGTACTCGACAAAGTCCTCATAACAGAGACGCCTTTGCCCAAACTCAAGCCCAAGGGCAAAAACATTGTTAGTGCATCTGCTGCATCGCCTAGCAACAAACTTATCTCAGCAACATCAGCTGCATGCACCAGTGCCAATAAAGGGTCGCCACCAACAAAACCAGCACGACGCGTGCTACCAGAGCATGAAGGCAAATATAAAGTTACTTTGCCATCGGGCACAACAGAACGGAGCAAGCAAATTCTGGCCAAGCGGGAGCAGTGTATGTTTCAATCATATATTATGTGCATACTGACAACCACACCTTCCTATATTAATTGCTTTAAATCTATTGCAGTATACTCAGATCGCGTTACTAGCACCAAAAAAACTGACGTTTTTGCGCGCTTAAACAAGAGCAAGTGCGATGATGATGCTCAGGAGGGCATCGTCTCCAGCAGCGCCGAAAGCAACGTGCGCGTGCACATCACTGGCGTTCATAAAATGTCTAGCGGCAAGGTGGCTGCTACCTCTAGCAATAACTCTGTCTTTGCACGCCTCGGCGGCAAGCAGTCCTTGGATGCAGTACAGCAGAATACAGGTCTAGCCAAGGAGATAAAATCGATTTTAAAGAACACCAAAGGCACCACCGGAGGCAGTAGCACCAAGCGTAACAGTTCAATAGTGAAGGCCAAGAATACAGCAACGCCATTGGCGCGACCACAACAGAAGGTAATGCTAGTCCACAAGGTGCCATTGAAATGTGGCGATGATAGCGAAGATGATAGCATGGATGATGATGATTTAGAGGCTGACAGTGATATAAGCAGTGAAGGGAGCGAAAGTGAACTGGATGTTGAAATGGCAGCACCTACTGAGAAAATTGTTAAATTCGCATCAACAGCGGAAGTGCGAGAAATTGCTCCACACACGCCATATAAGGCGCGTGGCAATAGCAACTTTGCGCGTAATATAAAGTCCCGTTTAGGCATGGGTAAGCCTTGCTGTTGTTAACTTTTTGAAGCATATGTATTAATTTCATTTCAAATTACAGTCTCCAAGCTGCATGCCACACGTAAAACGTACAATCTCAAAGCGTCTCCGCCAAAGAAACCTGGCGCGCGCCTCAGTCCTGTTAAAGGAAAAGCAATACGCATGCGCAGTGATGAATTGCTCACACGACAGGATACACTGCCGGTGCACAAGCGACTAGGCGCATCGGCAACCGCCACACAGCCCCCGCCACCGCACCGAAATCAGCAAAGGGATCAAAAGCTGCAGTATTTTGCTCCACGTCGAACTTCGAGCGTAAATGGCGGCAACAGGCAAAGAGTTCAATCGAATTCTGTTTTCGATCGCTTGGGATTTAATAATTCCCTTTAGGCTTTAAGTCAACCCTATTAATTTTTTAAGAGTTCTATTTAATTCAGTTTAAAAGTAATTTTTTGCAATCATCAAATATAAAGCACCTTAAAATTATTGGTATATTTTAACGTTTGTAAATTACTGCGTATACACTATCATAATGTGTTATTGATGGCAAATATCTTTAAATGTTATTAAATTATGAACTCTTAATTAATTGTATAAAATACATACAATACAATAGTGCATCTTAATATCTGCCCGCTGCTATTTAAGTTTCTCCTTCAGTAGTGAGATGTGAAGATTTGTTCTTCTGTAGTTTATTTTTGTGTACTTCAGTTTTGATAACAGATAAGCCAGATGTACTATTGATTGACTATTTATGTATATATGAAATGATAATTGATATACGCATATTAAATCTTTGTAGAATGTTTCTCTCTCCAAATATATCACTGAAAATAAAATGGAAACTCGGCAGTTGCCGTAATTGCCTAATCTATAGCAATATCATAGAAACTCTTCAGATAAAACCTAAAAACTATTTTTCATATCGTGCACCCAATTTAAAAACCAGATGATTTTTTTATATAATATACTAATTTATTTTATTTGGTTTTCTTTAAGCTATTAGTTTGATTAAATATTTTATGTACAATTACAAGCTCTACGTAGTTTTCATTATTTTCACTTTTCATATCATATACAATTTGTAAGGCACTTATATTTCTATATCACTGGTTGCTAGGCAAATCACCAAGTTGGGGGCCATCATAATGCCACCCCTAGAAGCAGCTATTCCCTCATTGCTGCAGCATGGAGTAGAGGGCATTGCGCAGGTCTGCGGGCCAGGTATTTGCATCCGGGTTGATGCTGAGCAGGTGACGCATTTGAAGCACGGCGCGTTGCTTTTGCAACATGAAGGCGAACGCTTGATGATTAATGATTGGCGTGGGCGTGGCTGTGGGCGTATATAATTGATGTGGCTGTATCTGCTGTTGATGTTGTTGCTGAGGTGGGGTTGTTGGCGGCGTTGGTGGCAGCTGGTATTGCGGTTTCTGTTGACATTGTCGCTGCTCAGACTCCTGACGACGTTTCCGTGGCGTATTATCGCTCAGTGCATATGGACGAAACAATGGTGGCGCTGTGGGTGCATCATCTTTGCTGCTGTCGCGTTTGCCGAATTTCTTGTGCTTGTAGCAGCCTGTGTTGAACTTCTTGTGCGTATAGTTGATATTCGACGTGTTTTCGTGTTGTGGATAATCCATTTGTGAGGGTGCCATAGCGAAGCTGAGTATTTGTGTGTTAGAATGTTAAGATGAGCTGTTGTTACTTTGGTAGTTGTCTGTTGACTGTGCTCCTTATGCTGCGCAAGAGCCGCTTTTATAGTAGACTGGACTACTGCTACCTGCCAGCACAGCAAAATTATCATTAAGGTGAGCTGCGTCTTGTTTATGGGAAAAACTTCGTTGACAAAAGGTCTGCATTGTCATAAAGAGAAAAGGATTTGTTCCAGAATATATATGAAATGGGGTTTGTTACCTGCTCTTGGCCAAGTCCTTTTTGTAATTAATTTTTCATTTGCCCAGCAGTGCTCGGCTCGCACCTACAGACATACGAGCACCTTCTTTACTCTCTGCTGGCTGCCTGCGCTTATTTCAATTTTCCTGGTATTTGCTTCAGGAAAATTTCAACAGAAGACGAACATTCAGACAGCGCCTGCGCCCAGACTACGGTATGTTCTTTGATGAGGTAGCAGATCCCGTTGCTATCGGCCGAGTCGGCTCAGCGCTTTCTGGATTCTTATCTCGCTTACCGCTAATCTGGCTCATTAAGTTCGACAGCATTCCAAGATCTCTGCGGCTCTACGACTTGCTGACAATGGCCAATTGAATGGAAATTTATTGGGAATTTCCCGAAATGTTGCATCGATTTTAATGTGCAAAGAATCTCATTTAATTTAGCTGCAAGGTTTTATAATTTATCTACATATGAAATAATCGAATGCGTAGATTGCATAGTTTTAACCCTTTTAGATTTAATTCTTAGATAATATTAAGGAGTTTTGTTGTAATTTGTTGTTATAATCTTAAAACCTTAAGCTACATTTTTTTATTATATTTTCTCTGAATTTTGAAGCTAATTATCCTTTAAAGAACCAAAATTTCACTTTTAGTTTTTAATTGTGATACAAAATATTTGACTTCTCAGAATCTTGTGTTTATATAATGCTGTTTATAAAAGCATATTAATGCATAATCTATCAGATGTGAGTTGATTTTCATCATAAATGGTTTTTATATTTATTTTAGAATTGTAATTATATTTACCTAATATAAAATAAAATTACTAAAACCCTCGGAAATGTAGCTAAATATCTAATTAAATTAAATATATCTAATTAGTAAAAGATATTGGGATATTATTCAGTATTCAGAGTATTCTAGCTTGATTTATATGATCTATATATATAAATATGTATAAGAGGTTTAACACGAACAAAATGTCCTAGAAAATTCTGGAAGGCAAATCATTTTCGAATGGGCTTCTACAAATTAAGAAGTTTACCTATCAAAAACTTTTTTTTATAATTTATGCAAATTAAAGCAATTTTGTATAAAAACTCTGTAAAATTTCTTTTGTGTTAAATGTGATTGTGGTACCCTTAAGGAGCATATTATGTACTAAATACAAAGGAAATAAAAAACTAAAAAATGAATCGTAAATCATACGACGATCTGTGAGAAAGAGCATGGAGTGCATCGATCATATAACAGGGCGATTCATTCACATTTTCCAATTACGGATTTCTTTTGGTTTTCCTTTCTAAGAAGTTTGCCCTGGAGATAGCATTTCCCGGTAGGTTTGTGTAAGTGTATTCCATCATGAACGAAGCGGAACAGTTACATAATCGCTGAAATATTGACGTCTGCACTACATTTGTCGCAGCAATTCTTTCCGGTTAACAGAAGGTGGAGTCACATCATTGTAATCAAACAATATAGCAATCTTTCAGTTTAATACTCTACAGTTGACGTCCAGGTTCATGGCTCAGCAATTGTTGAGGGCAGCACTCAAGCCCTCCTAAAAATAAATCCGTTTAGCAGTCGTACTGCAGTGACTACATAAATCAATGGACAAGGCTCTCACAACGAGCCATTGAATGAAAAATCCGACACAATTCTAAACGCACACACTTCGAAAAAGGAAAGCGACAACGACTACGATGTATATATGAGCATATATATATATGACTGGGTCTTTCGGGTAAGCCTGTAATGATACCCAACACCTTTGGGAAGAATAACATTTTCAGCTGGACAAGCTGAAGTCATAAATGCAATGCGGATCGGCCGGCGGTAACAATAAAACTTTTCAGGTGCCACAAAGAAAGCCGAACAATGCGCTTGCAGACATCGTGGCCATATGAGCGCCAGGATTATAGTGCCTGGCTGTGGCTCTGTCTCTGCTCACTCAACAGGTATTTCCAGTGAAAATCGCTGGCGATACAAATAGTCGAAAAAGGACAACTGGTTTATGACGCCCTTAACTAACGCAAGCAATGCCAGCAGCCATCAGCCGGCGGATTAGGCAAGCCTGTGTAGGACATACCTGCCCTTGGCACGACAACGGCAACAAGCTGGCAGCACAGGTAGCTGCACAGAAATGCTCGAGGGTTACATTGAAGGCGATTAGCTCGAAGCGCAGGCACACGTTGGGATGAATGAAGTTGATTGGGAAATACCTGCTGTAGGGACTGGTGGGAAATCTTCCGACGGATTGTCAAGCGCTTTGATATCCATTACCTAATGTTGCATAAAAGATTACGCCCAGCACAATGGCAGCACAGTCGACAGCCAGACAGCAAACAAGAACAACATCAACAGCATCTGCCAGCATGGATAACACCGCAATTGCCCCCAACTATGCGCACAAAAAGTTCTCTGCTTTAAAGCGCAAACGCAGTCAGGACGAGGAGACGGATGATGATGTGGTTTTCATTATGGAACTGCCCGCCAAGCGACGGTTCTTTCGCCCCTGGCTGGATGAGCCTCGAGCGGCCATAACCTCAACGACGGAGCAGCCACCGCGACGACCATCGCCCAATACAGTGGCCACCACCTACCATGCCAACATGGTGCGCTCCCATACGCCACGCCTGCGCAGTCCCAAGGCGCAACAGCGTCGCGATCGCAATACCTTAGCCTGTCTGCTGAGTCGTCGCGCCCGGCAAGCCAAGCAGCTGGCCATAGAGCAGCAGTACGAGCAATATCGTCAGCAGCACGAGGCCAACTTGGAGCAGCAAGTGCGATTGAGCCTCTACTATGTCAGATTCCTGCAGCAGACAATGGCCGCGACACAAGCTCCACTGCCCGACAGCCAAATAATGCAGAGCCTGCAGCACGTACAGCAAGGTTGGCCCCAACAGCAGGCAACAGCCACGAAGCGTTAGAAGGACCAACTTTATCTATATAGAATTAAGCTCTTATTGACTTTGTGATAACTTTTAAAGTTTTATTTATTTATTATTGTTGACCATCAATAAATCAAGTTTTTAAAGGAATATGTCTTTGATGAACTGTATTTAATAGATTTCTAAGAGGGAAGAAAAATATGACACTTGACTTGATCTATACTCCGTATTGAAACATTAATTAATAACTATTTCACACACGCTCAGCTTGCTGCGCAGCGGCTGCGTATGAGATATGTATATATGGGAACTCAATTGTTGAATGAAATATTCAACAGACTTTCTTAATTGATTTGGAGCGCGATAACCGTTTCCAGGTGTGTCTATGTGCCGCAGCACAAGTCTCAAGTATTTGTTGATTGCTGACTTGATGATGATGATGATATATCGAAGCTCAGAAATATATAAAGTCCCTTTATTCACGACAGGCAACTGCACAGTAAACACAAAGTTTCCTTTTGCGCTATTTAGGTAACGTTTAAAACTAAATTAAAATTTGATATATAATATAAAGGTATATATGCCTCTATATACATACACACCTACACTGTATGTATACAGGTATATATATATTTCAAATTACAAGTGTCTAGCTGTTGCGGTTTACAACAGACGGCCGTGGCTAGATGGACTTAGCTCTTTGTACTGATCAAAAATATATATACTTTTTGGGTCCCATGCCTCCTTCTGCCTATTACCTAAATGATTACCTATAAAAATCATTATAAACTGAATTCATTTATTTTAATTAATTTAGACTTTAGCTGAGTTTCTATGTAAACCGCTTAGAGGGAAAGGTGAATCGAAATAATAAAAATCACTCAAATATAGTCCTATTTTGAACATCTATTTAGTTTAGGACGACTTGCTTTAAATTTTATAATAAAATTATTTTTTGAGAATTTAAAAAGAAATATTTTTCAAGAGTTAAAGCTGCGCGTAAATGTACTTATCATTATATACTATATAATTTACTATATCATTTAATGTGTATTTCACATTTGACTGGCTATTAATTATAGCAACTTAACAGTCTTGAATGAAACAAGAGTATTTTACTCGGGAGTGTTGGACTGGCAGATGCCCTAAGTCCAGCGACACAATTTTTATAATAGCGATACAGACAATGATTCTATATATTATATTTATTATTTATGTTATCGTTAATCATCATAATCATAATTTCATTATCATAATTTCATTATCATAATTTTTACTCGTTCTCGCAGTATCAAGACAGACTTGCAGCCTCATCAGCTCTCTTTACTAGATATGTACTCAGCGAAGTCTCATTTTTACACAATACCAACAAGCTCAGTTTCAATAAGGTAATGTATTAACAGAATCTAGTTGCCCTTTTCGGTTATTAAATATCTAAGTGCTCTCCTACATCATACTTGATTCAATTATATCAATAAAGCCAATTGAACACAATGATAGTTTGACTGGATTAACAGAGGCGTTCGTTGTTAGACACTACAAAATGGAATGTTTTCAGATCTGCTTAGGAGCTTGGCGAATCGGCAAACAAACACATGTTGGACAACGTGCCTTTCGAATGATTCATTCTATTTTAAAGTATAGTATATATGTTTATATATTAACACTTGATCAGTGATAATTTATAAGATATCTAAGCCTGAAATGTGTCAATTTGACAAGCATTGTTAACACCAGTTTATAATAGTTATTAATATAATTGTTTTACAATTCATAGTAATGACTACTTTTCCTACTAGATGTGCTTGGCCAGATTGAGATAGGGATAGTGTAAAACAAAACAATCTGAGATTCTTATGTTTGGCCAATTCTTTTCTTGACCTGCAAGAATTTCCTAGAATTTGTGACAAAAAATGCCTTGAAGAACGCGTTGGACCACACACAACGCATGGCGTCAAGTAGGGCAATAAAAATTGGATTCGTATGCATTCGATGTGCGATCGAGTGTTTTCCAGTTCCGGTAGCCGCGACAGCAGATTTGATCTTTGGTGAGCTGCGGCGGCCGGTCAGGTAGCACAGGTAGAAAGCGAAAACATGTTCACCAGCAATTAGCTGCCACAGGTCATAAAATATGCAAAGCGCTTGGCCAAAACAACGATTAGTTAGGTAATAAAGATGCGCTAATCCGTCTGTTTACGAGTCCCAAAGTGCGTACCTGGCCGAGGGGCCTGCTCCTAGTGTTCCCATCCTGCGCATATAAACAGGATATCAAGCGGTCAGCAGCAGCATTCAGACATTAAACGTCAAAGCATAAACAACATATTCCAGAGAGAAAATGGAAATGTCCAACAATTCGAACGGCTATGTGCACAAGAAGTTTGCGGCACACAAACGCAAACGAGATGTGGACCTGATTTTGGAGCAGAACAAGGAGAACACAACGCTAGACCCGCCACCCTGCAAACGTCGCCAGACGAAAGGTTTCTTTCGCCCCTGGTTAGACAACGAACAGAACATCGATGCAGCCGCCAGTAGTCAGCCAGCAGCTGGCTGCACTCAGCAGAAGCCCAGTGCTCCACCAGCTCTTGCCGGCACCTATCACGCCAACATGGTTCGCCGTTGCCAGACACCGCGGCAGCGCAGTCCCAAGGAGCAGCAGCGTCGCGATCGCAACACCTTGGCTTGTCTCTTGAGCCGGCGGGCCAAGCAGGCGCAGGATGTTCGCTTGTCTCAGCAATACGAACAATATCGTGCGCAGCAGGTTGCCATAATGGAACAGCAGGTTCGCTTCAGTCTCTACTATCGCCAGTTGCTGCAGCAGGCAATATTCCAGCAGGGAGTTTCGGCCACGGGCATTCAACTGCCGCAGCAACAGCAGCAGTTCCTGCAGCAAATGGCGCTATCACAGCAACTGCTAATCTTTGGATCCCAGCAGTGAAACGTATAACTATTATCAAATAACCCAATCTATTATCTAATCTAGCCATTGAATGTGATTTAGCTGCTTAAGTATTAATTTATTAATTGTTGACTTTGAAATTAAAAAAATTAATTTTATAAATAAATTTTGCTTATTTTTAATACGTATCAAATATTTGTCGAATTGTATTTGAAGCTCGAAATAGTAGGTAGAAATTTATGCTGTTACCTTTTGGCAATGTTGTTGGGCAAATCCAAGTGACAAGCGGAGAAAGGGATAAATATTTTAGTCAATCAATCAACAAACAAGTCAATATTTGCCTTTTCTGGAATCTGGAGCTTGGCTCCAGCTCAGTTCTATAATGCTTAGCCATATAACTAATGAACACCATAATTATTATGCGATTATCTTGTATACGCTGTTTAAACATACATATAATTTGAAGCTAATCACGCTAAAAATGTGTGTTTTTATACCCATTGAAAATGAGAATTCAGGGTGTAATGATTTTGTGAAAATGTTGGTAACAGGCTGAAGCAGCCGTGAAAGATCCCATAAAGTATATATATATTCTTTATCAGTACAACATAGGTACATGAACTAAGTATAATTTAATATATATTCCTGTATACCATGCGCAGTAAGAGTTATTATTATTTTCGTTAACTCGTGCTTTTTATTATAATTTTAATTTTATAATATTTTATAGTTAGCCAAATTGGACAATGCCTGCGATGTGATATTTCTTAGATATTATTCTTCAGCTTCGTTAGATAAATATATGCACTACCTATACTCTCAGTTCTGACCAGTGGGAGTCCATGCTTAATTATACAATTATTTATAATCTGTGTATACTTTATGTTGAATTACGTACTGAGTTGTATGTCTCTAGCCTTTGAGCTATGCTTATAAAATCTGAAAATAATTTAATAATAGAAAATTGAAGTAATGTAGAAGGCATATGGCTAGAACGATTTAAATCTCATTATGATCAAATATATATAAAAAGATATACTTAATGCAGCAAACGACGCTTTCTTCGGCTTGTTCCATTTTTAAAGTTTCCCTTTCGCAACAGTCATTGGAGAACAATAAAGGTCAAGACTGCCCTTTGGTAATATTTATTGCTGACAGTAACAAAATACGAGGAATATATGATTTAACACTTATTAGAATACTTGATTCACGGATGCAAGGAATCCACTACAACACAACATAGATCTGTGTCTAAAATTAACAAAATTTTATAATGCAATTTATGTTTTAAGAATTGATTAATATCAACTAATGGAAAGTTATTGATAATCTTATCCCAAGCAGGGGTAATCATTGAAATCATGGAGAGAATAATGCCAGCTTGTCTCTCAATAAATGGGAATGTAATCGAAAATTTCATTTGCCTCTAAAGAGAGGAAGTGCAGCAGGGCGGACGCTATTGTTATGCGAAAATAAAGCTGTCTCTCTACAATCAAAATTGACAAAACAAACTGAGCTGAAACACTCAACTGGAACTGTCCAAAAATTAAATATATAAGTTAACAAGTAACCCTCGCTTGTTAGAGACTTAGTATTTAAGCTACCCTCGCATGCGCATTCCGCTGACACATCAGAGTCAGCGCAATGCCCCGACACAAAGTCAGTTCTGGAAACATGATACTTGACATTGCGCAAGTAGATTTGTTTATCAGTTATGCTGAGCCGGCATTGCCGGCTATGGGCTTTGTGTGGCTTTTGCTCTAGCTTAGCTTTGACTTCAGTTTCAAGTCAATTTTGTATTCAGTTTAATTTGGAATAAAGAAGACACAACTAGTCTTGAATTATACTCCGGCACCAAGCCGTATTTTTGTTATTTAATTGATACATTGCTGAGCCACAAGGCCGGTAATTAATAAAGGAAACAAAGTAAAGTTTCCCACCGTAATCTTCCTAATTTGGAATTACTAGTGAGTCATCGCTGGAACGTCGCCAGAACAATCGGAGGACGACGTTGGACATCGCGGGATCACAACTTAATAACTGGCGCCCAACGGAAATTTAATAACTGGCTAGGAACGTCTCAGAACATGTAAGTTCATCAAGTATTAATTTCAAGTCAGTTTTAAAACAAAAGATCATTTACCTTGCCAAAATACACCCACGTTTAACAACTGCCCTAAACAATATTTTGGCTAATGAGCCGTTTTGACGCAAATAGGCATATCAAAACAGAAGACCCTAGCGACGAAGAGTGGGATACAGAACCCAATCAGTTAGTCAACCAAGAGCAGAATCTAGACAGTATGAATCCCGAACAGGTCCAAGCCATGATAGAAAACGCTTTACAGCTTCAGGAGATAAGGCACCGGGGAGAGTTGAATCAGCTACAACAGCAAATAAATAGTTTGCGCATAGAAGCACCACAGGTAGAAACATACCAAAGAATAGAGGTAGATCAAAACATTCGATGTGACCTACCACTTGACATAATAAAATCAGTACCCTATTTCGACGGCGTGGCAGACGAATACGTAGCATGGAGGCAATCTGCCACTGATGCTTACGAATTATTCAAGCCCTTTGTGGGCAGCGCTAATTTCTACCAAGCGGTAACAATAATTCGGAATAAAATCCGAGGACCAGCTAGAGCGCTGTTAGTCTCACACAATACTGTGTTGAACTTTGACGCAATCATAGCTAGATTAGATTGCACTTATTCCGACAAAACGTCATTACGCCTTTTACGGCAAAAACTAGAGATGGTAAGACAGGGCGACTTAAGCCTTATGAGCTATTACGACGAAGTCGAAAAAAAGCTAACGTTGGTGACAAATAAAATCGTCATGTCTCACGAACCACAACAGGCCACATTACTTAATAAGGAGGTCAGGGCAGATGCCCTACATGCTTTCATCTCGGGTCTGAAGAAGAACCTGAGAGCAGTAGTATTCCCAGCGCAGCCAAAAGACTTGGCATCTGCTTTGGCATTGGCCCAAGAAGCCGAGGCTAGCATTGAGCGCAGTGCTTTCTCTGCATCATACGCTAAAGCGCTAGAAGAAAAAAATCAGGCGAACGAAAGTAGCAAGAATCGATCGCACTACAAACGGAGTAAAGGCAATAGGGATGATAATGGTCAGGAAAAGAACCCTCATTTCTTTAAAAAACAGCACTCTCACCAGGAGAATAAAAACGAAAGCCATGCAGAACATCCAGAGCCGATGGAAATCGATACTTCGTCTAAGTTTAGACAACATACTCAGTTTAACAACAACCAAAACTTAGGCACACAGACCCAGAAAAGACCAAACTCGTCAGAGCGCTTTACAGGCGCCAGACGACAACGTGTCAACAACATAGCCCAAGACGACCATGTTGATCATAACAAAAAGTACAAGGAGATAGCGGAAGAAGCTGTAGCTTGTATCGACGATGAAACTGAGTCCATCGGACTCGATGACTCGGTGAATTTTTTAGGGAACGCTCCCGGCTGCCGTTCATTACACGACAGTTGGCTGGGAGAAGTCTAAAAATTCTAATAGACACCGGGGCGGCTAAAAACTACATTAAGCCCGTAAAGGAGCTGAAAGTAGTAACACCAGCCGAAAAGCCCTTCACTGTGAGCTCTATTCACGGCTCCAGTATAATAAAAAACAAATGTTTAGTAAAACTTTTTGGACAAACATCCCCTTTCTTCCTGTTAGACACGCTCACCTCGTTCGACGCAATTATAGGCTTCGACCTGCTAACGCAGGCGGAAGTTACGTTGAACCTTCGGGATAGCAAGTTAAAATACTTAGACAAACAGGAAAATATCCAGTTCCATGAGTGCTCTAATGTCAATTTTACCAATGTAAACGACATAGTTGTACCAGACTCAATAAAAATTGAGTTCAAAGATATGGTGCTAAAAAGGAAAAAGGCGTTCTCGACCTCTAAAGAGGCGTTACCCTTTAATACCTCCGTTGTAGCCACAGTGAGAACTGTGGACAACGAGCCAGTCTACTCCAAATGGTACCCCCTGCCAATGGGCGTATCGGACTTTGTAAACAAAGAAATTGAATGTTTACTCAAAGATGGTTTAATTAGACCATCAAGATCACCATACAACAGCCCAGCTTGGGTTGTTGACAAAAAAGGGACCGATACCAACGGAAATAAGAACAAGCGCCTTGTAATCGACTTTAGGAAGCTAAATGAACGAACTATTGCTGATCGGTACCCAATGCCAAGCATCCCTATGATTCTAGCAAACCTAGGGAAGGCAAAATTTTTTACAACCTTGGACTTAAAGTCAGGTTACCACCAGATTTTCCTCGCGGAACAAGACCGCGAAAAAACATCGTTCTCTGTAAATGGCGGCAAGTACGAATTTTGCCGTTTGCCATTCGGCTTAAAAAACGCGTCAAGCATTTTTCAGAGGGCCATAGATGACGTCCTAAGGGAACAAATAGGGAAAACATGTTACGTATATGTAGATGACGTAATAGTTTTCTCAGAAAACGAGTTTGACCATGTGAAACACGTTGACACGATACTAAAGAGCCTGTGTGACGCTAATATGAGAGTCTCACAAGAAAAAACTCAGTTTTTCAAGGACAGTATCGAATTCCTAGGCTTCTTAGTGACAAAAGATGGGATACGAACTGATCCCGAAAAAGTCAAAGCCATCCAAGAATATGTCGAACCAAAAAACCTCTACAGCCTCAGGTCCTTCCTCGGATTAGCAAGCTACTATAGGGTTTTCATAAAAGACTTTGCATCTATAGCAGCCCCCCTAACAAGCATACTCAAGGGAGAAAATGGCAAAGTCAGTAAACATATGTCCAGAAAAATTGAGGTAAAATTTAATGAAACCCAACGAAACTCATTCGAACGGTTGCGTAACGTTTTGGCATCAGAAGATGTCACCCTTATGTATCCAAATTTTCAACAGCCAT
Organism: Drosophila hydei; assembly: GCF_003285905.1. Taxonomy (NCBI): domain Eukaryota; kingdom Metazoa; phylum Arthropoda; class Insecta; order Diptera; family Drosophilidae; genus Drosophila; species Drosophila hydei. Next base: position 2,816,226 of record NW_022045678.1, read on the forward strand.
TTGACCTGACAACGGATGCATCAATGAATGGCATTGGAGCTGTCCTATCCCAAGGGGGCAGACCAATAACAATGATTTCAAGAACTCTCAAAACTAGCGAGTCACACTACGCTACAAACGAGAGAGAATTGTTAGCCATTGTATGGGCATTAGGAAAACTACGAAACTACTTATATGGTGCCAAAGAAATAAAAATCTTCACTGACCATCAGCCCCTAACCTTTGCAGTTTCCGAAAGAAACACAAATGCCAAAATCAAAAGGTGGAAAGCCTTTATCGACGAACATAACACAACAGTGTTATACAAACCAGGGAAAGAAAACTTCGTGGCTGACGCCCTTTCTAGGCAAGACTTAAACGCCTTACAAAACGAACCTCAATCAGACGCTGCAACAATCCACAGCGAATTGTCACTGACGTACACGATCGATACGACTGACAAACCGGTAAATTGCTTCAAGAATCAAATTATCTTAGAAGAAGCACGCTTTTCTCTACAACGCAAAATCATTTTATTTGGCCAAAAAATTCGCCACCTGATCAGCTTCACTGACAAAAATTCGTTAATTGAAACTCTAAAACCACTCATAATTACAGACGCGGTAAACGCATTCCACTGCGATCTCCCTACACTGGCCTGCTTTCAACATAGCCTAGTCTCAAGTTTCCCTGCAACCAAATTTTGGCATTGCAAGAATTATGTTTCCGACATCACTGACAAAAACGAACAGATAGAAATAATCGTAGCCGAACACAACCGCGCACATAGAGCGGCGCAGGAAAATACTAAGCAAATCCTTCGTGACTATTATTTTCCAAAAATGACTAATTTAGCGAAAGAAGCTGTTGCTAATTGCAAAGTTTGTACAAAATCCAAATATGACAGACACCCGCAAAAACAGGAATTGGGTACTACACCAATTCCTTCATACGCAGGCGAAACTCTTCACATCGACATATTCTCCACCGACAACAAACTATTTTTAACTTGCATTGACAAGTTCTCAAAGTTTGCTGTGGTACAACCACTTCTATCTCGAACAGCAATGGAAGTAAAAATACACATTATACAACTAGTTAATATCTTTCCTGAAATCAGAACCATATATTGTGACAATGAAGCTGCATTCAACTCAGAAATGATCAGATCATTCCTGAAAAACAACTACAATATAGACATTGTAAATGCACCACCGCTTCACAGCAGTTCCAATGGACAGGTAGAGCGCTTCCACAGTACGCTGGCTGACATAGCCAGAAGTCTAAAACTAGATGGAAAAGCCAGCGAAACTGTTGAACTAATTTTGAGATCAACAGTAGAATACAACAAGTCAATCCACTCGGTTACAAACGAAAAACCGATTGACATCATACATGGCACGTCATCAGAAGTCAGACTATCTGTAAAGAGAAAAATTCAAAAAGCACAACAAGCAGTGCTTGACAGATGCAACCCAGACAGACAAAACAGAGTATTTGAGGTAGGCGAAACAGTGTTCTTGAAAAACAACAAAAGACTTGGAAACAAGCTAACGCCGCTATACTCGGAAGAAAAGGTAGAAGCTGACTTGGGAACCACGGTTCTCATTAAAGGGAGGGTGGTCCATAAAGACAACCTCAGATAGTAACTAAGTTAGGCATTAGAACACAAAGGTTTATTTATAACTTCATTGTTCATTCATTACAGGCGTACGCTTTTGCTTCTAAACATGCTTGTGGTAGCGTTCTCTCGAATCTCTGATTACTCACGATCAAACTACATTCCCATATTGGATGGGAACGTACTAGTTTGGGAACGACAAGGGCTTATTAGACACACCAGCAATTTGACAGAGTTTACCAATATTATAGATGAAACAGATAAGTTGTCCGAATTATTTCCCCAATCGCACATGCGAAAGCTTCTAGACGTTGATATAGATCACATTAGAAGTCTATTGTCCGTAGTAAGAGTACATCATAGGACGGCCAGGAGCTTAGACTTCCTAGGCACAGTACTAAAAGTGGTTGCCGGTACACCGGACGCTTCCGATTTCAGGATGATCAAATTGTCCGAGTCAAAGCTCATTGATGCAAACAATATGCAAGTAGTTATAAATACTGAAACACAAAAACAAATCAATCAGTTAACCTCCACCGTAAATGAAATTATAAAGGCCAAGAAAGCCAACTTAGTAGACACCCCACATTTATATGAGGCACTTTTGGCAAGAAACAGAATGTTAACAACAGAAATACAAAATTTAATTCTCACAATCACTCTCGCTAGATCAGGCATAGTAAATCCCACCATTTTTGATCATAATGACTTGAAATCAATACTTAATGAACACCCTCCAGAAGTCCCTATAGTTAACCTGATGGAAGCCTCTTCCATAAAAGTACTCCAGTCCGAAAATGTTGTCCATGTGCTAATCACATATCCAAAAATCAAATCCGTTTGTAACAAGATAGCAATTTACCCTGTATCACATCAACACACCATACTACAGCTACAGGATAACATCATAGCTGATTGTGACGGCGATGTTTTGGCTACTTCAGGATGCACTACTACCAACTTTGGCGCAATATGCAAGGTGGCAAAGGGCGATAATTGCGCTCGGGCTTTATATGCCGGAAGCACGGCAAATTGTCGGTCTCAACCCAGCGACTTAAGAACCATCACCGAAGTAGATGACGGAGTAATAATCATCAATGACAGTTCGGCGAAAGTAAGCGCAGATGACGGGCCAGAAATCAGCATCCATGGCACCTACCTCATCACCTTTGAACGCTCCAGCATGATTAACGGGACTCAATTCACCAACCAACGAGAAATGGTAAAAAAGAGTCCAGCCGTTGCAGGGTCTCCACTTCTCAACATCATAAGTCATGACCCTGTGCTGAGCTTACCGGAACTTCATTTGATGAATACCCACAACTTACGAGTCATCAGCGAGTTTAAAGAAGATCTGGAATCATCTGACTCCCAAGCAAACTGGCTCATCAGCGGTATAATTTTAAGCGCCGCCTTCAGCTGTTTTATTGTCATCTACCACTTTTACAAACGAAAAATGGAATCGAAGAAGGTGCAAGAAGTCATCAACAAGTACAGTGTGTCCGAGGCCGGTCACGAACTTAGTGGGGGGATAGTTAACAAGTAACCCTCGCTTGTTAGAGACTTAGTATTTAAGCTACCCTCGCATGCGCATTCCGCTGACACATCAGAGTCAGCGCAATGCCCCGACACAAAGTCAGTTCTGGAAACATGATACTTGACATTGCGCAAGTAGATTTGTTTATCAGTTATGCTGAGCCGGCATTGCCGGCTATGGGCTTTGTGTGGCTTTTGCTCTAGCTTAGCTTTGACTTCAGTTTCAAGTCAATTTTGTATTCAGTTTAATTTGGAATAAAGAAGACACAACTAGTCTTGAATTATACTCCGGCACCAAGCCGTATTTTTGTTATTTAATTGATACATTGCTGAGCCACAAGGCCGGTAATTAATAAAGGAAACAAAGTAAAGTTTCCCACCGTAATCTTCCTAATTTGGAATTACTAGTGAGTCATCGCTGGAACGTCGCCAGAACAATCGGAGGACGACGTTGGACATCGCGGGATCACAACTTAATAACTTATATATATAAATATTATATACATATACAAAAATTAATATTATAGATCCACTGAATACAAATCTAATAAAAATATAAATAATCAGAAATATTGACTTTTAAAAATAAAGATAAAAAGAATAAAGAATAACAATTATGCTATTTTATTATAAATATATAGGTATATTTATTTTTAATTATTTGATCAATTTGTGAGCATAGAAAATCAAATCTACATTAAATTAGTTCACAATTGTCAATCATAACTACTAAGACAGATTTGAGAGTCTCAAATATAACTAGATTTACTCTTAGTTGATTTGCCGTTCTCATTTATGTAGGTTCAGTTGTCAAGGTTGAGCCAAGCAGCATAGAAATTACGAAACACACCATCAAATATCAATATTGGCTGAGAAGGCAGCAGATAGAGAGATAGAAAGAGACTGCATTTGGGTCTAACTTTTCGCAGCTCAAGTTCAGCAGCAAGAGTGTTGCAACCGCAAAGTTTTGGTATACATTTGAGTTGCTGTTGCTGTGGCTGGTGTGAAAATCAAATGCAGTTTTCAATGTTAAACAAGCAACGCGAGCACCACAGCAAGAGCAACAATTAACGGCAACAAAGAAAATAGTTTTGCATTTAACTCAAAATTCACGTAGACACACTCAAGTCTCTGCGTGTGTGTTGGCAAAGTGGGTTGCCTTTGGATTTCCCAGCTCCATAGGAAGTCGCTTTGGAGCATTATCAAATGGCCTACACTGAAAATTAAAAGTAATTAGCTGCTCGGACATTGCGCAATGCCGAAATAAAACCCCAAAGAGTTAATTACCAGGTGGAGCGGGACGGGCGCTGCGACTGCTCAACATGAATACTCGACTTTAATTAACTAACTTATGTGCAGTTAGTGTATTTGTTATTGTTGCTATACTCAGCACAGTTGACTGCACTTTGGTTCAGTTGAGTCAGCTACGATCGTACATTGCAGTTGATGTTGGGCTCTTCACGTGGGAACTTCCTTATGTGAGTTTGAGCACCTGCTTATTTAAACTGGGCTTTGTCTTTGGTACATTGATTTTCTGCCTGGCTTAACATTGTGAAAGGAAAGACCTCAACGTGCTCATAACTCGTACATCAAAAGGAGCTAACTCAGCTCCATGTGCTTAATCATAAAATTAATAAGTATTGTTTAAATGATAATAGTAGTGCCAATAAATATATATTTTATTTTAGTTAAATTTAATAAATATTAGACTCAAGACTCGGTGTAAAGCAATAAATTAAATTAGTCTCATTAAGCAAATTAAAATAAGAATAATAATAAAAATTGTAAGCAATATTTCAAGTTGCTTGAAATTAAAGACAGCCTTCGTGAAATATGAAATATTATATTATATTATATTCTATTAAAAAATGCTCAAATATTAAAAATAAGTGATCTTCGACTTATGTTTTAAATTCAAAATTAATATATAGATTTCAATTAACAATAAGCTAGATAGATGGACTAAAATAACAGCTAAGCTTGTATGTATTTTGCAGGCTACCAACGACTGCTTGGTTTAACAAACACGCTCATGGATAAGCTAAATCGATTTTAAATCGGGTCAAGCACACCGTCTTTTGGCAGTTACCTACATTAGCTGAAAATCCTTCCTGCCAATTGATTCCGGACATATCATAACGTGTGTTTTAAAACCCCTAGATCCGCATCTACTGTTTCCATTATCATTTCATTAGAAGCATTCCTCATTTTTAAATTAAATTAAAATTGACAACAATTTGTACTTATTGACAATTGACACCAATTGCAAAAATATTGAAAAAATAACAAAAACAACTCTAATTTAGTTGTAATTCAAATTCTATAAGAGGGTACTACATTTTTGAATGATCATCTTGGATCAATGATCAATGAGGGTAAGAAAAAATATTTCATTCATCAGTACAAAAATGCAAATCAATGAAGTAAATATATTTTAATTTATTATATAAAACTCTTAAATATTCTTTAAAAATTCTTACAGTCTTAAGTACTTATTATTAATAAAAAAAATATTTAATATATCAATTTTCAAAATTTATACACCTTATCAATTATTTTATGGCATAGAAACTTATAAAAACGAATAACTTTGCTTTTTTCTTTAAGAAAAATTAATACAAATACTTAAATACCTTATATCAAGAGATTGTATGACAAAATAATAGTTAGTAAAGCTTAAGTTGAAGGCTCCAGTGGAGGCATTTACATTACATCACGCAGTGATTAGGCGAGTGTTTTCTAGCACTGTTCGCCTTTAATGCCGTTGATCAAATAGTCTATGCTAAAGTTTTTGCCTTGCACTGGAAGTGGCGCTGGGGCTGAAGTCTTTGTGGATTGCTCGTGCTTGACCAGGTGATTGAGATGATTGAAATAGGCCGTGGCACGCATACTTTGCTCGACAATCTTGAGATGCTGCGTCGTGAATTCTTTGTACTGCTCCTCGATGGCCAGATGTTCGAGCTTCTTAACGCGGCGACTCATGCGACAAGCGATTGTGTTCTTATTGCGTCGATCCTGATCCTTGGGTGATCGTTCCTTCTTGGGAAACTTTCGCACCATATTGCCATGGTATTTACAAATATCGCGGAGCGCCTCCGGACTGATGGAGGGCGGCAGCGAGTGCGAAGATGAAGCAGATTCCGAACCGTTAGAGCCGTCGCATACGGAGCTGTTGAGACGTCGACGTTTGGGCAGCGACAGTATGCTGGAGCACTGGCTGCTTGTGTCCTCCTCATCCGTGCTGTTGTTGCAGTCCGGCGTATCGAGGCGTGCCAGCAGCTCCTCCTTGATCTGCAGCTCTAGTTCTTCGTTGCGTGGACGCCGCAGATCGAACTTCTTGTGGCGATAGGTAAGCGGATTGCTGCCTTGCATTGTCAGAGCCATTTCTCTAGAGTGATTGGTGATGATGTGCTTGGTTTGTCGTCGTATCGCTGACTGTTGTCCTGCATCGACGCGCGTCAAGTTTATATATGAGAGATTGCTGACTCGCGGCTCTTATCAATTGGGCCACTCTAATCCGCATTTTATGATGTTGTTTACACAAACTGCAAAAAGAAAATCTATTTTTGCAAAACAAAAACAAAGCCATAAAATCAACTGATGACCTGCGCACGTCCCTTCGAACTGCGTCCTGCGTTGTGCGTGGCTGTGAGCGTGCGTTTCGCGCATGCGCCGCAGCACCTTGAGCGAACCCTTAAGTCTCGCCTACCCGCCGATAAGCCTTTTGTGAGTGCGTGTTTGTTCTTGCGTGCTTGAGAGTGACCAGACCTAGTTAATGAGCTGGGCTTAGGTATTCATGAATTCATCTGGCTATCGACTCAAGAAAGATTTGTGTGTGTTTGCCCAGCTCCCTAGGTGGCAAAATGCGCGCCTTTTGTTTGGCTTTCATTCAATTTGCGTTTGTTCCGCAGCCAGATAATTTTTCTATTCTTTTCGCTCTTTGCCATTCTCGCAGTTTTTGTCAATAGTCGGAGGCTGTGCCATGTGTTTTCTTTTCAATTCTATTCGAATTGTTCAATTTTTGGTTTTACTCGAAGCATTTGCGGCTCATTTGTCTCTGTCTGTGTGTGTGTGTTTGTGTGTGTATTGATAAGATATTGTCGAACTGTTTGTTTTTCTTTTTAGTTTCTGTTGTGTTTCCTAAAATTTCATTTTTCTTGGAATTGGCATTACTGGTGCATCACGCTGCTGATTACGATAAGATGCGGAGCCAGCAGCTAGCTGTGTTCTTGTCTTTCACTGACTTTTGATCGGATTGCAAAAGGCAGACACAGACATTGGGCATTCATTACGCTAGCTGATAAGTGGGTCGGCTTTGCTTTGCCCAGATTAATACAATTGTGATGCTGATAAGTAAAAGGGAATGGTGCAGAGACCGGTCGTTTGGCATAAGAAAACTAGATGCGCTCTTGTGTGTAAGATAAGATGTCTGTGCAGTAACATCATTTAAGATATTTAGTCAAAAGTATAAAATAAATATTAAACTGGATATAAATAAATCAAAAATCAATGATATTGCCTTGGAGCTTAACTAAATTCTGCATTGTTTAAAATACAGCTATTTAGGAAATTCCAAATCACATTTACCCTAAGTTTATTTAATTTAATATTAATGTAGTAAATATCTAAAGACAGGTATGGGCAGTTCCACAAAGTACATTTCCAGAATATCTTTACAAATCACGTGGTAATAAAACAAGAGCCATTTTGGCGTGCTTCTAATCTAGTCCATGACTTATAGCTAATATTCTAATTAACTCATACACCCAATAATGCTTATGAGTGCTCTAAAGATATCGAATCTTGTTGTTTACTTAAGTTTTATTCAATTACTGTGAATATGCAGAGTCACTTAATCAGATTTAAAGCAAACAATTTGCTACGGCTTGTCTACTTGGCCGCACTATGCAACCAGATTTGTGCCATATTGAGACCAAAAATAAAATATTTATAATTAGAAATATGCTCAGTAATATTGCAATTATTTAGCTGAAAAATATTTATTTATATAATGAATTCTAAATAAATAAAATCCGTCAAATTCTACCAGTTAAGGTGACTTTCGCATACCCTGTATAATGTTCTACCAAGAACTTGACTCACAATAGAAGCTATCATCAATTTCAACTCTTATATACGCCGATTTGAGAGAGTATATGTGAGATTCATGTTAACTGTTCTGTATATTGAGAATGAGAACGTATTTGTCTCTTTGGCCTTTAAGTTTTTCGCACGATTTCGCTATGATTTATTATATTTTACTCTCTGTGCGCTCCAAGCTCTAGCTGGTATTTGAGGAATGTCAATGGTTGAAACATATGCCTAGTTGTACAGTGTAAACAACAATTAATCGAAATAGGAAAAGGCTTTCATTTTTCACAGTTATTGCATATATGCAAATGCCAATGGCTTTAATCTCAGATGAATCTACACTTTAATTGAGCATTATAAATCGTCTTAAGCATTACAACACTTAGATAAGTATCAGGCGTCGCTCGCGTAGCGGGTTTCTTAACGGCTGGTTGACTTTTAAGTGTCAACCGGGCCAACAGATTCCAATAATCAGTGCGACGAGGAAGCATCAAACGGGTTGAAGCGCATCCAAATCGGACAGCTGCCGGTAGTTGAGCGAGCTTTGGCTGGGCACGACTTTTGTCTAGGGTATTTAATAATGTCGTTTGTATTTTGCTACTGATTTTGCTTTGGATTCCCTCTGCTCAGCGTTGTCGTTGTCATTAGCTTCCGAAGCTATTTTCGTTTCACTGGCTATCCCCCAATCCCTGTGCTCATCACCCGACTGTGGGTACCTATTATAGCGTTGCGTTACTCTCTATTTTCGCCATAAATACAAGGCAGCGGTCGGTCGTAGGTTTCAGATGTTGCTTCGCATTTGCATGAACCGGGGGCGTTGTTGTCGTGCTATCTATCCATCCTTAACTGACTGCAACCCCAACGAAAGTGAAATTTGCGTACTTTAAGTAAAGCAAAAAAAAAAGAAATATAATTTCACTTGAAGAAAATGGCAAGTGTTTTAAGTGCATTTGTTCTGGTGCTGTGCCTGAGCGCGACTTTGGCTGCTGATGAGGGTCTCGGCTTGCCAAACATTGAGTTTAAGCCCATCACAAAATTGGGTGAGTAGAGAATAGAAGACATACATGTGAGGAGGACGAAGTTCGTGTCCTAAGTCTTCTGATTTAAAAACTTTTTTGAATAATTAAAGCATTATTGGCATGTGTCATAGCTGGAGAGAATAACCAAGTTCGTGTCCTAAGTCTTTTGATTAAAAAAAAGTTTTTTAAGAATTAAAGCAATATTAAACTGAATGCCCGCAGATTGCATGTGTCATAGCGGGAGAACTGTTTAATGTTCAAATATTGCTTTATAGAAGTTTTCTGTTTGTGATGTTTGTACACTGTTTGTACCAAGTCAACATCTTAAAAGCAGTTCAATAGTTATGTCAACACAAAAAGTTGCTAAAACCCTTAAAAGTTAAATAAAATTATTGTCTATATGCATTTCCACACTTACACATTTACTCTCAGCAAAGAAAGTATACGTATATGAACTCATACTCGTAAAACGGAATTTCTAAATTAGCCGATAGATATCAGTAATTGCAATGAAATACTATCATAGCGCAGCAGTCGTGTGAAACACGTAAAGTTGTGCGAATTTTATAACAAAGCAATTTTATGCAATTGTATTTGCGAGTATTGGAGCCAATTTACTGCTCAAAACATAGCAACACTTGGCAGAATTATATAAAATTATTTATAAATATGTTAAATGGGTATGGTTTTATATTTAATTTATTATAGATACCTTAATGACACCACAAATGGGATTTAGTAACCAAGAATTATATTTTTACATTTATACATTTGAATCATTGTAACGGTATTCTAGAACACATCATATAAATTTAGTAAATATCCAGCTGCCCTTCAACCGCCGATAAATTTGAATGACCAATTTAAATAATTACTAAAAATGTTTAAAGTAGAAGAGTAGTCCTCTCAGATAGCATAAAACTCTAAGCCATTCAAATTCAATTCAATTCAGATGTGACACAAATATAAACTGATTCTTGGTTACAAAATTTCATCATTTGTTGGTCAGTGTAATTATTCAAAATTAACAATTTGTGTCAATTTAATGAATGATGTTGCCTAAAAAAGGTATAGCGTAATGGTCAGTTATGAATGTTGTGACAAAATAATCAAATAATTAGTATGCATTATGTGAATCTCAAGAAGACTATAAAGAATAAGCCAATAAAGAAAAATGTATATTGGGATAAAGTATACATAAATATATATATATATATATATATACTCTTAATATGGCCAACAGTAATGTGTTCTATAAACATATGAAAGAACAAACAAGTGAGAGCTTGAAATACGCCTAAAGTTGATAGACCATTTCGAGTATAGATGCCTCCTAAACATTGAGTTTTAGAGCATCACAAAAATACTCGAAAAAAGATTTAACTTGGCTTTTTATTTAAAAAAACTTTAAAAATTAACTGAAAATCTAATCATCATTCTTTTAAAGTGATTTTGATAACATCACATGCTGATGTTATTCACGCTTTAAAAGCACAACATTTGTAGATGTAATTGACATTTTATCCGTTTTTTTTTTGAATAGAATAGTTAAGAGCCTTGGCTGATATTTGCATAAAACATAAAGCTCAGAAGCTTTTTGGTCTTTAAGTCGTTATACTTATAGCTCTTGGATTAGCTTGCAGTCAATTGCCACTTCCGCTAAGCGACCTTCTCCTATCGCAGCGAATAGCCTTCAGTACGAAAGATTTAAGCGACAAACTTGATGCGACAGCGCGATATGCGCCATAAATGAAACGCTTCGTCAATGCTCAACGCAAAGCACTTGCAATTGAATGCTGGCATTTTTGTCATAGAATAAATGTGCTTTTAAGTCATTTTGTAAATATCTAACACAACCAACAATTAAATTGAGCGCGACGCTTCGCCGACTGCCGGGCCGGCAGGCGCACGGGAGAATCGCAATTATGCACGGCATCGATTAACAACAACAAAATTCTCGACTAGCTAAAATGTCACGTTCTGAGCATAGGCCGCATAGATCACAGCTGATATGAGATGCGTTTCGATGTGTGTCAAGGCAAAGCTCATAATTTGCTAAATGGGAAATTCTGATTTTAATTTGAACAGCCGACGATATACCGACGTGCCAGCAATCGGACAGCAACATTAATGAATGCATCAAACAGGGCTTTCAGCAGCTGACGCCACGCCTTAAAAACGGCATCAGCGATCTGAACATACCGCCCATGGATCCCTTTGAGCTGGGCAAAAGCTCCTACAATTACAATTCGGGCATGCTGCAGGGCCGGATTGCCATGAGAAATGTGGCGGTTCATGGCCTCAGCGAGGGCATCGTTGACAAGGTGGACTACCGTCAAAAGAACAATCGCGTACGCATGGAGATGATCAGCCATGTGCCCCAAATGCTAGCGGAGGGCGCCTACAAGGCGGACATAAAACTAAACGACATGAAGATAACTCCAAAAGGCACCTTCAACGTAACGCTGCGTAAGTATGCGTCAATATTGTGCACTCAAACATAAATTTATGATAATTACTGTGTCATCCACACACAAACATACCTCTGACATTATAGGCGACGTCAGCATGAAAACGCGCGCCATGGGCGAACTATACGAGCGCGACGGTCACACCTATCTGCGTCTGACGAAGCTCGAGTCGGAGCCCAAAGTGGGCGACATGCGCATCTATGCCAATGGCCTGGTGCCCGACCCAGTGCTAAGTAGGTTCAACAAACGGCCAACAGACTCACTTCAGCTTAAACAATTCGATTTTTAATTGCAGACGATGTCATATTGGATTTCATCAATCAATATTGGCGCCAGCTGTATCAAGCTATGCTACCTGAAACAATGGCCATTTGGGAGCCTCACATGCTCAAACTGGCCAATGAGTTCTTTGCTGCTCTACCCTTCGACTTGATTGTCACCCAGGATTAGCTTTGGGGGCGTCTCTATGTGGTAGTCTCTATGCAATCCTAGTACGGTTATGTGCTTTATTCATGGTGTTAATTTAGTTTATATTCAAATAAAATACAAGTGAAATGGAAATTTGCAATTTAATTACTAAATGTAGTCTAAAATGATTTTAATTTAATTTTTAATTTAATTTTCAATTTAGGCTTACTTAACTTGTCAAGCCGAGCTCGTTCAAGAATGGCTTTGGGCAATTTCCGTCTTGCTGTTTGTCCGTCTTTCTGATATTGAAGCTTGAAATTTAGAGTATATACTAGTGGTAAGAAATCTTCGTCTTATAAAGTACTTTTAAGATACTTCCGTGGTAAATCGGGAAATACTATATCTGGTTTAACAGAAACGCATAAATTAACTGAGGTTTGAATTTACGGATAAATACTCGCGCTTGCAATCCGAAAGAAAAACATTTAGTTGATATATCAATCATATATCAAAATAATCTTTACTTTCCACAGGCTTGGAACCCTACCCCCACAATTTTACAGCTTACACCAAAAATGCATCTTCTACAGTTTATCAGTTATTCCAAATTTTAGGACCTCCTCTGCTGATTAACCAAAAATTATATATATAAATACATCTTGGGGGCGTAGCAATTAAGAAAGAAACTATATCCCCCAAAGTTTTCGAGTTTGACAGTAAAGTTACAGCAGTCTCCCTCTTAACATTTACTAAAAATAATCTAATAGTTATTGCACATTGAACAAGTATTATGCAGCGAGTTATGCCCGGCTGCAACATTTTTACTTGCTATTTTATTTATTTTTCAATTATGGATTAAAACTTGATTTTTGTTTGGAATAATTAAGGACATGTTAAAAAGGACACTTTTTGTATCGATCGGTGATATGAATTGAAAAAGTGTAGGACGACTTAAGCAATCTATTCTGATTTAATAACTGAATAAAAACTTGATTTTATCTTGGAATAATTAAGAAAATCATCAAGTATAGGTTTTATTTGACGAATGTCAATATTTGAAAACTTTATTCAAGCTGCTCATATTTCTTATATAATTGGTTATTAATTTAAATAAATGAATAAAACTTTACTTTATCTTCCAATATGTAACGAAAGCTTATAGAGTCCAGTAAGTCAGGGCAAATAAATTTCTCTTTTTACACGGAGTAAGGAAACATGTCCACAGCAAGATTATATATTATGTATCTATATATCTAAATATTTTTAATCTACTTATTTATTCTTGTAACATGCAAGACATGGCATATACAGGCAGTCAGAAATATGTAATTGAAATTGAAATTATTTGAGTTGTACAAAGTGTTACAATGTTTGGAAACTACTTTAAGTGCTTAAAGTGTACAATTATTAAGCCATGCGCTCTTCCAATGGCAATAATTAAAATTACGAATACTAACACTAACATCATCGTCTTTGGAAGAGACTTGGGCTCAGGCGATTGCAATGATCTATAAATGCATTTTTCCAATAAAATAGAGCGTAGCAGCGCCTGGGCGACTCAGTTTAAGACAGAGCATTGTAACAGAACGTAGACAATCAATCTCTTACTCGAATCGCAAGGAATATATATATCTATTAAAGTGCCAGTGTATTGATTGGAACAGCATGCAGTATATTGCGTTGGTAACGATTTGCCTTTTGACCAGTGCACCTTATGCAGCGCCTGTGGCGTCAAAGTATCTATCGGGTGCGTATACAGTGTATGAATGGCATTGCGCATACCCAGTGTATAACACAGTTTATTTTGCTACTGATAGACGAAGATTTGGCCAAGTGTCCCAAGGATGCCGGCCAGGCGGGAGAGTGTATCAAGATTATTATGAACGAATTGATACCACGCATGCGACTTGGCGATCCCGAACTGAACATTGACCCGTACGATCCTTTGGTCATAAATCGCTTGAGTTTCCAGTACACGGTTGGACCGATCAGTGGTAAAGTTTCGGTTAGACATGTTAAGATCTATGGTTTCGGCGAGCACAAGGTCGACAAAGTGAATGTGAAAGTGAATGGGGATAAGGTCAAGGTGCGAGTTGTCTCAAATATGCCCACAATGAATCTCCTTGGCGAATACAAGTCGGAATTGAATGTGAACTCGCTGCAATTAAAGCCCAAGGGTATCTTCAATCTAACGCTTTGTAAGTAGAAAATAAAATCAGCATAAATATTTGTATTAATTCGCACTATAATTGATACAAATATTTCTGTTGATGAATTGATCCCCTTTAGTTGATGTAGAGCTTCGAGTGATTACGAGTGGAGACATATACACCAAGGATGATCATCAATATTTGCTTGTCAATGATATTGAAGTGAAACCCAAAATTCGTGACTTAATCGCTAAAGCCGATGGCTTCTTTGCGGATCCCGAATTAGGTATATAAGTGTTTGTTTTCTTTGTTTGAACTGTATTCTAACTACATAAATTTGGATTTCCTTAACAGACGAGATCGCTGTAAATATAGCCAATACCTACTGGCGGGACATCTATGGCATTATCTTGCCAGAGACGCGACAATCGTGGGCTCCTATTTTACTGCGCCTGATCAATCAGGCGATGTTGCATGTGCCCATCGATCACTTTATCCAGCCATCCCAATGAGATTCTAACTCCAAAGTGCTTGTATGTACATTAATGTGATAGCCTTTGGTAATAAATTTAATATAATTTAAATATCTTTATTAAATCAGGTTACCTACAATAAAATCCGCACTTACAATTATTTGTCATTACTAAACAAGTTTTTCCTATACCCTGCGCATATTGAACGTGGGTATAATGTTTCTGTGAAAATGCATGTATTCTATTTATCAAGATCAGTCAGTAGTGGAGGCGATCTACATATGAAGGCGTCGAACATATGAGATTTAGACACATGCAATTTGACACAAAGTTCCTTCTATAGCAATAGCCTTATAAAGCGATTATCTTTTTCTGTTTTAATAAAATCGATCGTAACCGTCCAGCTTATCTCGTAGAATTTAAAAACCCATCACAAAATGTTTCATGCTGTTCCTCGTTTAGTTAATATTTAATAATTTATATTTTGCATAGGCATTTTTTTATTAACGGCTCAAAATTCAATAATTAAAATAAGTTGTCCAGCTTCGAAAATCAGAATTTAAAAGTTTTTGGCATATTGAATATTGCATATTTAATTGATTATCTGAAAATTTTGTATCTATAAGAAAAGCTTTTATTACAAAAGCTAAATTATTAATACCACTCGATACTCACTATACGCATATCCTCATGCTCGAAACGATGTTTTAATTTGCAAATTCTATTAACTGCCTTGCAATTAGGATTGTGTAGATAAGTTTTGAGCATTTTGAAGATAGACATTTGAATCTAGAAAGGGATATGCTGCTTGTTCTTTATATAAACAAGTTTCTTTTAAGTAAGTAATGGTATTTCCTAGTTGGACATTGCCAACTAAAGCACTCTCACTTGGGCTAATTGTTAAATAATTAAAGCGGAAAAGTTTTGCAGCGCCTGGTAGTTAAGGCAAGTAAGTTCATTAGAGAGGTTAGATAAAGATAAATATTGACTTAATTATATGAAATTTCTGCTCGAGTTTTGTCATTTGAAATGAAGTAGCTTGTAATAAACAAAAACATGACAAATATTTATATAAATAAAAGTTGACGAAGCTTAAGTCAACAAATAATTTATAATAAATAAATTTGATTTCTGGTCAAAATGTGCTTAGATCTATGAGGCAAGCCAACAAGCCACATGGCTTCACATGGCTAAAGGGTATAATTAGTTAACCGCTAAACGCACAAGCCATATTTGTTGTCAATAGGTAATTATTAAAATTATATTAATGCAAATCATTGTCATTCGAAGTTCAAAAGGCTGCGGCAGTGTGCGGGGTTGAGGCTGGCAATTGTAGTTTTTGCTTGAATCGTTTTCCATTTAATGATTCGGCATTACAATATCTCAGTCGCCGAGCCGGTTTTCAATCAGTCGAAGTCGATGCGCCGGTATCGTTTGTAGATTTATAAGCACAAATTGTAAAGCTTAGTACAAGCGACTAACTTTAAATCATTGTCGTGCCCGTTGCTCGCAATGCTTTTGTGCTATTTCTGAGAATTAAATAGCGCCAAACAGCGTCCGGCCGACTCAGTTTAAGGCGGCTCATTTGAACAGCAGGTTGAAGAGGATTCACCTACGCAAATCCCCAGGAACTATATATACTTAGATATATATAAATAAATAGGAAAAACATGCATTACATAGCGCTTGCGACGATTTGCCTCTTGGCCAGTGGAATCAACGCAGCGCCCGCAGAGACAAAGTACCTCAGGAGTGTGTATTCAGTGTTTAAATTTCTTTGTGAAAACGCCATGTATAACGAGGCTCATTATTCAATTGGCAGCTGATGACTTGCCCAAGTGTCCTAAGGATGCCGATCAGGCTGGAGACTGCATCAAGCTCATTATGAATGAGCTGATACCACGTTTGCGGCTGGGCGATCCCGAATTGGGCATTGAACCGTACGATCCTTTCGTGATAGACCGCTTGAGCTTCCAGTACTCGAGTGGAGCGGTCAATGGTAAGATTTCAGTGCGAAATGTTAAGCTCTACGGCTTCGCCGAGCACACGATCGAAAAAGTGAATGTCAAAGTCAATGGGGATAAGGTCAAGCTACGAACGGTCTCGCACATACCCAAGATGAATATCTTTGGCGACTACAAGGCGGAATTGCAGGTGAACTCGCTGCAGCTGAAGCCCAAGGGCACTTTCAACGTAACGCTGTGTAGGTAGACAATATATCCTTCTAATCGATATATGTATTGATGCATTGGTTCACTATTTCTTTGCAGTTGATGTGGAGAACCGTGTGGTTATGGATGGCGAATTTTTCAGCAAGGATGGACTACGATTCTTGCGTCTCAAAGATATTGAAGCGAATCCCACTGTTCGGGATATGGTCATTAAGGCCAATGGCATCTTTCCGGATCCCGAACTGGGTACGTGTGTGGTCATTTAGGTTCCATTTTAGCTAATTCAAACTGCACTTCGTTCACAGATGAGCTCGCAGTGAGTGTGGCTAACAGCTATTGGCGTGACATCTATGGCATTATCTTGCCAGAGACGCGGCAATCGTGGGCTCCTGTTATGCTGCGCTTGATTAATGCGGCTCTGCAGCATGTGCCCATCGATCAGTTCATCCAACCATCCGAATGAGCTTCTCTTCTCTCCCCAGAACGCTTGTATGTACATACATTGTTGTGATTGCCTTAAGTAATTATTTTTATTATTGAGATATCTTAATTAAAGCAGGTTACCTCCAATAAATCCGCACTTGCTATTTTTTGTCATTATTAAATTGAGGCGCATTGAAACAGGTTTTTAACTTGTAATTTGTAATTTGTAATTTGTTTTGATCATGCTCCAGTTTAGGCACCGATTTCTGTGCCTAAAACGCACCAGATTTTCGAAACGGCCCCCTTCCTAGAGGGCACACAGCTAATGGGGTTAAGTGCACGACTCGTTGACCTTGAGAACTTGTTGCTATCTATATATATATATATATTGAAATATATGTCTATTGTAGGCAGTGCCCAAGTGCAGGCATTAAAGTGAAATTGAGTAAGATTATTTGCTACGATTTAAGTAGCCAACAGTTTTAGAGTAACTGCCAAAGGTATATAACCAGCTGGACAGACACTTTGTGTATGTCAAAACTACTGTTAATGTATTATAATTCATATTCAACAACAATCGTGACTACTTAGACGCTGTTTATGACTTCATTGAAAACCTTTAAGCCATTGATGTCAATTTTACTTTGATTAGGGCAAAGATCAGACTGTTTGTCGAAGTCGAAACAGTTAAGTTTGTAATTTATTTTCTATATATTTGCATATTAGAATTTTTAATGAAATATATAATATAATATATATTAAATTATTTCAAACAATCAACACACTCAATCTCTTCCTTATGAGATAATTGTCCAGGTAAAAATGCAAGCAAAACCCACCCTGATGCGTTCTTTACCTTGCCTGCTCCAGAGTGTTTGGTGAACATTACAAGTTAGAATTCCCAAAGAGTTCATGCATATCTTAGATTAGATCAGGAATGGTTTTTAGCTTCCTTACTCTGGCTTCTCTTCAGTTGTCGAATAAATCTTTCGCCTTTTACTAAAGATTTCCGTGGAGAGGAGCACTCTAATGAGTCTAAACATAATTTTTTGGTTGTGTCTGACAGCGTTTGCTGTCAGGCCATAATTAATAAATCGAACCACTCTTGTCTCTATATCAAATGTTTTTATTCTTGTTAGGCTGATTAAGGGATCAGAACTTGGCACAACCTATTGGCTAGAATGAGAATTCAGAAAATACTGCAGTCTGATGTTATATAATATCTATAATTATTCAGGAAGAGAAGAAAGTAACATCGATATATTATATCATTCGCTGTCTGTCTTAAAGCTAGGCTGTTTAAAATGTTAGATTTACAACAATATATGTCTGTGTACCCGTCTGATCAGCTTTAATGATTATTCCTATTCTACCACGAAAGGTGGTGGCTAATCTAGAATCATAAATTACAGCCAAAACTGTAGTTATATGAATAAAATATATGTTTATATATAAAAGCAACCATTTTGGCCGTAACAAATATTTCTTTCAGGTGTTATAGGGTCAATAAATATGGTCACTCTGGATGGTTTCTTTTAATAGATTAAACATGTAATGGAATATTATTCCATTGGGGGATTATAAATCAGAAAATATTGTAACTTTCAGTATTTTATGTGTTTTAATTTATTTACATTTATAGAAGTAGGGACTTTTTCATGACTATCACTGTTTGTCTTCCGAAAATATTGACATTCTCTCTTTTTATACAGATTATAAAGGTTTTATGAGCATGCACAAAATTTTGTTAAAGTACATATTATTAATCAGAACAACAATCTGAGTAGTTCTTCTGTCCGTCCACGTGAACGTCATGATCTCGATGGCTATTTTGTTTGTCGTGTAGTTAATGAAAGCGTAGACTGCTTGAAATGGGAGTTTTGCGCAGAGTTCAAGGTGTCCTCTAGTCGCGCATTCCCGACTTGTTTTACATTGTTTTTTCCCTACTTGCTGCTAATAAATTGATGCAGGTCTTAATGAATGATAGAGTCGCTATCGCCTTTCTCCTGACAGATGATAATAAATCAATCAATGTAACAACAGATATTTACATTTATTTATATCTTATTTGAATAAACCTGGTTATAAATTATCTAATACATATTGCTTACACTTACAGTTTTAGAAGCACCAACTTGGCTGCAATGGCCAAGACTACGTCAACGAACCTGCTCGATTAGTAGTTTTTGTTAAAGGCAAACGTGAAGGTCTGATCAACTGGGCAAAGAGTTCACATAAATAATATAGTTTATAATTGAAGTTTAGCATAGTTAAGTGCGGTAATATTCCGCTGGGCACCATTTAGCCACCGGATCGGCGTTAACTATGCCATAAATCAGCTATTATAACTAAGCACTGCACACGCTTTTGCATAGGTTCGATCGACTCAGATGCGTTATGCATAGTAAATATTGCTTTGAATATACTATGGATTATGTATATATAAGTATATAACATTTGCTGAATGAATATGCTGGGCACACGCTCGTTTGTCGTCTGCTCGAAGACAGGCCAAGCATAATAAGCTTCTGATATTTGTATTTTTTTTTTTTGCTTAGCCAAAACATATTATGACGCATCTGCCAAATTTGACACTGGCTTAAAAGGTAGAGCTGTGAAGCACCTGCAGTGCAACGATCTGGTTTACAATTATTTCATTCAGTATACGTTTTCATAAATCCTGAGCACCTCACGTCGATCACCTTGAAAAGAAACGCCAAAAAACTACACAAGCTGAAGTGTCGTCAGCTTTCGAGTGTAAATGGTGCTAGAGATTTATGTGTGGCCCACATTTTACATGACCCATTCCTCGAGCAGGCACTGTGCCCGAACAACTGCGGCAATGCAGCTAAAACTGTAACTGGGTTTGGCATTGGCATTTACCTGGGTGTGTGGTAAATGGCAGCACGTTGACAGCTTCCTCATTGTTGTTAGATCGACTAATTTGTAGACACAACCTTTTGATTGTTGATTGACATAATCTCAAGCATTTAGTTTAATGATACAGTTTTGTTTACTCTACATGAATTTATTTTAGATTTCATTTTGTGAAAACATTACATATTAATATATATATAAAATGTTGTATGATGTAATTTCAGAGATATTTATATTGAAATATGGATGATATTTTCTCAGCAGCGGAAGTCTTTCCAATAAAAACAGATTTGTATATAAATTGACAAAATACATCTATTTTCTTAGACTAAAACCTTAAATGACATTTTGCTCAAGTTCAAAAAATTTTATCTCAAAAAAAATTGTGCATTAAAGAAATAAATGTTGTTATATCTATAAAAAAAATAATATATTACAGCGAAGAAAATAAAAGTAAAATAAAATAAATATAAATATGACTTATGAGTTTGTTCGAGAACATATAAAAAAAATCTAGTTGATATATATATATATATATATATATATACAAAATATATATATGTATGGATAAAATTTAAAAAAATATAAAAAATAAATTAAATTGATAAAATATTCAATTAAAATATATTCTCAAAGGAAATAATATTTTAAAATATTTAAAAAATATAATATAAAAAAAATATTTTAAGCCTCGATTGAACAAAACAATATATATTTAAATAAAATATATAAAAGTATATACGCAAAAACTAAAATGGATTAAAAATACTATGGCAGAATTTTCTTTCACTGAAAGTAAGGTCAACTATATAAGTTTTAAGTTTTCATAAAAATTTGTTGTGTGCTTCATTCCAGACAAAATAAAGATGCCGATAAAGTGTAGCAACCATTTAATTTTACTAGACTATATATAGTGCTGATTTCGTTTGAATTATTTTCATGTCTAGACTTCATTTCTGATTTAGTACACTTAGCATTCAAGGGGGGCTCTAGATTGTGCAAACTCATGCTGAGTATTTTCAGTGCAGTGCTGCTCAAACTGTGGCGCTCAAGTTCTCAAATCCACTGAATAGCTCAACAAGACAAAAGCTTCGAAAGCTCAATCATCGCGCTCCGAAAGCCTTCGAATTGGGTATTTTGTTGTTTTTTGTAATTTTTTTCGGCAGCGCGCGCATGGAAAAACTCGAGCTGAAAACTATAAATAAACGTAGCTTTTATGCAGCGCTCATTTGAAGATTTGCAAGCGGCGGGCCGTCAACGACATAAGTTCGCTGAATTTTGTATCTTTGGCAACAGAGTTGGCTAGCTGTGTGTAGGTGTGTGTTTGACACTGTGTGTGTGTATGTGCACAATTGCAGCAACAATTGCAGTTAACCGAGAAAACGACAGCAACAAAAACTGTTAAATTCGTGTAGAAATAAAAGTGAAGCCGGTTTTCAAAATTACGCAAAAAAAAAGGCAAGCGAAAATTGCCCACGTTTGTATATTTGTATGTGTGCGTGTCTGTGAGTATTTTGTGCATGTGTAAAATCAAGCCAAAAAATTCAATTAAAACAAGTTTATATTGCCAATTGTGAAAAAGTGTTGTCCAAATTGACAACAACAGCAAATTAAATATCTTAAAGAAAGCAAAAAGAAAGATATGCAAGCGTTTTACATTTTGCTAACCGTCGCGACGGTCGCACTCGGAAGTGCCGGGTCCGCCACGCTGCCAGCATCCGGTCCCACAAACGAGCAGGAGGCGGAATTTGCAACCACCTCCTCAACAGTCTCACAGTTAGATACAGGTAGATATATATGTATATACAACTTTGTTTGATATGCTTATGCAACTTTGCAAGAACTTGATATTAAAATGAAAAGCGAAATGAAAACTCAAAGCTTAAAAACACGTTTGTTGCAAAAGTCTTTCATTTTGCATTAAGCGTCACTTGGAAATGGAAATTCAAAATGAACTAATAATCGGTTAGGTGGCAAATTCACTAATATTTCTCTATGACATATTTGAAGGCTTTCGCTGATAATTTCGGAATAAGCTCGTTGGAATTCATAACAGGAAATGTTGAGGCTGGACTCGCTTATGAATTTGGTAGAAACAAATTTATATGGGATATGTCGTCGATAAATTACAAGATTTGTATATATGATCCACAGAAATACCTTTAAAACTTTTTACAGATCTTTTAAACAATGTTCAGTAAATTTGTAAGGAATTGAAATAGTTTTGTAATTTCCTATACTTCAGCCGTCGGCCAGTTTAATAAAATAACTTCTCCTATATTTTGTATTACGACAACAGCCTTCAGCAGTCCGTTGGCAAACTTCTCTTAACGTGTGATTTTAATGAGATTTCATGCGCAATAGCTAAAGTAAATATCTGTAGAAATTAGCAGGTCTGCTGGCCAACACAAAAAAAAAAAAAGAAAAATAATTTAATAAATAAATACTTTTTATTTATTTGACTCTTAACACCCGCGAGTCAGGCAATAAAAATATCTGCGCCACTTGAACTTGACACATATTTTCGTTTTCATTTGTGGTCTACCTTTTTATTTTTTTTCGCTTGTGTGGTAAAAGTTATAAACCGCGGCGAGGCAGCACTGAAAGTGAATGCTGTAATACAGCGGCTCGACGGAGGTGCATGTGGCTTGTGCAAACATGAATTCTCGCGCGAAAAAGTTAATTTGATTGATTATGCAAAATAAATGGCAGAGAATCAACACAAAAAGCCAACCTCAAATATTTCCAATTGCATTAATTAAATCAACAGCGATGTTAAAAAAAATTATGTATATATATATATTTGAGGTATTGCGAAAAGAGTTCGCGACAACAAAGAGGCTTACAATATATATATGTATATACCAACAAGCAAATAAAAAACAAAAACCGGCTGGTGGTGCGCACATTTCTCAAAAGCACAAAGCTAAAAACTGACCTACATCAATGCGAAAACAGCGTCATCGTCGCTGGGCCTTTGAGCTGAGCGACGCTAAAAGTTGCAATTGTAACTTGTATCTAATTGCGTAAAATGTCGAGCAATAGCAACAACAGAAGCTCAAGAAATTTATTGACATTTGCACTGCGACTTATGCAAACGAAAGACTTAGGCAACGAACTTCATTTCAGCTATGGGAATAAATTAAAACACTGGCGTCGCCTCTTTAAATTTGACACCTGACTGAACATATTTAGTTCAGTTCAGTTTACTTTTGTGTGTCGTTTTTTCGTTTCTTTTTTGAGCTGTTTCACCTTTGACATTGAACTTGTCAGCAAAACAGCGAAAAAGATTCGACTCCAAAACACGCAAACGTTCAAAATTTGGCAGAATAATTACAGCCATCCAACTTGCCTAGTCAAATCGCCGACATAATCACACATTCATCACAGTTGTTAACAAAAATGGAAGCTGAACAAAGTCAAGTCGAAGTTGAACGTAGTTAGCGACTTTTTAAATAATTTTGGATATTTCTATGCTTTAAGTGCACAAAAATAATTGCAATTAAAGTTTCTTTTTTATTCATTCCGCTTAGAAGATTAAAGACTTGAATGCCATTTAATGAGATATTTTTAATATGAAAGAAGACAAATTTAAGTTAAATAGCTTACGCTTGAGAGGTTATACAAAAGGTATGAAATGGTATATATATATATGTAGACATATATACATATATAGATATATATACAATTTTGACTTAAAGCTTAACAATTCTTGAAATTTATACAATATATATTTCGCTTTTTAGCATGCTTATTATCATTTAATGTTATATCTTAAATGATATAGAGAAAGACTTGCCTCAGTTAGTTTTCATAAAAAGTAAATTGTAAAACTAAATAATATATCCAATATCGAATTGACTAAATGGGATTATTACTACTTTACATAAAGTAAATATTTTCTCTCTAGTTAAATCAATATGGTTTAATTTACAATAACGTATTCTAGGATTTTCTGTTAGCAATTAAAATTTTAATTGTTTCAGTTTATTGACGTCAGTCATTGACTTCTGTTTTGGCATAAATTGACAAAATGGCAATTTCCTGAACTAAACTTAGTGTCTGCCTATTTTTAGTTTGTTCCACAACTCGTTCATGTCTGTAAACTGATCATTAAACTGCAATTGGCTTTGCTTGCTTCGTGTGGGGCCCAGTTTGGAGACCTTGAGACTGCGACGCGTCATTTTCACTTGTCACCCTGACACAAGGCACGCAAAGCCAACAACAACAGCAACAACATTAAGCGACGTAATTTGAATATCAAAATTGAAGAAAAGCCTGTGCGGGGCATGTCAAACTGCGAACTAAGCGCCACGCTTGGCTAAATGCCTCGAAAGGCGCTATGCGCAATGATGCATGCCTGGCTGAGCTTGGCTGTGTCTATGTCTCAACCAACTGACTTTTGGCATTTTGGCCAACATAATAACTGCTTTGTACTAAGTCTCTGGCACTTTCACTACTCTTGCAGCACCACAAACGCCATTCGGTGGCATCGCCCCGTGCAGCCTTAGCTCTGCGGAACTGGATGTTTGCATACGCGGGCTCTTCGATGCAGTTGTGCCTAGACTGAAGTATCAGGGTCTGCCAGACTATAGCCTGGGCTCAATTGATCCGTACTTCTACAAGCGTGGCATCTTTCGGTACTCGAACGATGGCATACAGGGCGGCCTGCTCATAAAGAACATGGAAATTTATGGCATCAGCGGGCTGAAGGTAAACAGCGTGTCATCCAATTTCACGGACAGCGGCTTCGTCATCAAATTGGGCGTGGAGCTGCCACAGCTGAAGGCTGGCGGTTACTTTAAGGCGGATGTCAAGTTTGGCGGTCTGCGTCTGGTGCCCAAGGGACCATTTAACATTACCATTGGTAAGTAAATTCTCTAAGATGCCTCACCAGAGATTTCAAATAAAATATCTTAATTGACAGATGACGTCAAGGCCACGATTCTAACTGATGGACACATTGAGCAGCTGCCCAGTGGCCAACAGCGCTTGAGCTTGCATCGCCTGAATGCGAGTGTGAATGTGGGCAATGCTCGGATCTTGGCCAATGGCATCTTTTCGGACCGCAATCTAAGTGAGTCGCTGCTCTAGACGTTATCTATTATTTCCTAATCAATTTGCTTGGCTTGCAGATGCTATGATCCTAAATTTGGTCAATGAGAATTTGCCAGAGATCACGCGCGTCGGTATTCCCGCCACCCGGGAGCAGTGGGCGCCCATTTTGGTAACGCATATCAACGAGTTCTTCGCACCGGTTCCTATAGAAAAGTTGTTGGTTCAGTAAAGTGCTCAAGGCTCCAGTGTTTGCATTTTATAGCTAATTAGTTTTTAATTATTATATAACGAAATATCATTTAATTTTAATGCTGCTTCCAAATAATTACCCTGCTTCTCTTGAATTGTCAGCGAAACGAAATTTATATTTATTTATATGCTTCTTCTTTAGAAATATCATCTTGTTGCACGTACTTTTGTTCAAACATTTCAAAATTATTAAATTCTATTGTCTAACTGACAAGCAACGTACAAAATTGGTTTTTCGTAAAACTTTGTTTATAAGTCAAAAGCTAAAGGTTTGACAGGCATTGGATTTTTGCTCCCAAAAGCAGGCAACACAAATGGAATACATGTGGTGAACCAGATGAAATTATATCATAGCATACTTTACAACTGAATTAATTTGAAATATTCAACTTGGACATAAATAAAACAAGCAATGAAATCTCTGTTGGAAAATCTGAATTTAACGATTCTAATTTAATATAATTGAACTTAAAGGGCTTAACAAAATATGTTTCCCGAAATTATAATTCCAATCCCTATTTAGATACTGACTAGAATCTAATGGTAAGATCAACAATGCATACATATCTCTCTCTCTCTCTCTATTGACATTCATATATATATATCTATATAGTATATATGTAATATTTGCAGCTTAAGAAATTTGTCAGTCTGCACAAATTGTATTTTAAAACAAAATGCCAAATTGTTTTTGTATTGTTCAAGCTCTTTCCCCAGCTCTTACCCTGTTTGGCATGATGTCTGTGCGATTCATTGAATTACTTTCGAAAATTCAACACTCCAGAGCGAATCGAGAACACTTTGTGATCAATCAACAGGCAATTGCCCCCTGGCGTCCAATTATAGACAATTAGTTGGCAAAATATTGATATGTGCAGCCCAATTGTTTACTGCCAGCCATATGGCAAAAAGGTTGAGGCCACCGTGGCCGTGACACTCGAGAACGTCACATCAATTCAGCTCATTCAGGTGGGTGAGCTTTTTAGCCATTGTGCGAGTGGATCAAGTGAGCTGGCCAATCTCTCGCAACAATTGACTTAATTCCAGATATTTTTAACACATCATGACAATAGAATTTCGATCTTCATTTATATTTTAATTGAAATCTGCATGACATTTGTCTTACACCCTCACACCTATTATAAAAATTGCACAAATTATAATTGATAGCATTCATATATGTATACAAATGGCTTCGGTAGAAAGCTTAACTGAAATGAGTTATTTCTGAATTTTGCGAGTTTAATCAGCCTTAAGATTTTGGAATTGAAAGTTGAGCAGCTTATCGAACCAAAGGTATACAGAATTTCGTAAAGATATTTATATATAGATATATTTATATATAGATATATATGCTTATATGTATACAGGTATATATGTATGTATTTACATAATTAATTTTTGGCTAATCTCAGGTGAGAGTCTGCATTAACTTAAGTGTGAAAATGTGGAATTCTCACTTTAAAACTATGAAAAATATAACATTTCCTATTTAGCGCAGTCGACAGTAACTCGATTATCGAATATATAATTTTCCAGCTTTGAAATTAGACAGAATTTTTCGATTAACAACATTTGCAATGGTCGTAGATATATATATTCTCATAACATTTGCAGCCTATATCACCAATATACAGTTATTCTATTAGGTCAACGGATCAGCAATGCCCCACTTTCCATTGAAATATAATTATAATTAATTAATTATAATTAATAGAAATTGAAAAAACTGATAACAAAAAATCTAAAATATGATTATGAATACCAAAGAGCATAAAGACAAAATGAGAAGATTATTATATTAAAATATATTATTATTTAATAATATCTGATTTAAATATGCATTTTGAAAACGAATTTTGTGTCAGTGCGTTCAAATAGCCAGCGTAGAATGCAATGATGCAGTTGTCGCTCTAACAGTATGCAGCCATATAATATTCAGGTCTCGGTCTAAATCCCCGTTTGTCCGCAACTGGAGCAATGTGCGTGTGCGAGCTCTGTGTTGGCCAGTCGATCCGAAAGCAGTAGGCAAACGAACAGGAGCAAGTGTAAGCATTTGAATAACTTGTTTCCAAATGCAGGCTGTGTTTGCATTAGAGATAAGCGAGAAGGTAACCACAAGACGACCAATACAGATGTGACCGTCTATCGGGTTGCAAAGAACAAGCAAATCAATACGCAAAAATAATTGACGTTTCGGCAGCGTCTGCGTCTACGTCTGCGTTTGCGTTTGCGTCTGCGTCTGCGTGTACGTCGCTGTCTGTGCGGTCGCCGCCACCGCAACCAGACGATGGCAGCGGCATAGCTGTTAACCAAACTTCGCTGGCATCAGTTGGCTCAGAAGCTTGCGGACCTCGCTAGCCAACGGTCCTGTTTCTAATAAGCGCGCGAAGGCCAAACGATATCGATAGCGAGCAAAAGAAGAACCAGGCGAGAAAATATTCTGAGTCGTCTGCCCGCCCAGGTGAATGCCATCGGGCAACGTGCGTCGCATTTTAAAGCAAGGCGCGTTTCGTTTGTGCGGTTTATATACTATATTGTAACATTTATATATGGTCTGCAATTCCCGCTGAGTTGAAACGAAAACAAAATAGTAAAAATAAGTATATAAATAATAAAAAAAAAACAAAGTATTTTGCTGGCAAAATGTTTGCATTTTTGCGAATTTTATTACTTTGTGTGCATTTGTTGCATTTTAAAACGATATTAGCCGAGGATGTGCCATCGATAAGACCAACGACAACAGCAACAGCAACATTATCGGATCAAATTCTACAAACAAAGGCAGTTGAATCCCTAGCCGCGTCCAATGCTACATTCGAACGAGATTTTAATGCCCCCGAGGATGGTGAGTAACGCTCGAGCTAAGCAATGTCCAAATAATAAAAAGTGAAATTCCGACTCGAGACATAAAGAATTCCGAAACGCAATCACTTTTGAGATGTTGACACTTCTTTAGTTATTATTCATGAATAACAAATTAATTAATATATATATAACTTTGTACTTCTTATAAATTATAAAAAGTATCACAAAGGTTCTGAAACTAATTTTCCATTTCAATTCAATACGAGGCTTGACAAAAGACTTAGGCAACAAACTCGCAATTAAATGATCAATTAGTAATTTCTTATAGTGGCTAAAATAATGAAAATATTAAGGAAAGACTTGCAAAAGAATATCACAACTTCAATTTCAAATTCAATTTTAGTAAGTAACAAAAGACTTAAGCAACAAACTTGGAACTAAATTCACAGTTATAAGGACTTAGATTGAGTAACTAACTAAAGCTCCAGGAGGAAGAATACAAATTTGCCAATTGCAGAATTTAGACAACAATTATTTATACTCCAGAAATCATTAAATTACCTAAATTTAAACAAGATACATTCTAAAAATGGAAATGAAAATTTTTTAAAATTAATGGAAAAATGATATTAATAATCACTGAAAATGGTATATAAGTTTTTAACCAACTTAAATAAACTCAGTTAAAATGTAGAATAAAATTTTAACAACGATTTTCATGAGATACAGAGAAAATCCAATAATTTATTAAGATAAGCCTAAGCTTATGTACCCAAAAGGATCTATGGAATATCAAGTATATGTAATTGTAAAATCATTTCAAGTAAGCAAATGTCAAGCTCCGTTTTTACTTTTGTTTTTTGTTATGCATTTACATTACGCGTTCTTAACTACTAAACATACGTAATATAAAAGTTCAACGACTTTTGCTACGTCCGATAAATTTATGCTCGGCACGCAATGGTGTATTGTTGGTGTGACCTTCAGAAATCTATAAATTGCCTAGTGAAAATAAAAAGAGAACTCCAAGCTTCTGAACTACTCTTGTTTGCGTCCGCCTCTCGGCTGCAGCCCTTTGAGGCAGTCGGCAGTCACAGACGCCAACTTTCTATTCTCACTTCCGATTTTGGCACAAAACATGTCACAGTGGAGGCGTCTTTTTTAGAGCTTTCAGATTTGGTGTACTTATACGCAATTGATGGGCTTGTCGCATGTTCCAGTCCCCTTTTATTTATAGCTTACAAAGGAGGCGTGATATTTGATCATGTTGCGCTCTGAAAACATCGCGACGATTTAAGCCTATTAATGTATTTTTTTGTCCATGTAATTTAACAATTGTCCACTCAATTCCATAAGAAATTGGTCTATTCTTTGTATAATTAAGTTGCATCCCACAGAGGGCATCAATTTGCTAACTGACGGTTGGCAGCAGCTGCAGAAGCCAGCGCTGACAGACATCGCCATAAATTTAAGTTATATGGACACGCTTGCCTATCCATATTCATATTATACAATTCAGAAGACTTGGCCCTTAGCTCGGCTCAGCTTACGGGTCCTGCAGCTCATTTCAAGTTTTTGCGCCAGTCTGCGCGCTTATATTAATCCAGTTTGATTTGCGCAGGGTCTGCGAATGACTTGGCTAGCAAACGGACCTTGAACTTGTGGCTTGGCCCATTGCTGCTTTATCTTGGGGTATCTTAAGTATCTTATGCCCCACGCTTGACACTAAAGTTAATAAGTTTGTAGCGCTGGGGGTGTTTCTTAGCCATATTATGCCTGCCTGCTTCGAATCTTAAACAAATCTCCAATGTAATATGTAGTAAAATATAATATCAAGTAATTCAACTTAATGAATAAGAGGCTAATGAACCTTAAGAAAAATAAACTATTTAGCTAGGCAAAGTTTTTTAGCAGATCTGCCGCTCTATTGACAAATCAACTGAAGAAGAGGAGGAAGAAGACCAGCCAATATTTACTTAAAATTCGTTCACGCTTCGAGTTCCAGTTCGAAGCTGGGGTCCACACCACGACTTATTATGTGATTACTCAATATTTTGACATTTCTGTACGAAGAAATTTGACAAAAAACAAAAGCCAGAATATTGACAATAAACTTAAGCGCTTTTCAAGCTGAATGACAATTGCTGTGCCATTTTTTCCATGTCTTGGCTTTTTCTGCTTTTCTGTTTTACTTGTTTTTTCAGTTTAATCTTTTTTTACTGTGTTGTGCGCCTTTCAACGCACAATTGACAACATTTCTTTGTACAACAGCGTGTCGCTTGCCCCTAAGCAACTTTCTACTGTCACTTGTCATATTCATATCTGTGCGTGTGCGGGAGTGTGCGTGTATGTGTCAAGCCCATTGGCAACTTCTTAAAACTGATCTAGGCTGCTATTGTTGGCCGTCTTTGTTCCAGCTGCTCTTGTTGTTCTTGCAAGTTAACATAAATCTGCCATTTGTTTAATTTATTTAGCATTTCGCGTGTGGCCCATATTATGGCCGAACTTGATTTATGCGTTCACTAAAATCTTCGCCTAAACGAGTCGTTTAGTTTACTCCGGCAGTGTGCGTGAGTGTGCTTTATGAGCTAACAGTCTGTGCTATATCATGTAACAAATAGCTGAAGCGAGCTTCATAACTGCTCAGCCTTTTGTATTCAAGCCATTCCCAAACATTTTGCTTTAGTCATACATAATTAACACATCAGATAATATTTTTATATTCTGTGAGAATCTGCAAAAATAAATTTTTTTATTTCGTGGCACTTCATTCAGCTTGGCGTGTCAGTTTTTTTATACATTGAGTTAGGCTTATTTTTAAATAAAGTAGGGATTATACAGTGCTCATAATTTTGAATTATTTAGTATTTAGTTTTCCCTCACATATTCTTATCTAATATTTTATATATGTTATAAATAATTTCAATAATTAAAAAAAAATTATTTTTTATACCTAATCAGTTGAACCGGGCTGTATGTACAGGTCTTTAATGCGTGAACAGATTTTCTGCCAACCAAAAAACAAATTGAATCTAGGTTTATATTATGCGCTCGTCTACAAATGTCTTATAGCTTATTGCGCTTTACAGTAAGAACTAAAATGATATAATTAATTTTTTAATTATAATGGAAAACTAAAATGAGGCCTTACAACATCAACGAAGTTTAATGAAAGAGTTAAGAATATGATTTATTTTTAAACCCAGATTACAGATATTCTTCAGCAACTTCAGAATTGCTCTAAGGAACAGTACATGATTTAAAAGTCGTTATCCAGTTGTCGTTCAGGTGTTAGTTGGGTGTTATATTAATGGATACTTAAATGTGCATAAAGCTCGATCGACTGGAATTCGCAGATACCAAACTGCACGTGTTTCTGCCCTGTTCGTAATGGAGACCACGTTGACGACATGTTGCGCATATTGAGTAACCATTTTGTAAATGATATTTGCATATTACGGGGCAAACAGCCCAACAAAAATGTTAGTAGACGCACATTTTTGACGCATTATGAGTCACAGAGCATTAAATTTGGGTGCACAAGACATTCCTGCTGAAAGCCGAATCAGCTCTTACTCATTTGGCCCAAATCATGAAAACATTTTTATGTTTATTGTTATTGGCACAAATCTCAGTTGATGGATTTTAAATTGTTATGACGGCTGTCCACCAACAGGTCAATGAAAGCTATTTATATATTGTTATTTATATTTATTATATTTATATATTGTGATATATGACAAGGTAAAGATAACCAATAAGGCTGTTTATCCATAAGACTTTGCCCTTTGATGACAATCTCATTTAAGCACTGTTCCAATTAGCCTATGTTTGGTTAATCAGTGAACAGTTTTTGTATATTTGATCTACTTTTAGTGCCCGGACCAATTGTTAATTTATCTTGAGACCCATATTCTATGCATATACAAATTATATTTATTCAATTAATTTCTTATCGATTCAATAGCATCTTTTTCGCCAGGCACAAGCCGGTTGCAGCGACAACTTTTATTTGATCCGAGCTTGTTTCTACTGCAGGCCAGCCTAGCTGGTGCTGGAATCTGGGAGGGCTCCAGATGTTTCAACTCAAGGGCCCAGCCTGGCATATGCGTTCGCATCGATAGCTGCCGATCGTATTATCGCGCGGTGCGGCAATTGTCTATTTTAGCAGTACGTCAGTGGCAGTCGCCCATTGGCCCACTCGGCTTTGGCTCTGATATATGCAACTTTTACGATCAGCTTGGACGCGTTAACAATGGCATATGTTGCCCAAACATGGATACAAAGCCATTAGGCAACAATCCAATATCGACGACGACGACAACAACGACAACGACAACAGAGAAGCCCCTGATGGGTGGCGATGAGATTGACGAGGCTGATGAAGGGGAGGAGCCAGAACAGCCGCAGGACAATGAAAATCCTGCAGAGATTGACACAGACCCAATTGATACTCCCCAAAATAGCGTTGAGGATATGCCCGACTTTCAGGATATAAACAACATCGAAGCCAATGCCCCCGAGCTGCAACCAGCACCAACGCCATCGACCACGCCTCCAACGACCGCCGTCTTTCCCTATCAATGGCCCTTCGGCAACTTTGCCGGAGGCATTCCACAGTGGCCGCCACCATTGCCCACACATCCGCCCACCGTGGGCGGTTGGCCACCGCCGATACCGACACATCCCCCAAGCCATCAGTACCCAACGCATCCGACCTCACGACCTATTGCAACAACGCCAAGTTCTGTGCTAACTACTCGTCGTACTACACCACGTCCATTGGGCAGACCTCCTACCACCACGCGGCGCCCCAGCTATCCCACGACAGCGACGACGACAACGCGTCGTCCAACAAGCGGCTTCAGCCCGGAAGGCTTGCCACTGCAGTGCGGCAACAGGAACCCGGTGTCACCCGATCAGGAACGCATTGTGGGCGGCAACAATGCCAGTCCGCATGAATTTCCCTGGATCGCCGTGCTCTTCAAGTCCGGCAAACAGTTCTGTGGTGGCAGCTTAATAACCAACAATCACATTCTTACAGCAGCACATTGTGTGGCAAGGTAATTGAAATCAAGAAAGTTGCCATTAGATCTTGACTGATCTGAATTCCAGAATGACCTCATGGGATGTGGCCGCATTGACAGCTCATCTGGGGGACTATAACATACGTACGGACTTTGAGGTGCAGCACGTTTCGCGTCGCATCAAACGACTCGTGCGGCACAAAGGCTTCGAATTTAGCACTCTGGTAAGTATACTATAAATTTATATAAAAATTTATAAATTTACACTAATTCCTTTAAACAATCTTAGCACAATGATATTGCCATTTTGACGTTGAGCGAGCCGGTGCCGTTCTCCACCGAGATCCAACCGATTTGTTTGCCCACCTCGCCAACCCAACAGTCCCGCTCCTATAGCGGGCAGTTGGCTACGGTCGCCGGCTGGGGTAGTCTGCGCGAGAATGGACCTCAGCCATCGATTCTGCAAAAGGTGGATATACCTATCTGGGCGAATGCGGAGTGCGCTCATAAATATGGACGTGCTGCGCCCGGCGGCATCATCGAATCAATGATCTGTGCCGGTCAAGCAGCCAAGGACTCGTGCAGCGTTAGTCGAAGAGTTTCCTAACTTAGCAACAAGCAATTCAACTAATCTCACTGTTTATTTTTGACAGGGCGATTCTGGCGGCCCGATGATCGTCAATGAGGGCAGCCGCTACATACAGGTGGGCATCGTCTCGTGGGGCATTGGCTGTGGCAAAGGACAGTATCCTGGTGTATACACTCGTGTCACCTCGCTGCTCCCATGGATTTACAAGAACATCAAATGAACTAAGTATTTTGCATAGATTAAGTCGTGATATTGAGACAAGTTTAATAAACATTATAAAGAGCATACACAGATGGTTTTTAAATATTTATACTCTTCTCACTCTTTCCACAGTATGTAATTTAAATGTGCCCACTAATAAAAAGGCTGAATATTTATTTAATAAATAATTTGATTTAATGTTAAGCACTATATAAATATAAAAAAATATAAAAATAAGGCAAAATCATATTCACATACATACATACATATGTTAGTCAGTGGTCATTATGCGCTTTATTTTATTACTCGAAAATCATGCCGATATATACTTATATACCTTTGCCACAATGTTTGTTTACGGACGCATAAAAATAAATTCAAACGAAAAATTTCTAGCTAACAGCTATTTGACACTAACTTAAAGTTGGCTGCGCCTGTGTGCAGATGCTAGCTGGTTTCCGAACCAACAAAGACTGACAAGCAGTGGCCTATGGCAGACAAAAGCTAACTGCTACGCATGCTCTGCCAACCAACAGAGTGCCAATCAATTTTGAATTGATTACAATTTCTATTATGTATTTGTGATAAAGCAGAATAATGATTCTATTTGTATTTATATTTATATATATTTCAAATATAGTTTAAATAATTTCAATATATTCTGAATAGTAAATTGGTTGTTGTCAACGCTACATCTAATAAATTGAGATCCTGTAGCAACATGTCACTTACGAAAACATCGAATGGTTGATGTCTAGACTAAAATATTTTGTTCATGATGCAGTGAATGAATGCTATGATTGAGGTCGCTTCTCTTATTAATTTTTAATAATTTCCAATAATGTGAACTATTGATTTGTTCAGCTTGGTTTTTATCCATGCTATATTCTTATAAATCAAGTGTTTTAGTTGGTTTTCTAAATAGCTTACATTTGCAATGAGTGTCGATTATCATGCTATATTGAAATATTTTTAATATTAATATCAAAATTATAAGCTTGGATGACTATATTTCGTGTTATATGTATATGAATGCCAGAGCTTGACTAATAATCTACTTATGTCTCACATATTTTCCAGCCAATTTTCAGGTAGTTAAAGTTTATTTCATAGTTAGAATATTTACAAACATTACTCCCAATGACATTTTAACTATTGATTTTAAAATGGCATTAGAAATAATAATATATAAAATCTCTATCTCACAATAAAGCTAAGTAAACTAAGATTGAAATCTCTATAATAATCTCAGATCATTAAAAAACATATAATAAACCAAAGACAAAAAGTTGAGATTCTAATAAATCAACAAAGAACAAAGTCAATAGTAATAAATTTTTTCGAAGAACAATCTCTTAAGGCTACTTTACACGTTTGGCTACTTTTGCACCTCTTCAGTTGTTCTCTAGCATAAAGACATGTGCCTCGATCCTCCTAATTGTATCAGCAAGTGGATCTTGTTGAGACAGATGACCTAGAACTTTCATGTCTTTCTGTCCACTTTTCTTACCCCCTCTCACTCTCCGCCTCTCTTTCTCTATCTAACTTATCTGGTCGTTGTCTTATTTCAACTGATGAGTTATATGTATTTTATATATATAAATATTTAATTCTTAATTTAGCTGTTACCTAGTCTAGTGAATCGTACTTTTAGGACATATTTCGTTATTTCGTTGCCTACTTTTCGTTATTTAGAATGATATATTTGTAAACTTCATTATTAAGTTATTATTAAATATGTCAAATTGTCAGTATTTAGACAATATAAAAAATAGATTGGGTGATGAAAAACTTGATTAGAATTTATCAAAGTAAAGCTTTAGGTATTTGAGTGCCCGATATTGAAGATTTTTAAGCAGATAAACAAACGAACAGATATGCAAAGAGACATAAACAGCTCAGCTTGGCTACTCAAGCTGATCAAGAATATACCTGCATAACATATATATATATATATACTGATACTCAAACTAGTTATATATTTATATACATATAAAGGACTCGGTCTCGATCTCTTCAGTAAATATTTGCATACAATTATTTGAACTTGATTGTACAATTTTCAATGGGTATTGTAGTCGAGCACACCCGACTGCACATTCTGATTTGTTATAATTCATTAATTTTTATTGCACCCTAAGTATTTTATTTGCTTAAATTAGCTTCGGCAAATAGAGTTTGATTAAACAAATTGAGCTGCACTGTTTGACTTTGTAAATCAGTTCTCTGTACTGTATATTACACGCAACCCACAACAGTTTTCGGATTGTGTCTGAAATCCAATCAAATTTAACTTTAACGTTAAATGCAAAGCGAATCAAAGGTATGATCATGATCGAACAACTTTAAAACTTTCTAAATGCTCAAGTGTGACCACATATTGTTCTCAATGAAGTATTTATTGGGTATACATATGTATGTATATATGTGTGTATATATATGTGCACACTTATGTATTTCTGCAAATATGTGTATGGCATTTATGTATTAATGCAATGAGATACCAGAATTAGTAAAGTGCTCAAGTAGGGACTGTCCCACTGGGATATAGTTTAAATACCAGTTTCAATGATTCCAGGCTTCTTGATATACACACTCATACGCATTCATACACACACACACATACACACACACACTTAAGTGCATGCGTCGTTTGCTTTGCACTTTATGCAGCAGCTGCGTTGCTTCATTCCAAATTCCAGTCGTCCCCACGCACAATACCTAAAAGCAAATTTAAATAACTTTTTTTCTAATCCTACGATCTTTATGAAATTTTGACAATATAATTCTAACATCAAAGCACAAGACTACAACTTAACATCGATTTTTATCGACATTAAGCACGAATAGGATGACATATCGATAAAAAATGTAAAAGCAAACGCTGCTTAAGGTATATCCCTGAGCGCAACGGACGAATCGGCGGACAAGACTAGACGGACTCAACTGTTCAGTTTGATCAAAAGTAAATATATTTATTCTGTTAATGTGTTTAGCAATGAGTTTATTCAACTAATAAAGGGCCTCAAAAACGCACAAGTAATGCCTCGAATTCATACAATGTTAGTTGCTTAATAAAGAATCCATAAGAACATTGAACGAATATATAATAAGAACGAATATATAATATGATTCAAGAGCATAAAATTCCAACTATGAAGCGTGCCTACAGTCTTTGTTAGCTCTTAAATATATTCAAATTTTTATACCTCGATCTGTTCTGCTTCTCTATCTGAAGACTTAAGCTTCATTTTACTTATTATATTTATGTGATATGCAGGCGTAGTTTGTTTTATTGTCTTCTTGAAGAAATTGGTCATATTTAATATATAATTCTTGAAGATATCCATAAGTAAAGTTGAGTTCAACAATGTCTTGTCCCCTTCCTTCACTCCCTCACACTCTCTCTCTCTGTTTCTCTCTCTCTCTCTCTGTCTCTCTCAAACTGTCTCCCTCTCTTTCTCTCTCTCTCTCTGTCTCTCTCTCAGTCTCTTTCTCTCACTCTCTCTCTCTCTCTCTCTGTCGCACTTTCTATCTCTCTCTCTCTCTTTCTGTGTAAGTTTCTAAGTGTCTCTTTTTCTAAGCTATCCTCGCTTGGATCATATTTTTGTAATACCCGTTAACGATGAAATATAATAGCTTTATTGTTTCACCGTCCGTACGTCCATACCGTAACTCTATACGGAGTCTAAAAGAGGGCTTAGATTCCTGGAATACTCTTAATGATTGCTCATCAAGAATTAATATATTTTCATTATTATATTAAATATCAATTTTTGGGGCTCTCTCAAGAGATATTTGACACAGCTCTTAAGTTGGTACTCTCTTAATTAATTGATTTGTCACAAATCATTTTATTTATATGTAATTCTGTTTTAATCATATTTCTACTATCCCAATTGAGGATAGCTCATTGTTGACCTTCATTATGAATATACTTAAGAATTATATTTATTTAGTCTGTTCCCGCTCTCAAAAACTTATTCAAAAACCAGAATGCTTTAAATATCTTTTTATATTTCAGACATTATGTATAGGTATATTTTCCTTATAGGTACTTTGAATGCGATATGCAACGGCTTGGAAAATGGCTTGGCCAGAACTCCTCCAATGGGTTGGTTGTCCTGGGAGCGGTTTCGATGCAATACCGACTGTGCAAATGATCCCGACAACTGCATTAGGTATGTGTGAGCTCAAATATATATCGGAATGAATACATTAAGAATAAAGTTAAGTCAGTGAAATACAAGTGGTTGAACAACTGCTTTAATGAACGTTGTATATTGCATAGGTGCTGACTAGTAGAACTTTGACAAAATTCTGAATACTTTATCATTTTTTGTTTGCTTCATTGAAACTATCGATGACGGAATTTAAATTGTTTTCTTTGGTATTTAAAAAGTCTTTTCATTGCTATTTTTAACAACTTAAGAGCAACACACAGCATTGCCAAGGGATCACCTCAGCTTGAATATTTTGTTGACAAATGTGTCAAATAAATAGCATAACATTTTCTAATGTTTCGTCCAGTAACCTTATGAAGGACTGAGCTTAAATTTCTTGAGACTTCTGCCAATTATTATTGAGCAAGTGCTTGGCTCATAAGGAACAAAGAGAGAACAACACAGACAACAATGCAGCCACGAATCTAACTAAATACCTCAAGAATATGATCAATGCCTTCATGAACTCCTCTGCAGATTGGCCACAAATTACATATAAACTATATATAGTACGGCTTTAGAGCTATGATTACCAGATCAATGCTGACGTTCTGTATAGATAGCCTCGAAATTGTATGTTCAACCCTTCGTAGGGTCATAATTCTGGATAAGTAAAAGATGGCCAACTAGAAGCAAGAGCAATAGAAAATATTTTTTTTAATTTCTTTTATTTTGAGGCTAAATGCATCCTTAAATTTCATGCTTCAACTGACTCTTATTGAGTATTTACTGCATTTAATTCATTTTTTAAGAACCTGCTCAGATATAATAATGGCAAATAGTATCACTGAAGTTTGGCCAATATATATTAGATAATTTCCTTATTTTCGATTTATTTAGTAATTTGTTTTTAATTTAAAATTGTTGCAAGTTTCAAATAAACGATTTCTACACAAATTCTTTTAGTGAGCGACTATTTCAAATAATGGCTGACCTGCTTGTTACGGAAGGCTATGCTTCAGTGGGATATGAGTATGTAAATATTGATGACTGCTGGCTGGAAAGGCACCGCGGTACCGATGGCAAGCTTCTAGCTGATCACAAGCGATTCCCTAGCGGTATTAAAGCCCTATCAGATTACGTACGTATTCACTTCATATTTGCACTGTCAACTTTATACTCAACTATTACTAACTAAGCGGACTTATAGAACTTTTGTATTTTTTACACATTCCAAACATATGTGTAATGTTGCGTTTAAAAGCTAAGAGTTTTAGTTAGATTTCTTGATTTTTAAATAAATAATATAATATAATATAAATAAATTTTTAATAAATAATAATTCTATAAATAATACTGTAATAGAAAAATGCTCAATTACAAAGATCAGAGACTTAGATCACTATATCAATTATCATAATCTATAAGAGTCTATATCAAGATCAAAATCTCATTCACTTCTATCATACGTCACAATCTCTTAGGTCATAGATCAATATATCACAGTTTCATAGGTACATTTGCCATCAAAAAAAGACTCAAGATCTTTATCTACATAAAATGAATATATAATATATATATTATGAACAATCGGTACACAATATATATATACATATAAATATATGAAAAAAAAAAGAAAAATACAGATAATATAACCAAGAATAAAGTTGCTTAGATTTTAAATATTCTAAATGCCATTTTAGCTAATATTGGATAAAATTACATAAAACGAAATTTTATTTAATATAATTTCTGTTGAGCGAATGGAAAATTAATAGAAATCAGAATATGCTTGACATGCTCACAAAACCTTAGCACTGCTCTGGGATGCTAATGAAAATCAAAAATATCAAGTTAATTAATAAAGCGCGATAAGCAGAACATACGGACGGACAGCTAATTTACGGACAAATTAAGCACTCCACGTTCAAGAGGCGTACAAGTAACTCCCTATAGGCAGAGTAGGTGAAAGCATACTCAAACAGGAAAAGTCCGAGGTGACCATCGAGGGCCAATGCTTGCGAATATTAAAAATAAATAAAATAAGAAACAATTTAAAAATATTAAACGAATAAACGAAATAGTTTGAACTAAGACTAAGTCTAAAGTATAAATATGCATATAGTAAACAAAGTATGTATTCTTCATTAGGTCAATGAGCTTAATTAAGCTAGCCAAGTGCGTATCCTTAGTGCGTCCATCTATTTCTTATTAATCTTTTCTGATATGTTTCGATTTGTAACACTTATTTAGACTATGATTAGGAGGCACCGACAGTCAACTGTGTTAAGTACTTAGGCACACGTTATCTTACCCTACCCAACCCGAAACCTTATCTACTTGAACTCAACACAATAATTAAAATTGAATTGTTCATTTCAGATTCATTCAAGAGGCTTGAAATTCGGCATTTATGAAGACTACGGAAACTTCACATGCGCTGGATATCCCGGCATTATTGGCTATGAGGAAATTGATGCGCTTCAGTTTGCCGAATGGGATGTGGACTATGTTAAACTGGATGGCTGCTATGCCTTACCCTATGACATGGATCGAGGGTATACGCAGTTTGGCCGATTCCTAAATAGCACTGGAAAGGCAATGGTCTACTCCTGCAGCTGGCCGGTTTATCAAATCTATGCGGGCATCCAGCCTAATTTCTCAGCTATTCAGACGCATTGTAATCTTTGGCGAAATTTCGACGACATTCAAGATTCCTGGGCATCGGTTGAGAATATTATTGACTATTACGGTAACAATCAGGATTTAATTGCACCCAACGCAGGACCCGGACACTGGAATGATCCTGATATGGTAATTAGCAAGTTCTATATTCCCACTTTAATAGAGGGATACAAGAACTTATATCTACGTGTTCTTTATTTACAGTTAATCATTGGAAACTTTGGTCTAAGCTATGAACAGGCAAAAACGCAATTTGCTATTTGGTCAATTTTAGCCGCTCCCCTTTTAATGTCGGTTGACCTAAGGACAATACGGCCCGAATTCAAAGAAATTTTACTCAATCGCAAGATTATATCTGTGGATCAAGATCCGTTGGGCATACAAGGCCGAAGAATCTATAAGCATAAGGGAATCGAAATTTGGTCTAAGCCGATAAGTCCAGTATATCAGAATTTCTACTCCTATGCGCTCGCCTTCATAAACAGGCGAACAGATGGTACACCCTCTGATATCTCTGTCACATTGCGAGAATTGGGTCTTATCAATAATTATGGATATAGAGTCGAGGTAAGTCGACAAATTTCGAAACACTTCACAATAATTTATATATATATTTTTGTTTAATTTTAGGATCTCTATGAGAATATTAACTATGGAATACTGTTTCCGAAAACAAAAATCAAGGTTAAGGTAAATCCATCGGGAGTTGTTATGTTGAAAGGCGAAACTCAAAATATAAACAAATTTTAACTTGTTTTTATTTTCCATTCGAGCTAATGTCAATTTTATAATCTAATAAAAAAAACCCCGAAGATCGTTGCATTCGGATGCCACCGACTGCATAATACTCGTTCCCATTCCAAAATCAGCTTAACTCGCTAATATATAAATAATATCGATATTTGCGGATTTGCCACGCCCCAATGCGAGCCATATAATATACATAGCTCTATCAGTAGATGAAATTAACAGTGATACATCTAAAGTTGGTAATGCTCCATTATTGTGGAAGCCACAGTCTTTCTGGATTTGCCAAACCCAAGAGCCGTATACATCACTCTTCGCCAATCTATATTGTTTCTTGACTAATTTTGAAAGTCTTCCTATAAAAACGGTGGAAGCTGCTGTCTTACCTTATGTTCAGCTACCCAAATGGACGAAGCTATATGCACTAAATATTTTATCTAGGGTTGGAATACACAAGAATATATAGATAGATTTTAAATACAAAGTCTTCAAGTTTAAATATTTCCGAAAACAATCGCTTTTATGTGTTAAAAGGTATAGAGTTCCCGGATAGCCACACACAGAAGGGACTTTCTTAGACATAATATATGAATAAGACATGTCAGAAACTATAATAAAATATTTGGTTTTAATTAAAGCGAGATACATCAAATTCAAACTACATGGTGTGGCATCAGTCAAGATTCTTTAAATACCCAAAATGCGAAATCTACATAAAAATCATTTCAAAATGATGTCACCTTACTTTAGAGATCAGAAATAAACATAAAATGGAATTTTCATTTTGACTAAATACTCATATATTTCTCGTAAATCCTATATTAACCTTCACCAATCTACTCTAGCAGAACAGGCTATAAATTCTCTACTCTTTAATACATAATATTAGGATTTCTAGAAATGTATATTAATAATTATTGTGAATAAATGAATATAAAAATAAAATTATTTGAAAAACCAAAAGAAAAATGCTTTACTAATTTTAATATATTAAACTATTTCACAGATATGCAATCTATAAATGGGTAGTGCCTACTTTTGGGCAGACCTTTAAAGTTGATCAAGTCAAATTAAAGCCTTGGGATATTTTAAGGGTTTTGCATGGGATAAATAACTGGAATTCATTGTAACTATTCTTATTACAGAGAATGTAACATGAATATATATTATAAAAACAAATATTGAAATATTTTATAGTTTCGATTTTTATTTGATAGTCATTAATCAAACAATTAGATTTATATATAGAAATTATTCCTTATGGAAATGGGATGTGATTGAAAAGTCTAACCGTAGAAAAAC
Source organism: Drosophila hydei (assembly GCF_003285905.1). NCBI lineage: Eukaryota > Metazoa > Arthropoda > Insecta > Diptera > Drosophilidae > Drosophila > Drosophila hydei. The sequence goes on from NW_022045678.1 coordinate 2,859,274, forward strand.
AATGGTAAGTAGAAATATAATGTAAATAAATGCAATAACTAGTAAAGGCTCTTGAAGCAGCGACACCTTTGAGAAATTGTACTTCAGAGTAAACTCTGCAATATGATTTTCCACCAGATTACGTTGCGAAAAAGACACAACTGGACGTCCCACAGTATCCAAATAGGTGTGAATCAATGCGTTTTGATGCCGCTTAATACCATACGGCGTTTCAAGCTTAATATTGGACGAGCCCTCTGGTAATATAATAGTTATGACAGCTTCATCGATGCACATATTATCATGTATATGATCGATTAGATGCATCTTTAAGATATAATCGTTGTCGGAGCTATATAGATATTCATAAGAGGGCACATTATAGCCGAGCACGTATTGCGTTTTCCATCCACCAAACAGAGGAAATCGGGGACGTAAGTCGAGATCAACAGATTCACGCATTAGATTCATATTTGATGTGGAGATATTACCGTTGGTATCGCGATAATAGACTCCAGTTGCCGATGCTGGTAAATAGGTTTTATATGACTTAACAGCCGATTGTCCAGAACGACCATCTTTTTGGAAATCATAACGCGAGAAAGATCCTTTCAATTTTGCACCAGTATGCGTCATTTGAATTTCCTCTTTCACCGCAATATTGCCCCAATGGGAAACTTCTATCGTGCGTTCCAAAGTGTTCACAGTCAAAAATGGAGATTGATTTTCATAGTGAACGAACAGCTCATCATCGGTTAATTCTGTTAAATTTCAATTTCCAGTTAATCTAAGCACAGTAATCGAATATTTAGATGTACTTACTTGCAATATTTTCGTAAGGCCCAAAAGTCATTTTATTTGACATAACTGAAAATGGTCTAAACTGTGTGTGTGCAATTATATTAGACGAACTGAGTTGAATATTTATTCTTTGTGATTGGGTTAAATAGTTGGAATATAAATATAATCCGCCAACATATTTGACTAGCTGTTTATCGTTCTGCTTGATTTCCGATGGATAGGGGAGTATATTTTTGGTTGAAACTGTCTCAATGAGTAAAGTTTGCTGCGGGGCACTTGAAGCAAATGTTATCTTGTATTTTACTTGGCTTTTCTCATTTTCCTTTTTTTCTTCAAATGCAAGCTTTTTATTAAATCCATCTTTGACTGATATAAAAGATAGATTTGGCTCTCTTACAATGAATTCATACTCTTTCAGAGGTTTGCCGGCTGTCTCCTCAACTTGTATTTTATATGATGTTTTTACCAATTGGGAAGCTATATCCAAATTTCTTTCCACGTTTTTATTGATAATGTCCGCGGTTATTGGATTTATGATTAAACATATTGTTGTAACATAAAATAATATCCAATTCGTCTCCATTTTTAACCCACGATAATTCTGACACGTAATGCTAAACATGTATAGGATTATTTAGTATATTTTAAAATACCTAATTTTTTGAGTTCAATGAACAGTATTCAAATGCCGGCTTTTGTTCTTTAGTTCACTTTTATGACTACTTATCACAAAGTATTTGCGTCAAGCTAGCGTCGATTACTTTACATTGAATATTGGAAACTTATTCAATAACAGGAGTACATATCTAAATTATTTATATATATTTAAATAATGTATCCCATTGCTTCATTATTAAATTCGAATAATTAATTAAAAAATAAATAAATTCCATAATATAATATTAACAAAAAAACAATATTATGCTTTATAATTAAGTATTTTTGACTTATTTGTATAAGAAAAAGGAGCAATTTTATTTACAATCTAAAGCAAATATTTGCCATAAATGTTGCGAAGCCTATCAAATCAAGTTAAGCCAAGCTTGATCATAAAATGTGATCAGTTTAATATATTCATGTGTAACACCGATACGCTTATTACTATATATTGTCTCTAAAACCTTTTCAAGCTAGTTAATGCAAGTTAAACCGTGAATTAGATATACGGATCAATCACGTTTAGCAATTACCTAAGCAATTGAGGTTAAGTTTGGATTTGCAGGTATGTCTACCATATCAAATATTAAAAACCCTTTAATTTTAATCCTTGAACTTTAAATGGAGTATAAATTTATTATACCGCAAGCAGTAAAAAAAAACTAGTAAATTAAAAAAAAAAAACTAGTAAACCCACTAAGTTATATTTTAACCCGTTAACCTGCAATTTAAATACGTAAAAAGGCGAACCACAGATTGTCAGAGGTGAGCGTAATAAGCAAACAACGGCGTATTTACGAATCGAATATATCAGAATTCAACATTATTGTACTACGGTGCTGGCTATATGCTAGATAGGGTTAACTCTAATACCTTAGTAGCGAAAGTGATACAATCTCCATAATGTTCGAAAAAATGTAGTAGTTGACACATATCGCACAGCAAATGAATGCGCAAATGTAGCATGTCGTTAACCGCTTCCTTGGTATGAATTTGAGTACCTTTGTAATGCTTAAATATTTCGTTAATTAAACACAACTTTAAATTCTTTTTTATGAAAAGCGTTTTTATTTATACTTATATTAGGTTTTAGATATTACAAATTTTTGATGAAGCAGACGATGAATCAGATTGATCAAAATCAATTTTTGCATATGAGCTGTTGTTCTCAAAGCAAATTGGAATTGGCGGAGATTCACATGAGACTTTTTTAAGGCAATTTGATGCCAATTGTCCGCTACTCTGTGGAAGGTCCAAACTTGCATAATAAAGTTCATATTCGCACACGCCTGAAGATAGTTTAGTCTCATTCTTATTTAGAACACTATCCGATAATGCCTCCTCATTTAAAGTATTGGTATCTTTTTCATTTAACAAATTACATTTAGGGTTTGTATTTAAAATTTGCTCTTTTCTATCCACCTTATTTACACCTTCTAGCAGAAATTGTCGACCACATTGTGGTTTATAGGATGGCCTTTGATTTTTATTCTTTGAAATTAGAGAACTATCACTTTTGATTTGAAGAATTTGGTAGCCGACATCTTTTGTATCAGCTGCATTTGATTTACTTATATTTTTCGTGTAGTCTTCGTTACTAATCGAATGTATCAACTTTCTTCCAGCTGTAGTTGCATTACTTATATCTAAGGCAAAATTTAATAATGTATTTTCCATTTTCTTTTTTACCATTTTGGTATGCAAATCACTTTCGGGGTGGGATTTCTCAATATTTTCAGATTTATTTAAATTGAAGTTTGTTTTATATTGAGACTCTGGCAAATCTGCACTCTTTTCTGACTCTTCAGAGCAAATGTTATCATTTTTAGCTTCATCCTCTTTTGTCTGCAATTTTAAGACGCATTGACTTTGCACCCTCAACTTTTCAATCTGGTCTTCATCAATGCTTATTTGTTTAAAGGAAGTGTTTACCATACTAACTGGTTTCATTTCTAAATAGCCACTATCTGAGGTTTCTACTGATTTAGGTATTCTAAATTTATTTATCAAGTCATTTTGCCTGAGCATTTCAGTAAGCCTGATATTTCCATTTAAACTTGGATTTGCGATAGGAGTACTTTTATGAAATTGGGATTCAGTTTGCACAATTTTAGGTACTTGACAATTGTTTAACGATAATTGTTGTTGTGAAGTAGTGGATGTTGCGGTGCCATTGGAAAAATCGATTTCCATTAAATCACTCATGCGTACTGGACTAATATAATTTCTTACATTTAAAAGAGGTGCACTCGTAGACTTCATTTCCTTTGAAGAATTGTATCCAAACCTTTCACTGCATGTTTGCCCATCTACGTTACATATGCTTCCTTTATGAACGTGTCCCTTTTTTAATTTCGAGACAACACCTCGCTGAATTTCACAACGTGGTATATTTGACTTTGATCCAACCGAATACGCTCGAACCCGCGGTGATGTATTGTCTACTTCATTTATATTTCCAAGAAGCTTATTCCGTTTTAAGTGCTCTACTTTACTTCCAATTGAATAAGCTCGACTGGGACGATCACACCTAAAATAAAAGTTTTAGATCATTAATATTCTATTCAATATATAAATAACTATAAGAACGACAAGACAGGCATGCGAAGTTTCTAGTAGAGTTTTAAATCTTTGAGTTATACTTTATACTTTTTATAATTAAATGAAAACTTACTGGTTATCAATATCGCCATCTTGTACTAATAGTTCAGATAAGTGGTCGGCAAAATCCATTTTCGAGTCTTTGTCGATAACATTTTGTAAATTGTTTAATCCTGTGAAATTAAAAATAGTTGTTTATTTGATTATAAACATGTTTTTTTTTAACATTACCTTGGATTTGGCCAGTAACACTTGTTCGAGACACTCTGTTACTATCTGAAAAATCATCATCAATATTTTCTTCGGGAATCATTGCCTTAGAGGTTATTGAGCTGAAAGAATGAAAAACACAAGTTTTTTAGTTTGATTTGCTCTTCTGACAACATAGGGAAAATGAACTGAAAAATAACATACATTCTAGTATAGTCATTATATTCAAGGATATAAAAAAAATGTAAAAATGTTTTGTTTTGCATCAATGAAATAGCAACCGATTTTACTTTCCTTTTAAGTAAATTAATAATATTAATATTAAAAATACTAATTTTGATAACTTACTTTATTCGATAAGCATCAAGCAGGGATTTGTCATACGTATCGTCAATACTTATTGACGATTCTTCGCTTTCAGAGCATTTCATTGAATGTGTTGGTGGGCTGTCACTGTGTCTTTGAATTAAATATGATCGGGATCCAGATATCGTGTTACATCGCTGCGCATGCTTCAATGCAATGTAAGTTTGATTACTGCATTCACTCAACGTCCGATATCTAGTTGGTAAGCTGTCACATCGTTCGCGCCCATAGCCTAGTAAGAAATAAATAAATATTTATACAATTACTGAGTAGTTAAAAAATAATGTAAAATGCAAGCCCATCAAAAATTAGTAAAAACAATATAGTTTCCTTGTGCAAAGATATATAGAAACATAAGGAACCTTCCTCGACCATATCAAATATTAAGTCAAACTATATCGGTCAGCCCATCAATCTATATGTTCGCCGATTTACTTATTTACATAAATTTGCACAAAAAAATAATAATTTTTTAAAGAGTTCAGAGCGCAAATAATTAGAATACATCTGTTAGCTCAAATTTTACTGAAGTGATTAAAATGTAACTTAAAAGCTTGTCTTTAGAAAACTATTAATAATGAATTTTTATAATTAAACAAATTTTTTACTCACTGTTGTGAGTAAAGTATTGTGGTGAAAAACTACTTCTTGTTTCAATAGGATGTTGACGTTTTTGTAAAACGTTAATGGGCTTGGACGCCTCATTTGCCGATGAAGATCGTTTTCTCATTGGTTCGCTGCTCAAGTCAGAACTGCCTTTTTGTACATTTAAAAAATTCATATTCGACTCCGTTTTAGCTGACATTGCGCTGAAAAATTAAAAAATATTAATATGTGAATATTGATGCAGCATCAATTTTAAACTGAGCTGTATAGTTTATGGTTTACCTTAATATTTGATCATGCATTTGCTTAGCAATTGCAGCATCCTCTGTTTCCATCCAAAGTTCACCGGACCCCAAAACACTCTGTCGCCCAAGTTCCATAAAGAAAATGTTTTGAGGGGAGGCATGACCACATCTGAAATTAATTATACAGTTTAAGTTATAAAATACGATAAGTCTCCCTTTGCCTATTACATATACTTTGCTAAAACTCTTGATACCCCTTTCTTACATTGAAACAATTACTTTCACTTTTCAATTAAGACCAAAATTTATATTCTTACGCACCTTCTTATCGTAGTTAAAAGTATTTCAACTTTTACAATTCGATCGTCTCCATTTGGCAACTTTTCCGCTCCAATGCACATAAATGTTAGTGACTTCGAAGTTAGGCAGCAATGATAGTTTCCGGTGATCCCAACACTTACAGACATGCCTTTTTTTTGGACAACAACTTGCCAAACATGTTCTAAAATTTAAATAGTATTGAAAAAAAGGAGTAAAGATAGTTTTCAAATAAGTTATCTTATAATCAGTTCTGATTTTCAGCTGATTTCCTACAATATGAATCTGAATACTGTATTCAAAAGTAGGTAATCAGTTTTAGAGTGAAGCGAACATGTCAGTGCAAATAAACAACAAAAAATACCAATGACGGATTTGAATTGAAGAACCAAGCTCGGACGAACATTAAAATGCAATGGGCGACAAGTTGGTTTCCTTAACCGGTTATTCATAAATGCTAAGCAAGCTCACAGAGAATCTCGTCCAGCAAGCCCCAACGGTATGCAGTATTCCGACTCAAAGCAACTTAAAGAATATGTCACAGGGCTATGTAAACTGAGAAACAAGCTACAAAAAGGGGTATTCCAATTATTTCAATTGATATTATCCAACTCGATAGGTTTTGTCCCAAAACTCGTAGTCTCATGAATTTAAAGTAGATATGTTTTATCTGGCCGATCTCGGATCAAGGTCAACAACAACCTATTTATATGACCGATTGACTCTTAATTTGAATAATATGAGGCACGTCTATTAGATGGATGAAGCTTTGAGTCAACTGCAACAAAGAAGAGTTTCAATCCTTAAGCAAATAGATAAGGTAGTTACCTTCGACAGATTGTTGCAAAAAACTATTAAAACTTATTTTGTAAAAAATTTACATTCGGCTTTGGCTTTACTACAAACAAAACTGAGAGGCGAGCATAACAGAAATCGATCAAGTATATAAATGGAAAATGAAAATACAAATTAAAGTTGATCTAAGTTATAAACTTACCATAAGATGTATAAACGTTTTCTGTTCCGTTTAAATTTTCTCGTTGGATAGATAACAAGTTTTGTAACCATTTTTGTAAGTCATCTTCGGAATTCAAGACGATCCCAAAGCCGCCTTCTTTTGATGATAAGGCTAAGACATACTTATGTTTCGTGTCGATTCGACGATTTATATTAAAGCAATTTTTCACATATATAGTGCGTTTTGGTACAGCATTTTGAATAAATTTCTTTTCAGTATCATAATATTCCAATCTTGCTTCCTTATTTGTTGTTTCTTTGTATAAAACAAAATATTTCTTTTTCATTGTTTTCAATTTTTTTTGATATTCCTTTAGTACTATCCCGTTGTCTGACATGGAAGCCATCATAAATCTACCCGTCTTCCAAACCTGTAATGATTGAATATAAAACCTTAATTAATTAACATTATTATATCTGTGAATATTAGTGAATAATCTATATACCGAATGATATGGCATAAGTTCCTAAAGACTGGAACATGAACTTTACAAATTTAAGATTGATATTGATCACCTTTTCTTTATAAATGCAATATCATTTGTGCCAGACAAGTCTCTTGGAATTTCGCATCCGGATTTCTTTAGACTCTCGATCTTTTAATATTTTCCCACAGGTGGTTTTTTACACAAATCTCTATCGGTATTCTCTGACAGATGTTTAAGTTCGTGTGATTGTGAAGACACTGTATCTTGATCAAATTCTAGTTAATCGTTTACTTAATACTAATAAAAATCGAGCTTCTCAAGTGGTCTTTGAAGCTTAACTGGGATATAATTAAATTTACACACAAATCTCTGTTGAGTAAACACAGATTTTAACTATTTTATAATACCGGATTTTTATAGGAATCTTGTGCTTAAATATTACACATAGGTTCTATGTTCATACCCATCATTTCGCGAAGATAGTACACATAAAATCGACGTTTTTTAATAAGAACATTTGCCGCCGTGGGAAGAGCAAAACTAATAGCATAAAGGCATAAAGTGCGCAGTAGGCGGCATGAATATTTGCTTTTATACACTCGAATGCATGATAGGACAACTCCTAGTGAAGGGTATCTCCTAGTCGGTTGATTCTGCCTTGAGCATTCTTATTTATTTTTATTGATAACTTATGCAATATTTAACTCGTTTAATAAATTTGTGGACACTCCAAAATAGTTTAGAGGTTTATACGTTTCTTGTTTACCTATTGCGTGTTAAGTATTTCGTTATCAATGACATAAGTAGTTGCTGTACGGAAACAATTTGTACGCACTGTGTTTATTCCTACTGGCAAGACACTCATACTAAATGATCGAAAGTCCAGCTCAAAACAATCTACCATAATTAATTCAAAAGAAAAACATTACAAGTACAAAATCAATTTTGAAATTTTTAGACCTGGATACATTATAAGCCGCAAATAACAATAGTCGTACTAAACAAGTTGTACATACATTTTAGATTGTGTTAACATTACTACGCATATGGGGATGTATTTGTTTCATAGTTAGCATTTACAATATTGTCTGTGTTAGTCTACATATATACATACATACATATACATTAAATAAATATATATATATATATATATATAAGTATGAAAGTAGGTGAATGTTTTTAAATGCTCAGCTGTAAATATATAGGAAGAATTATCTATCAATTATCTAATCGATTCATGTTATTGGCATAATTGTTATTAATGTTTGCGTTCCATTTTTCACAAAAAGTTAAGGACAAGAGGCATGTATTAAATCACAGTAATGTTTTTTTAGATACGTGTAGATTTGACGATGTAACTTGTTGTTGTTTTAAGAATTGGCAGTATGAGAAAAACATTGCTCTTTTATAGACGAGTTTAAAGATTTTAAATACAATTGTACATATATGTATGTATGCATATGGTACGGATGAATATATACATCATACATTGAGACGTATATCAACGTTAAAGAAACACTTTTTCCACTTTTTAATCATTCCGATAAATGAAATTAATGTCTATGTATTTTCGATATATATAAATGCAGAATACATACTCCGAATACAATAGGCATATATTTATGTATAAATTTATAATGTAATGATTCCCGAGATATAGTGGTGGCACTCGAAAATATCGAAACTATCGAAGAACGTATAATAAACCACGTTGTGTCACTGTTAGAGTTGTGCAAATTTGTTTTGTAAAAAATTAATTTTTAAAGTAACTTCCAAACTCTTTCGACTTTAGGCCTAATTTACCGAAATTAGAGTATATATTTGATAACTAGCTAGTTTGTCATAACTTTATATGAGAACATTAGTGTTTTAAAATATGAGAAGTTCAGAGTATATTATATTTGTACATAAATGCAGCAATTAACGGCGAGGAAATGGGAGACAGGTTTTCCCAACACTTTTACAAGGGCAACAGTGCTGCCTGAGACCTTTCATGATTGATGACATGTACCACATTGGCAAGATCCAATAAAATAAATACATCTTGATAGATTATTGAGAAAAGCGTTGTTCTTGACTGAATCAGCCCTTCTAAAGCCGTTCCCCAGCCCTTCAAAGTTTCATGACCGAGTTGGTGTAACTGTTAGGCCAATATGTTTTATTGTAAATGGTTCGAATTTTATACCAGACAAGACGAAAGGCCCATTCAAATTTAATCAAAGCTTGAGACAAATAAACTTTCCGATCTTATACAGTTGCTCCACCTGCGAGGGCTGATATTGGCATAGTGTCCATTCTGATTCTTAATTTAAACTTCGGCTTTGTGAAAGCTTAACATTGTGGGAAATTAGAAGGCGATTCTGCTTATATCTTACAATCATATAAAAAAAATTTTTTAATTTCTTAAATTATTCAGTTTTTATGATTTATGATATCAATATGCCATATTAAAGAAATAATTTTTGAAAATGTCACATTCGAATTCATATACTCAAAATATTTATTTCTTATCTGTTCTTTTAATCTTTTATCTTTTTTTTTTTTATCTTTTTATCTTTTAATCACATTGCGAGTGTTCCGATTCCATTTTCAATTTAATGTGTGAAGGATAAAATATACAATTTTCTTGCTCAGCACAAAACAAATGCGATTGTATGACTATCTGTTTTACACGAACGAATATAAACGATAATATCAGACTAACAAAAATCAACTTTCACCGTGAATCGCCAAAATAAATTGCACGGTTTCAACAGCCTCAACCAACAGGATTTGAGACGTATGTTCCGTAATAATTTAAAAACAAAAAAATTGAGAACGAAATATTAAAAATTTTCCACTTTCAGTGAACTAAATAATTTTTATGTATGTAAGCTGCATACTAAGCTTAAGTGTTGTTGCTTTCCAGTGCTTAGAAAGTAACAAAGATGATTTTAATTTCATTTTATATCTGCTAAAATAAAAATAGTTTAATATTATATATCTCCAATTAAAAAGTAAGAACTTAAACAAATTATTAGAACGATACATTTACTCAGTGATATTCTATTTATTGTAGATTTGTCTAGTTAGTTAGAGTCAGAATGAATGGAGTGTTTATATCTCATAAGAACTTCAGTTTGTTTTGGATTTGCGAACTGTGCTGCACAGTCGGTTTGCTCTGTACTGTGCAGCAGGACTATTGCACGGAGCTTTCAAAGAAGTCGTTGAGCATGATTCTGGGTCAAGCTTTTAATCCTCGATATATGAGTATTGATCCACCAAAAAGTGGAAGCAACGAGAATACTCAAAATTTGGGATCGAAGCGATCTGTTTTGGATGTACCTTTCTATGCCGATAATAATGTTGTTTCATTGGGAAGTTTTCCCGCATGGGAGACAAATCACTTCTCTTACTTTGCCAAAAAGGAAGAGGACTCGTTGAAAAGAAAAACAATAAATACAAGAAATGTCTTTATGGAACAAAGCGGACATGGAAAACCTGAAGTATTCAAAACCCGACCCTGGGAATGCTCTTCAATAATAAACTGGATCGATCTGGGCTTAAATTACTTTCCACGTTACATTCGTTCCATTGAATGCATAGCAAAAAAATGCTGGTACGGACACTTTAAATGCAAGCCCAAATCATTCACCATCAAAGTGCTGCGTCGTAAGCCGGGTTCATGCATTCATATAAGCGAAAAATTAATTCTCATAACTACGGATGAATACATTAACGATTACACTCAACTCTGGATTTGGGAAGAAATCGCCGTTAATTTTTGCTGTGAATGCGTGATGTTATACTAAGATAAATTAAAATAATATTTATGGTCATTAAAATAAACACGGTTGAATTTAGTTTAACAGAAAACTTTAATAGCATTAGGAACAATTGATACTTGAATGGGTCGCGGTTCGTATTCCTCTCCATCTATAGAATAGAAAATTGGTTCTGTACCCACTGACGGATAGAGTTTGATAGTTCTACTCTTAAGTATCAAATTAGGCTCTAAAGTTTTATTTGTAATTTTGGGTATATTCTTTATAAAATTCCATCCGGGCTGCAAGGAGTCAATAAATTTACTTTCCAGTTCCGAAAAATTCTCATCATTCTGACTAAGATTAATGTTAACTTGATTGGATTTAATGCAACCATGAAGTTTCGTAGCGCAACTATCGTTCTTAATTAGTTTTTGCGCTGCGGTTCGGCTTACATTTTGTTGTTTTACGAGTTTGCTCAAAAAAAAGCCCTTTGCCTGCTGATCTTCAACTTCGGCACAGCAATTACTGCAGCCACGGCACGGGGGAGTGTAAACATAATTGGTTTCTGCATCCCAATTAGATTTGCCAGAAAATGATCGAAAAAATGCAGCAAAGTGATGTCTTAGCGGACCCACATACCAATATTTATCCTTCATATTGTCTATATCTTTCAAGAGACCCCACGAGAAACCATTTATCCCAAAAATTGGCTTTAAATTGTTACTGTTGCTGTTGCCGTCGTTATCAGTGTTATCTTCATCGAGAACATCATACTGAATGACATCGGCATATCTATATTGGTTTTTCAGCAAAGGCAACAGTGCCTTACACAATGCCTTCACAAAATCCAATTCACGATTGCTCCCAATGTCAAAGAAATTAAAGCTAGATTGTTTTTCGCGTCCTAGTGGAAGGAGCGAAACGGGGCAAATTTCGCCGTGACGACGCAAGAGGCCGGTAACTACCTCAGACTTTGTACCATCTCCGCCGGCTACAACTATAACGTCTGGTAAAGTATTCATTTCCTCCACATATGTTTTGGCGTGTCCTATGTGATTCGTACGTAGTATTTCAACAGAAAAGCCAGCTAAATGCAAAAGAGGTTCACAGTATTTTTTGAACTGAAAGCAAATGGATATTATCAAAGAATGTCACATTTTCATGTATTAAGCTATACCAAATTTTCGGCCTTTTTCTTTTTGGCAATCGGGTTCATAATCACAAGTACATTTTTTGGAAGTACACTTGTATTTTGGTGACTATGCAAAACTTCACTTGACAATTGGCTCATATAAAGCTTGATGCTGAAACGACATATAATTTATATAAACTTCAGATACTTAATTATTCACTTACTCTATGTTTGTTTTTACAGTGGATATTCCATATCCAGCTACACATGATAAGAGGAGGCTCTTCTTCCAATTATTTCTAATTAACTTTAACGTGTTCATCCTCGAAGTATTCTTATGTAAACCAGAGTTCCATATAAACTATAAACAAACTCATATAAATTTACTGTTCTATGTAGTTATGTTGTTGAATACCACATGATTGTTCACAATGTAGCATCGAACCTAAAATAAGTGGAATGAAACGTGGGGACGGCTCTCCAAATAACGATAACGATGTATCGTAAATATTTAAATTGTTTGTATCTGTTTTTATATCGAACTCGTAAAACAGCGCAATCAAAAATACTTTCAAAGTCTATATCCTAAAATATAACTATTATCCAAAAAAATGCCTAAATACATTTTTGACATGGCTTTCCTTTTAGTGCTAAGCTTTTTTTAATCGTAACAAGTTAGCATTCGGTTGATATTGAAAAATACTTCAAAGTACTTTTTACAATTAACGAGATGGGTGAATATAGCACATCTCTATAGGCTAACTTATTTAGGATAGTAATTCAGAAGCTGGGAAAATGGAAGCGGTACTATAAATATTAAATTAATATATATATTAAATATAATTATAATTTAAGACTTATCTATAAATATATAATTATAAGATATAAATAAGTAGTTATATTATTTTCAAATAATTCATTAATGTTTTCCTTTGTTTACATTTCAGCTTAAAAATTCTCCAACTATGAAGGTGATTGCGGACCTTGATGTTAAGACGACAGAACGCTTTGTGTCCTTTTTGCTACAATTTGCATCTTTTAAGTCTCTTAAGATTCACTGCAAATTTCTCGAAATATCCTGTGATGGAATAGCGTGGCTTTGTTCATGGGTTGCCTTCATCTGGCTAATAAATTCCAAGAACCTATACCAAATGCAAGTTAACATGCTACTTGGATTACTATTAGATATTGTTGTTGTGGCTGTGTTAAAAGCACTCGTACGTAGACGACGACCAGCAGCTGTGAAGGATGCACTTGTTATTGGCCCGGACAAGTTTAGCTTTCCATCGGGACACGCATCTAGAGCTTTCTATGTTCTAATATTCTTTACCAAATTGCATACGTTGCCAATCATATTTTGGATGCCAATGACTGCGTGGGCTGTTAGCGTTGTGATCTCTAGGCTAATATTAAAAAGACACTTTATTTTGGACGTAAGTGCTGGTGCACTGATTGGCATTTGTGAAGCATTGTTTATTGGATTAATTTGGATTAGTGAGGAAACAGCCACTTCTCTGCTTGGGCTCATAACTGAAGATGAATCTGTTTAGCAAGTATTTAAAAAAAATAATGTAAAATTTTTAAAAATACTTTCGTAAATAATTGATAATAATATTACTAACATATGCCAAAGATGATTTGTTTATTCACTTTTTAAGTGATTCATCATTTTTTGTTATCGAGCTTTTTGACGACCTATTTGCTCTTATCCGAAAGTCATATTGCACAAAGCACAGGGAAGTTTAATTTAAGAGAGCATTTTGGATACCTTAAGTAGAGTAAAGGTCAATTGAGACGGTGTTATTTGTAGAATATGAACTGAGCCTTAGCAATCGTTTGCATAATTTAAAATATTAAGAATTTTGCAATAAAAAGACAAGTGTATTGCACATTAAACAGTATGATTTTTATTTGTTGTTGTTGTGATTATTATAAATATTAATAAAGTGTTTGTATTGTTGATAGGCATAAAGCTAAATAACTGTCTTATTAACAAATTATTTATGCTCTATCGGTTAATATTACTCGTATTGTGCGCCTCATAATCCATGACTTCTTCATAGATAAGCTCCTTCCACTGCTCAACAGTATGCTCTCTCTCATCGACGCTATGATCATATGGCTCTGGAGCAGGCTATATAAAAAGAAACAAATATACAATAATATATGTATAAATGTGTTAAGTATATGCATTTAGTATATTATTATAATGACTGAACTACGACTACTGAAACCGGTTTCCAAAGAAACCGCGAAACCGGATAAAACTGTTATTTTTAGAGCTCCAATGTATAAATACTGTATATGTGTTTATATACTGTTAATGACGGTTAAAAATAAATACTTATATAACAAGTGGTTCAAGAATGGCATCCTAAAAGACTAGTATTTCTAACTTTATATGGCTGTACTTATAATATAATTGATTTTAGATTCGGTTTAGACCCCAATAGAGAATGCGTATTTCTATTTTACGAAATTAACTATTATTGCATCTTTATCGTTTTCTTAATAAAAAACAGAACACCAGAACACTAAAAAGGCAACAGTGTGGTGTACTGAATTCTATATACTATATAAAGTTTATATTCTGTGGTATAGATTTAAATATAAAATTTATATTAAAGTTATTTTTTCTTTTTAGAAGAAATCAAATACTTACAGCATCAACCTCTTCGGCGTCATACCATACATTAATGTATTCATGCTGTAAAGCTCTATCCACTGATATCCTCTGTTCAGGGTCGATTACTAGCATCTTGCTAAGTAGATCCCTCGCCTCAGAAGCCTTTCTTCGGCTATTTTGACTATTATCATTAGGAAACAGACCATCAGGAAAAAGCCTATCAAATGAATATCCAGTATATCTTGGACGATTCTCAACGTAATTGCGAACAGTTGGCTGCAGACGCTGCATAAATGATGGGGACGGTGTGCCCAATTGCTCTATAATTCAAAATTCAAAAGTTATATTCAAAATGTTCGCTCATTTGTATTTCTTCTTCTTGTTTACCAATTATTTTATTCCACTGATCAATGTGATCAGTTCCAGGAAAAAGTACTCCACCTCTAATCATCTCACCCATAATGCATCCCACTGACCAAATATCTACGTTTTCGGTATATCCCATACCCAAAATGACTTCCGGAGCTCTATAATATCTAGTTACGACATATGGAGTCATCATAAATGTGGTACCAGCTGTGCGTGCAAGTCCAAAATCCAATATCTTTAGAGTACAGTCGGCCTTAACAACTATATTGGAAGGTTTTAAATCCTGTGAAAAACATAATGAGTTCAGTTTGAGAATTATGGAAATAAGCACATAAAACCATATCCGAGCAAATGTTCTTCAACTGCCCGATGTTATTTAACTTCCACCTTATATCAAGGATTTGCATGATCTACTATAAGAGCGCCTACACGGAACAGGAAAACAGAGAATACAATAAACAATACTTAACTCTATGTATAATTCCAGCGGAATGCAAATGCTTTATGCCACAGAGCATTTGGTAAAGCAAATAGGACATTCTGTCATGGTCTAAATCCATTTGAATAACCTGACATAAATTAGCATCCATTAGTTCCATCACAAGATAAACATCCTGAAACTCCTCCAAATTGCGTTGAGGTGTGAACGCATTTAGCAAACCAATGATCTAAACAAAAGCATAAATATGTTTTAACATTTCATTCGAAATAATAAAATACCACTTACATTTTTATGGTTCACTAATTTCATTAGCTTAAATTCTCTGTAAGCTCGTTTAGCGTGCGTCACATTTTGGAATGGGCGAGACAGTTTCTTTATAGCGACATTTTGATCGGTAATCGTGTCATAGGCAGCACTGTAAAAATCATAGCATTTCTTTGTTGTGTACTCATGTAGGGGTTCAAAATACAAATAAATATCATATCCACTTCCATTTCAAATTTAATTCATTTTATTAAAGCAACCAAAATTTGTTTCAGATTCCATAGTTTTATTGTACTATTGTAAAATAGGTAAAAATTGATCTAGTTTACCTTATTTTTTAAATGAACATTTTATAGTTTGAAAAATTCTCATTTACCATATTTCACTTACCATACAATGCCTTGGGCACCAGATCCAATAGGCCTTAATTTAATATACCGACTAAGAATTGTAAAATTGGTATCGCCCACTTCAACGGTATAATGATGAGCGGCCATAGTCAACACGTTATATTAATATTGGTGTTAAATACAGCTACTGACCATTTCGACC
Organism: Drosophila hydei; assembly: GCF_003285905.1. Lineage (NCBI taxonomy): Eukaryota > Metazoa > Arthropoda > Insecta > Diptera > Drosophilidae > Drosophila > Drosophila hydei. The sequence continues at coordinate 2,875,633 of NW_022045678.1, forward strand.
TGAAATATATATGATAAACATGTAGTTTAATAATATAAAATACTAATGAAATGAAAATTACAAATATATTGAAATTAATATGTCGTTTAGTATATTAATATAAGGGATTTTTGTAAACAATTTTTAGCTTTTCTGGGAAATTTACGTTTGGATAGGTAAATGTTTTAAGAATTGGATCATAGCTGTCAAATCCAGGAATTAATTTTTTATAAATTTCCAATCAGGCATTTTAATAATCTATTTTTGTTTAATAAAAACCAAAATGCTATCTCCATATAACAAATCAAATCAATTATAGTTGAAACCAGAATCCAATTGATTAATAGTTGTTTTAGGCTTATATATTGTAATCTCTATCTCTATTTACAAGCTTCTTTCAGCATTTTATGTTCGTAATTTGATTGAATTAGAAAATAATTATTGTCGGAATATTGCAGCTGCTTACGTTTTGATAGGTTCGCAATTTATATACACACATATATTGGCGAACTGCATAACACTCTGAACCGCTTGTTCGCAGTAGCTCAACAGCAGTCTAATACCCTTATATAAATCGTTAATTACCTATCTACACCTAGCTATAACTATTAATGCTATACACATTCAAATTCACCTTTATAACGGCACTTTCATTTCTTAATTCACGTATTTCAATAATAGCTTGATAAATATAAGAACAACTTTCTTATTTACCAAGATATTTAATGTTTGAACTTTCTCAGTGTAATGTAGAGAAGTAAATCCGCTAAGTTTCATAGAAAGTTTGGTTATTTAAATCTCTAACTTTGTATTACATATTTTGTATGCTCGTACACAAAGGAAGCAGAGTATACTAGTCGTTGACAATTCTCAGATAAAGACTTGATGAAGCCAATATGTAAATATTTTTACTGGGACCGCAGCAAATTGAGATATATTCTATACGTTTACGCTGTTTTAGTGTAGAGTATAGTAGAGTACATTCATTCTTGTATTTACCCCAATAAATGAAAATAAAGAAATGCTAAAATCGGAAGAACTATAATATATGGATATTCCATACTTCAAAAGCTAAGATTCTGGAAAATGACCGGTTTCTCAAATGGATTTATTTGAATTTCTAACGTTATTATTACGACCATATTACAACTAAAATAACCCTGAATATATATATCAAGTTTCCTATTGATTTTAAATAAATTCAGCATATGATAAGAGTATTACTAAGTCGACTGGCATCATATTGCAACATTTTTATTTGTTTACAAATCGATCATTTCTACGAATCCATTTTATCTTACTCTTTCTCACTGATAATATAATCAATAAAAGACATATACAAATGCAAAATAAAACCAATAGTCAATATAACAAAAGATGTTTTGAATGTTCCGGTAATTGAAAACAGCTTTTCCTTTTCATTTACATTTTATTTATCAACAAAGAAAGGGCAAATCCTGTTTAGTTGTATATTTTACAATTATGTATAAAGCTTATGCATTTTTCACTGAGAACGAAGCACAAATTTTACAGCCAGGCCTAGTCGGCGCTTCTGCAAAAATCCATATTTCTTAGTCATAGATATTGTTTTTTTTTCTTTCGGCAAGTCTTAGAATCTTATCTAAGAAGAATTTGGATTGCTTTTATTATAATTACACTGTGCAATGAGTTCTCACATTTTTTAGGCATTGTTTTTAACGTTTTATTTAACTTACTTTTAGTAGAATCGTAAGAATATACACTTTTATTTATGTTCACAATGGTAAAATCGATATTTATATACATACGTAGGTATTTATGTTCACAATGGTAAAATCGATATTTATGTACATATGTACATACACAAAATCAAACTACACGCAAAAAATATTTACATGCAGACTTAAATGAATAATAAGCGTTGTTTTTCTGTGCGGCTGCACGTTTTTTTTATCATATGTACATATGTAAACAATTTAATAGCAAGCTTTTCACTTTTACCCAGTTTTATAACAGTGAAAAAATATATAAATGTAACCACTATAAAAATCTGTTTTATACACGACAATTTGATGTACACACACAAATGTAATTATGTGACCAATTCGTTTGTGAATTGGATGTAAATCAATATTATCAATCAGAAAAACATTTGTAATTTATACAAATGATCAATATTGTGTATGGCATTACACATGCATAATTATATTTACCTTAAATATATATGGCAATTAATTTATATATAGCAAATTCGTTATCACTAAATTGACAAGTCGCGCGCTTAAGTTAACTTGTTAATTTATTTATTATTGTATTTTATAAAATCGCAGATAGACAATATGTATATCATGAAAAATGATTTTAATTTGTTTCATACTATACTGAAGTAAGACCCTATTGCACTATCTCAAAAAATACTTTATTTAATTTAAATACTGTAAGAGTTAAATACTGTAGGAGCGTAGTATTTTTTATATATTACAGGTTGTAATTGATGTGCAAAATGAACCCTTAAGGGTGTTATACTTATAAACTTGACGATTAACAATTATATATTTAATATAATAAAATAATCAATATCTGTTTGGTATTTTAAATAATATAGTAATATCGATAGTTCGATAGCTTTGGTTTAGTATTTAGTAAATTATTTACACTGGCGCCAAAAGTTAAGCTCTAAATAATTATAATTTTATTTTTTTAAAGGTTTTTATGAAATTAGAATTAACTTCATTGTAAGCTAATTTACGAATCACTTGCACACAATTAAACAGTGAATATCGTAGATTTCATCATTAAAATACTTAGTACATAGGTATATCCGATTAGATGTAAACATAGAACTAAAGGTTTCTAATATGGATAGCCAGTTCTTTGAAATGCATACATTGAAGGATATATTCTACATCAGGACCATAAGCTGATCTAATCTAATGGTGCTCTGTTTTTTCATAAAACGAAAACAGCAGACATATAAAAAAGTAGTATTGTACGTAAGTGCAGCAGTATTATTATATTTAAAAAAAAAGTAAGCAGGATTCTTATAACAGTCGAAATTAGTATTTTAAAGCATACTCATCAAATGATGTTCATATAATCCCGAAAAAGGTAATTTTATAATCATGTACGCACATTTATGCAACTGTTCGAATTTTAAATGCCGAATATTCAAAAGCTTTGATCTTCCTAGTGCAAACAAATTGTTAGATATTTGCGTCTATTTAGCGCGACTGGATTTAATATAGATGAATATCTTAAAATGTATACTTTTAAATACTGTTACCTCGACTATAATATAGATATTAGTCAAGTAAATTAATAAACCTATTTAAATTTTAATTTTTAATTTATTATTTAATATTTTTGATAAGTTCTCTGAATACATATATATATTTACAAATATCAATTTTTTTAATTACGTCCCTAAATATGTGCAATTATCATTAACAATATCAATGCGTTAAAACTTAAGCCTACAAACATGTTTCCTCGTTGGACTGCCGCTGGATGATCCCCTATATAAAAGAGTATTAAGTTTTAATTCGAAAAGTATTATATTCACAGAATAATTTTACCATTTAAGATGTGAACGTAAACGGATTTAGAGTTGGCATTAGATGGCAGACACGAATACTTTCCGGAGTCCGAAATTTGAGCTCGCTGTATTAGCAAATAGGATGTGGTTATGTCACCTTTTTCGGTTATTACAGATACTCCTCCTCTTGGCGAATCATAGTTAATTTCCTAAAAAAAGGAGATATATTAAATCAAAAATATTTAACACCTGAATGAGCATAAGGCGAACTGTTTCTTATCTATATATACCACATTACCAAACTAACAGGGAACCAAACATAGAACTCGTGTAGAATTGCTATTTCTAGCTTACAACTAAACGTAAATATATATGCTATAAGCATTATTATCACGCGCTTACGCTTCTTTAACTATACTTTTTAATTTACACTAGATTTAACTATATTTATGGGTACTCAGCAATTTGATTGGAGTCCCAAAATTAGTAAGCTTTTTAGAATATGGGTTTTTTAGAATATGTTATTAGCAGAAGAAAAATTTTCTTTAAACTTACTTGATTATTGTGAGTCCAGTGCACCATTAGAGGTGGATCAGGAAGATGTTTGACAATACATGTTAAATTAACAGTTGATCCCAAATCTATGTATAACTCTGGTCCGCCTGGTATAGTTGTTATTGGTTCTGTAATTAAATATGGTAATGAATATATAATAGGCATAATAATCAGTGCACTCAAACAAATAATACCATCATACAAAGGGCGCGCAATTTACTTTGGAGTTCTCAAATGACTAAATGCAGAAAGACTCGGAGGGCAAATAGCTTAGATACAAATACACATATTTTAACATCAAAAATTTTTAGTCGTTTAAATGTTAAATTATGTAACGCTTTGGCAATTATAATCGCGCATTGTTCATGCTGTTTCCTCATTTATCAAGCAATTATAATAAATCTAGAAGCAATAGCAAAGAACTAGAAAGCTGTTTAAACAGTTATATAAGTTTTGTGCAGCTCTCTGTACTTCTTAAGGAAATCAACAGCGTGCGATGCGTGAGATTTAGCAGTGCAAGATCAGGTATTCACGCAACGTTACTCAGCAGCTCTCTGGTTACGATGTCCATGCCCGTCAAAGCTAGAAACCGCTAAAAAAGTGATCACATTCCAATATTTGCAGAAATTTCTACAGAATAAATTTATGTCGTTGAAAAAGGCAATTTAAAGATGTTCAAGGCGTGTGTTTCTAACTATATTCTAGTTGACCGTTTCCGCTTATAATGTTAATATGCCAATTATAAATATAGATCCTTGTATCGTAGAACGTACCCACAACAGAGAAAATCATTGTATATCCCACTGGAGGTGTTGTTGATATTTGACACTCGTAAACTCCGGAATCTCTTATTTGTGGATATTTGATCTAAAAAGTAAAATTGAGATTTTAATTAGTCAAATTTTGTTTTACAATGTTTTATTTATGTATATAATATTATTATATATTATGTTTATTATTTAATGTCATGGAGTTTTGAAGACTTGTATATTTGGCATTTAAAAAGGGAATACTGAGAGGTATCAAGATATTGTAAAATATTTTTGAGCTGTGCAGGAACTAAATTTGGTATCGCAAACTATTATAGTCTGCGAATCACGTAGACATTCTCTTACTATATAATTATTATCTATGTTAAGGAAATGGTTGAGCTATATAAATGTATTGGAACAAACGTTTCGAATTCGAGAATATATTTTTCAAATTATAATTCATTGCCGATTGCGAGATCTATGTAGCGGATAGACAGACGAACAACTGGACATGGGTAACTCGAATCCGCTTACTGTCCAGATTAAGAATATATATTACACGATTCACTTTATAACCCTTGACTAGAGTTAAAAAAACTCTTTTTTTTACAAAAAAAATAAATTTTAATTTATGTTTGGTACCTGTAATGACCAGTCGCCAGTTTGCTTATTGTATATTGCCGTAAATCTTTGGTCCGATGTATATGTACTTTCAGATACTGTTAGTAGGTGCAGATCTCTATGTCTTATCCAAGATACCTGAGATCAAAGAACTTTGGTAAAATCATTTCAAATTTATTATATTTTTATTTTTTACTAACCGTTTTATTTCCCAAATTCTTAATTCGACAGTTTAGATGTCCGGTTTTGCCAACGAGAGATGTTACGTTTTTCGTGGCTGTCGTATCGAAATAGGGCCCTCTATCAATATATTTAACTAATTGTTCCTCATTGAAATTGAAACCATGCACATCATCGCCTAGCATCAGCATTTCCGTCACATTCATTTTTGGAACAAAATGTTTGCTTTGGCATGATGTTAATCTAGAAAATACTATTAGGGATACATATTATATTAGTATTATTATGGACAGCATTATTATAGTCGTTTGTTTTATTATCTAATCTGCATAGAAAGTATGTAATATGATTAACAAACTTTTCATTCAGTATAACATATTTCCACAATTTGTACATTAATCCACTTACATATATATGCAATATATAAAATGATTCGAAGACTTCGCAGCTTAATCATTTTATGATTTATTCTAAATATATTTATTTTAGCATTTGATTTTTTAATTTTGACACTCAGGATTAAATGTATGTAGGTCCTGAAGCCCGTTTACATTCTTTTTCGACTTTAGACATGCGCATTAGCGAATAATCGCAAAAGAATGTTTACATACAACGTTTTGAGTAAATATTTTAAAATCCCAAATATTATCAAATCATAAAAACGACTCCAATTATGCCTAACTTATAAGCGAACTATTATTGAAAGCTTATTAACATTTAAATAATTATTTGATAGTCAAATTCAGTTATTAATTTGAGCTTTACCTTACATTCAGTAAATAATTAATTTTAAAATTTATTATAAATTCCATCTATCGTATTATCTAAATAGTTATCGTATCTATATATTATCTTTAAATAGAAAAAAAGTCATCAAAATTTATTATTTAGCGATATCTACGCATGAGACTTCACGATACTCAAAAGCTCACCGTACTACCTTGAAATATTTAAAGATAAGACATTTGTAGTAGATAAATAAATGCGTAGAAATATTATTTTAGCTATTGTTAAATTATGATATTGAATCATTTGTTCGTATAAAAATAGAAATCAAGAGTTTTTCATGGAGTTGATTGCAATCAAAACCCTGGAGGAATATTTTCGATCGTTCCCGATGTGAAAATAATATATAGGTTTCATGCAATACATATTGTGCTGCCCGTCCGCCTGAATGATTAATCAGAAAGCCTTGATACAATTCGTTTATAGTACGTTATTTTTAAATACTAATATACACGTGGAAAATAGGGAAATATTATAACACAAACTCACCGCACTTTTGAAGCTAGGGACTTGGAATTTAGTATACATACACATGTTGACAACTTGCGTCTAAAAATATATATGTAGCGTCCATGTCGTTTATATAGTCTTGATATTTGCCCCCATCGCTTTCACTATTCCCTTGTAATTTCCTCAGAGGGTTCTGATATGCTGTCACCCAACACATTTGGCGTTAAATACTTTAAACATTTTGTTGATTTTGTTTTGTATACCTTGAACCCATTAAAAAAGTGAACTCAAGGTATACTGGTTTTGTTAAAATGTATTTAACGGTCTGAAAGAGGTCTGACAGTCCAGGTGTCGATTTAGCTTTGTCCGTCTGTGTGTACGACCTTCCGTCTATCCGTATATATAATGGACACTTCAATCACAGAACCTATCAGAGCTACAGACTGTAATTTTTATGTAGATCTCTATATATCGATTAGAACCATTATCGAAATCGAGCAGACCCTATAAACTATATATATTTTTGATCAGGACGACAAGCCGAGTCGATTGAGCCCTGACCGTCTGTCTGTCCGTATGTGTCAACGCGTGGATCTCAGCATCTATAAGAGCTAGAGAAATTTGGTTTTGTAGGTCCGTGTATAGCACGCGCAGGTCAAGTTTGTTTCAAATATTCGATAACTATTCGCATTTAATTGTTATTGAATAAAAACATGATTGAAATGCAGTTAATAAATTATATCTCGGACGTCTTAAGAGCTAGAGTCTCCAAATTTTGTATTTAGTTTTATGTATATTCTATGCAATTTTTATTTTTATTAGATTTTGGATACCAACTCCAAATTTCCCCAAATTCTTCAAATTGAAGTTCAGTTGGAACTAGGGCCATTATGTGAAAGCGATTGCATCTCAACCAAGCCAATAGGATATGTAGATCATATGCAGAAAATTTCATAAAATCCATTAAGTAAAACAGAAGTTATTAAACAAAACGTTTGGCCAATTTGCAAAAGCACATGTCAACAGCGCCAAGCATTTTTCCTATACGTGTGCACACATACATTCAAATGCGTGTATTCTTTTCTATTCGATGAATCGAAATTGCGATTGAATTGTGCTGAATTATTAGCTGCTACTTGACTTCAAATTTGCAACTGCTCGAGTAGGCAGTGCAGTGGCTGCGTTGGTAGAGGCGGCGCTCGTTAACGTTTAGTCTTGGTTTTAATCGTCGTGGCGATGGCACATTTTTTATTGTTTTATTTTTTTTTTTAATTATGAAGGGGCGGTGTTGGTAGAATTGGTGCACGTTCCGCAAACAATCCGGGTTCGAATCCAGGTCTCGTAATGTCGTTTTTTATTCGATACAAACTACGGAAAATATTAAAAAACTCAAAGAGGACTGAGGGTATCTCCTAGTCGGGCACCCCGACTAAAGCTTCTTACTTGTTTTTAGATTGGTGTGGGTTCCTCCTGTAGTTGAACACCATCTAATGACGTCTTCCCCTACGACAGTCAAGCTTTATGGATTCGTAGAGCGATGAAGTCATTTATGTTATCGTCCACGGTCAGATATATCTCCAATGACAATTTGACACCCATTGTGTCCTATGGTTCAAAATTTTACAGTAAAGTTACTATAGTTAAAATTTGATCATTTACTGTGGTGGGTGAATCATATATACTACATATTCCATAGTTTTTGAGAAATACTCGCTATTTCAGACGGATCATCTTCTTCACAGATCAATTATGTTGTTCGCTTATCGGAACGCGGCAAATTCGATAAGTTTTTAATAAATCGATCATGAACAGGTACTATGGAGTCAGTAGCGGCAGACTTCAAGTTGTAATCAGTTTTTATTTTTCAGCGAACTGTATATTGTAATTGTAAGCTGAGCCCTATGAACCTACATATGAGCGATTCGCTAATAATGTACTTTACTATTTTGGTAAACATAATCCTCTTGGACCCAGAGGTGAATACAATATTCGCACGTGTGTAGGTTCAAACAAATATTTATACTACCTTTATCTTTGGTGTTAGCCTTTTTTTCTCAGTATCAATGGGTTAAAAGTATTTAACTATGACAATCTATATTTGTCGGCAAATCTCAGTTCGATGTGTCCATGTATATGATAGCAAGTTGTATTGTTATCGTTGCTTTACCACTAACTATTCAGTGCGTGAACAGGTTCGAATGGAAATTAATATTCAACAAAACAAATGACAATATATATAGTTAATGATATTTCATTTGTTGCAATTATCATACAAATATATACCACTATGCGAAGTCTTAGAGTCAATCGAATTGTATGGCCAATTTTGTTCCATTTCCATCGTTTCAATTGTTACGCCCCTCTCTGTTCTAGCGTACATACACAAAGTGAAAAGTAACTTCTATTGATGGTGTGTAAATTGTAATTTCTTTGTGAGTCCTCAAATGTAAACCGTAACCATAGTCGATTGTATTTATAATTCGCAGCTACGATACTTTTTTATATTTAATTAACTTTTCCATTTGACGCTTGGTTTGTAACAATAAACTAAATGTTAAGCAACACGCATATCTATTAAAATTTGTTAATACAATAATTACAAAAACGCCAATAAAAATCGAACATGTAAATATAAATCATGTGTAGTAATTTCGTATTTTTCAAGAATTACAACAAAATATTGTATAGTGTAAATTACTTTTGTGCAAATATTATATGATTCACGTATATACGGAACGTGTGTACATGTGGCTCAAGTGTTTCTTATATATATTGTTCATGTCTTCTTTCAATGTATTGTGCGCGCATAAGCTTTTCGCTCCGCCGTTTGCTATCATGAAAATTTGTCAGCAAATGGCGAAAAGTCATGAATGACAATTTAGTGATGCAGTGTTAAAACATTCAGCTCAAAAGGAAATGGGCATTGAAGTGATGTTTCAATCATCTTCCTTTTATTTTACATATTTTACCTTGCTCTTACAACTTTGCACTTGCGCCATGCGCCATCTGCCGTTTTGACTTTTTTGCGCTCTTGTGAAAGGCGATCCGCAAGAGATTTGTACCACATATACGAGCTATACGTTACAGAACCTCTGAATGGATACACGCTGTATCCATACAAGATTACTGATTTTCTGAAAACTAATACTTGGTTGAAGGTTTCAATCATTAAATTTAGTGCGTTTGAAGCGGGTTAAACCATTCAGTCCTCAATGAAGACAATATCGATATTTGACATTTGCGGATGGGAATTTGGCTTGGCTTTCATATTTTGAACACGATGTTTTTATTCGAGGGTAGTTTCCTTTCACAATTTATCTCTAGTGTAATGTCGTCATTGAGTCAACCGTTTATCGTTTGAGTCTATCGACATGTAACTTTGGATAGGTCTGTTGCTTTGTTTGTCGTTGAGGCACATATGGGAAAATTGGTCAAAACAAGTGCCTCAATTGATCAAAAATCTGTAGAAACTAAATTTTTTTAAATATTTTTAGAAATTCAATATTTTTGTAAATATCTTGAAGTATTAAATATATGTATCTGCAACAAAATCGAGGTACCTAACGTGCTGTAAAACCGCTCACAAGAATTTCTCTATTCGATTACGGAAAACTGCGAAAAAACAGCGTTACAAATGTCTAACGTATCAACCGAAAAAACTATTATTAATTGATTTGTCCTTTTTGAGATACCATTCAATCATTATCCCATTGACATAACTTGGTCTAAAGATCCTTTGGAGGCTGACCCATCTTTAAAAAAAGGTGGGATCCGTCGATGTTTTCTTTCCTTCTTGTCTCTCTCAATATCGACCGCTTGACCAGAGTCGAAAGAAAACTGTATAAAACCGCAATATCATGCTTATATGTAAGGTTTGTAATATGGTCAGGCATTACCATACATAATCTGCTGACTTTATATATTATATGTGATCTGTTCCCAGTTTTGCTTCAATAATGTCGTCATAGGTAAATGGGCGGTTTGTCATATTATTAAATCACCAGCTGTGTCAAAAAGTGCTGTATTCTTTTTTAAATCGATTAATCTGCTTTGTGGACATATATTTGATCTGTCAAAGGCAGTCTAGTTCTGTATCCTATTACTTTTTTTTACTCTGCTTAATACTAAACATCTCCCTTTACCTCTCTTGAGTTCCCTGCCCAAATGCTGAATTTCACATTCATGTAGTTTTATCCCGCTTAGCCGTCGTATATGCCCGCATTGGCTTCGTATATACCGATGTTCATTTGTAGTGAATTTTTCTAATCCTCTTCCTCCCCCTTCGGTTATCGTCCCTTAAGAAATTTTCGTAGCTAGGTTCCATATTCTAATGCCTGATTCGTTGTGAAGATATGTCATCATCCCGCGGCTGTGTTAACCTAACATATAAAGGGAAAGGGATCTTACTTTAAATGGAAAAGGCTACCAATTAATATTTTTAATAAATTTGGTCTCGTTAACACGGAACTTTAAATTCATAAATTCTAACTGTAGGAAAGTAAAAAAACGCTAATGGTATTTAAGTAGCGCCATAAGCGAACCTAAGAGTTCATTATAGAATTAAAGTTGAAAATATATGGACGCACCAGGGCTGCTGAAATATTTAGGCTCTACCATGCGTTCTGCTAAAAATTATACAAACATAACTGGGCTATCAATAATAAATATAACATTAAGCATTTCTGCCTAAAACACTTTTTACAATAAACTTATAATAATTAAAACTTATTTCAATTCCATTTTAGTCACAATGGATGAATCCGATAAAACGCAGCAAAACATGATATCGAATCTTCCGCTACTGTTCGCAAATGGATATCCAACTTCGTTAGATAAAATAACTGAATCTCAGCTAGAAAATTTTATACCTTTCATGGTGCAATGCTCTTTGGGACATATAAACCTACCAAAAAGAATAGACTGCAGCGAACCCGAGTGGTGGCCGGAAAACGCATCCTTTGGCATTCCGTTAAAGAAGCCGAAACACTTTGTTGGAGTAAGTGACACATTATTGCACGTTTGTAATTTATTTTCTAAATTTTACTTTTCGTTTCAGAGCTGGATAAAAAAAATGAAAGAGATTGTAGTTATATGTTACAAATTTCACAAAAGTCTGTTTCTATTACGGTTTTGTAATGACTTAGCTGCTTATGAGCATGCAAGCTTGAGATTTATCAACAACTATAATTCCACTACGTCGCTATACGACAGACGAAATAATAAATTACTGGTTACATTTCGTAATGAGAATATGGTAAGCAGAACTAAAATAAAAGTGATATTTTGACGAGGCAATAAGTATTAAACTTGACGAAGAGTGCTCTGATTATGAGATGCCATTAATCTCACATCCCGCTTCTAAATTATTCCCTAATGAAGATCTATTGCTTGAATTTATATACCAATTTATTATTACAATTACAGTCTTATGATCGACTGCAAAAAAATAGGAAATGTTTGTTATTACACACAAACAAGACCGACCTGCAAGGAGATGACTATATGATGGTCGAGCCGCCACCGTTCGACATTTATCTGTGTGATAACTGTGATGCTGAATTATATTCCAAGGAAGCTATCTTGGTAAGTGAAGGCTATATTCGTCTTGCTCAATATTGCTCTAGCTTCAATGTTTTTTTATTTGCGCAGGAACATGAAAAAATGTGTATTATGGAGGATGATGTGATTTTATGCGATTCTCCGGAACCGGAAAACAAAATTGAAATTAAAAGTGAAAACACAGAGTTAAGAAACGCTTTCCTTCTCAACTTTTGTCTTCAGTCAAAAGCAACAAATTGCAATTATTCTAAGAAAATACAAGGAACTAACACAAATAATGAAGAATTGGTCACGATGACTTCAAACAGAAAAAGACGCATATCATCGCGAAGGAATCGAGCTGTTCCTTCGCTTAACAGATGTTCGTTTATCCCAATATCATCTCCCGCTGGACAGAAACTGTTGTCTTCAATAAAGCAGACAATATCAATGGAATATGTTTTTGAAAGACAGGAACGCCTAGATCGCTTTTGTTATACGCCCTTAATTAAACCAAATTGCAATCATAAAATTTTTGAAAAGAAAAATTGTACAAATAACATACATATAACTTTCAAAAAATTGCAATATTTTAGTTCACATATCTATACTTTTCCGCGCCGACAGTTTTTGCAACGTAGATACATTACTCAGAACTTTTTGTTTCTTAATTCTCCATTGATAAAAAAATGCCGTCCAATTTCGGTCAGATTAAAAAAAATGACTGACAATAGCGGAGAGCAATTTCCTATAAATAATACTAAGCTAAATATTAGATTAACACGCGATACTTCACTTAATTCCCAATGGAGAATTTCACCATCCAGCGAGGTAATCGTCGACACAATTGATTTGTGTTCGTCAGATGATGATGATCAGTCAATTTCCTCGACAAAAATACCAAAAGCAGATAAGTTTGCGGTAATGTCCTTAGCGCATAACAATGAAATCGCTGTCATCCAAAAGAATCATTCAAGTGAAAGTGAACGCAATTCTCTACCTGAATATTTACAAACAACAGATGACAACTCTCTAAAACCCCTTAAGCAATCTGTTTATATTTATTCCAATTACAAGACTAACTCGGAGCTTAACACATTCAGTCTTGAGCCAAAAGCCAATAGTTCAGCAAAACCGTTAGTTCCATCAAACACATTATCACATTCACATAATCAAGAAAATTGTAATTTATCAAAGAGGTTAGTGACTGCTGCTTCAGAGTGGCGTACCAGTTCAGAAAAGGGGGAAATTAATCAATCAGAGACCATTGCTTTTGAAAATATTGCAGGCTTGAACACCTTTACCACGTCTGCTAGAATTGTTTCCATTGATTTAACAACGTAAAATTTACCGCTAAGTTAATATAAGTAAAATACTATTGTTATTTCGTACAATAAAGTTTGTAAATATCTAAGATTTTCCAACTTACAATGGTTTTTTACTTCGTTTGCATTAGTTAGTGTAAGGTAAACTTTCAGCATTCATATAGTGTAATTGTCGGATCAAGAAGAAATAACTTACCTGAATATGTGTTTGGTTTTCCGGATAACAATGAATGAATAGTTAAGGCTTTGATTGCATGGGCCAAACTTGTCACCTTAAACGAAAACAGTCTCCTTTAGGACTATCTATGCTACTGTTATTTCCTTCCACGACAGACCAACGTAAACCGAGCAAGGAAAACCCAAAAAAATTCCAAAAATTTGTGAGAGGAGTCGAACTGCGTGACTGTTACTGGATATATGTCTGCATTAGACAAAGGATCCTTCAGGATTCCTCTCTACATTGTCCATGAAAAAAGTACTATCTACAAGGAATGAATGACCACAACCCATAACCCTCGAAAGGCTGATTACAATATGCGTCTTATTGAACGGAAGAAAGAAAACAATTAATATGATCGAATATGAAGTCATCACTTTTAGAAGTTCAGTTGATTATTGCCTTCGGAAGACTCAGCTTGAAATAAAATTGTACTGTAGGATCAAATTTTAACACTATTTACTTTTATTATATAAATTAAACTCTTTTCACATTCATAGATAAAAACATAAACAGTTCATTTAAAAATAAGCTAATTTTTGTATATACCAACTTACTACAAAGACTCCGATGCACTTGTAACACTTAAGGTCCGTTTCGCAAGAGTATGCGGCTTAAGTGGCTGTGTGAATAAAGTAACTGAGAAACGAGTTTTAATTTGCCTAATTTATTACTTACTTGATTCGATAATCCTGTTTCCCCAAAAAGGAGATCATCACGTCTGGCTGTTCGCCTACGCACTTTTGGACTTTTGTCGAAAGAGCTAACATTTAAAAATAAATACAAAATAACAAAAGTGAATATCCATTACGAACGTTTTTCAATAATCCGTGACCTCGCATACTGTTTCGAATAATTGGTTGATTGTTGAGTAAACTTCGTTTTTATTTAATGGAACCGTAAGGACTTCATTTTTTCTTTTATCATGTAAAGAAAGTTATAAAATGCTCTCTTTTTTTAAACAAATAATTTGAAATCATTTGAAAAGTTCTTTAAGAAAATCATTTCGAAACGCTATTTTCTATTTGTGTAACAGTTAAAAGGTTTACTACCTAAAACATAGTTTTGAAACATAGGGACGGTTAACTATTAACTATTCTATATTTTTTACGTGCTTTATAGGAATGAATCTACTCGCCTAATGCATCATTTCAGCTTCCATTCAGATTTTCATGTTGGTAAGCCTATAGGTCAAATTTGGTAACATTAAATCATGAGAGTGTAAAAGAGATCTTAATAAGTTTAGTATTGAGTTCATGGCAACTGGAAAAAAACTATCGATCTTTATAGATAATATGTTATGAACGATCCCTGTATATTATAACTAATATGAAACCAACATTCGCGAAATTTCCTTCCTATCTAAAAGAAAGACATCTAAAATAAAATATCTACATTAAAACTGTAAACTTCGCCAAATTAATTCTAAAACACTTAAAAAGTTATTAAAAACTCGATCTTACGTTTCAATGGATGTACTGGGAGGCGAACATCTACTTTTGGGTAGATGTTCTATGGTAAAAGCGAGATTATCTTGGGCTGGTGTGCGGGGAATGTCGTAAGTTCCATTGCTGATCAAAGAATGTTGCGATGAGCATCGGTTTAAATCGCTTAAGTGAAGCTTGTCATCCATATTCATTGATTCAAATAGATCCGAAATTTGCACATTTGTATTGTTTGACAAAAAATATTGCAACAATTGTTGTTGAATACTACTCTCATGTTGGGCCTCTTTGAGTAACGCTTCATGCTCTTGCAAACGGCTTTCGATCATCGATGAATTACACGTTATAAATATTGCATTGTCAGACAACTTTTGCAGTAAGTATTTTGCCTCGTCAATTGAGTTAATTGTTTCTAGGATGCCTTGAATTTTATTTGCATCACTGTTTGCAGGGTCTTTAACATCTTCAAACTCCATGATAGCCTTTTGTATGTGCTCAATATTTTCTTGTATATAGCCAATATTCGTTTTTAAATTATCTTCTTCGTTTGAGTACTCAGATCCCTTATCAGTATGCTGGGGATCTTGTATTACTTTTAGCTCACGGCAAAGTTGTTCCCTTTCATTAACAAGTCGTTCAAGTTCAGTTTCCAATTGACTAATCAACTGTTTATTTCTGGCAGAGTGAACTACACTACGCGATAGAGTTTCCCAGCGATGATGTAATGATCGTGCCTGTTCCACTTTTGACGCTGATTGTCTGTTCGCTCTTTGATATACATTACCACTCCGTTGGCTTCGTCGAAGTGCCGATACCTCCTCTGTTTTCCGTTTTAAAATTTGCTCCTTTGCATTCATTTTCGCTTGCAAAGTCATAACTGCATTTTTCTGTCGTCTCTGCTCTTTGCGTAACTGTGCGATTTCTTGAGTTTTCCTAGAGTTTTCCTCTCGATGTCGGCTTGTTTGCTCCGATATTTTTTTCATTAACCTTACCTGAAACAATCAAATTATATACGTTTATCTTAAAAATTGAACAATTAAGTTACAGATATTAAAGAATAGCTAGAAAAGAGATATAAAATCATTTGATCTGGGAGATTAGAAAATAATTTCCATTAATATACTTAAAGCTAAGATTTAAAAATTTGTGGGAAACCCACATATATGTATATGCCAATAATACTCACTTTACTACATTTTAGATCATTAAGTTCCATTCGCAAATTTTGCAGCTTTATTTCTTGTGTCTTAATTTCCTTTTGCTGTCGAATATGTTCCCTTTGAGTCTGTTGCAATTTTTTCAGTTCCCGATTCATGTCATTAAGTTTCCGTTCATATTCCATTTTAACTGCTTTTAAATTGTCTTTTGGTTGACTAATCGTAGTAGATGTAGCTGAAGCTAAAAAGATAATAAAAAGTCAATACATTTATATGGAAATAAATGTTCAAGAATTTCAACTTTTTTATGGCAATAATTATGAATGATTTCAGTATTTGAAGGCTTTCTAATTCGATCTATTGATTGACATTAGTTTTACTTGCATTGTAATGCAAGAGAGCTCCGCAGGTAGAATGGGTAACCGAACATGACATATTTTTACATAATATTAACTTGTCATTTGCGACAATAATATAGCAATTATCACTCACCCATATTCGCCAACACCTCATCTCTTTCCTTTTGTGTACTAAAGATTTTAGATGTCAGGACGTTAAGTTTTTCTTCATAGTGTTGCCGCATAACTTGCATCCGCTCTTGAGACAATTCTAACTGTTCAATTAGTTTTGTTTTTATTTCTATATCTGAGTTAATTTCATTTAGATTTTCTTCCATCTCTTTCTCTGCAATAAACGATAAGCAAGCATAGATAAAAGTAATATTTATTTATAACCTTAATTATTTTTACCATTAGAATCACTTTCGCTATCTGAAAATTCCAGCTCAACTAGTTGACTATTTTCATTTGTTATTCCAGGTAATGAACGTGACATTAGGAGTTCCCTTTCTTTCTCTAGGCCTTTTTTAGCTATGTCGATGATTACATTGGGATCTGCGAAAACATTGAAGCATTTAATATTATTTATTTGTATTTCTGTTCTATATTCAATTTCTTACCTTCATATGCCATTTTATTAGCTCGCGGCGAATTCCCTGAAGAGTTAAATTTCTTCAACTGCTGACACATGTCTTCAGATTCTATAACTTTTGCTTGTAATTTTTCGATCTCGATCAAATAATTTCCTACCACGTTGGTAACTGATATATCCGAATTATTGTCTTTTGCCCATTCATGAATTTGCTTTTCCAGTTTGAGCTGGGCATTTCGATCAATTAATATGTTGATTGTCTCTTGCATTGATTTCAGGCGCTGCTGTAAACGTTTGTTATCATCCAACAACATGGAGTTTTCATAATATGTATCTGAAATTAAGGTATTTCCTTGAGAATCCAAGACACGTTTGCCCTGTAAACAATTTAGAAAGAAAGTATTCAGAAATGATATCTTGAGCTGATAAATGAATTGTTATTTTCATATTTTACCTGCTTATATTCTAAAAGTTCTAATTGCAAAGCAGCGACTTCTCTTCGAAGCAACGAAATTGTTCGAGAACTTTGATCTTGATTGATTTGAACTTTGTTTTTGATATTTCGAGCTCTATTTGCATACTTTAATGTATTTAATGTTTCCATAAAGTCGCGATCACTCGGAGAGATGCATGCAATCATCAAGGTTTGGCTATTGCCTCCTAGAGAATCTTGAAGAAGACGCGTTAGCTTCGAGTCTCGATAGGGCACATGTGAGACTTTCTTCGATTTATCGCCCAACGCTGAAATGCAATTTCCAAGTGCCAGAAGGCCACAATTTATTGATATACCCTCGCGAGCACGATCTCCAGTTGCTAGGGTCCGTTTCAAACGTTCCGAACCAGCTAAATCAACAAAATGGAATTTAGATGTCAAAGTCTCGAAGTCGCTATCGCTAAAATTAATTTTCGGCTCGATCATTTGTTGCCGGCGAACAAATAACGTAAACACTGCATGCGATCGTGATGATAAATCATTCATTTTAGTTGAAGCTGTCGTTCGCGCTAAGGCGCCTTGCTGTAGCAATCTGAAATAATGCAAAATAATAAATAAATTATAAATGCATTTATATTTAACTGATGTTCAAATATGTTTATAAGCTTAAAATGAATACTGAAAGAAGTTGTCTAACTACAATTTAATTGATTACATTTTTTTATATCATTAAAGTAAAATCGTTTAACTGGAATTAATCAACTCTCCTAGCAATTAAATTTCATACTAAGAAAAGAAAATTAATAATTTCTCCTCCAGAAAAGCGGATATAAGATATAAAGATTTTTATAATTTTTTTACCTATGTTTCAGAAATGCTCACCTGTAGCTTTGCAGATTAGTTAATAAAGCCGGGCTTAGCTTAAAATTACAAATTTTTGTAAAATGAAATATTGTAAGAACTTATTACATTCTTTGGCTTGCAATGATTGAAATAGTTTATTTTACTAAGCAATCGATTTCTTACGTTATACATTAAAAAAATAGTTATATACTCACTTTAAGGCATCTTGGGACTCATTGATTGGCTTAATAGTAGCACCTGCCACAGTTATTTGCCCATTTCCACTTTCATGTATTTTAAAAGATGAATTTTTGTTAAATGGATCCAGTAAATCGATAATGTCTTCGTTATACAACTCTATAAACTGAACAGCCACACTAAATTGCGAATTCGTGGCAGAGGCATCACTGCCTTCGGAATGCTGCAATTTATCGATGCCAGCGAATATATGTCGTATGGCGCGAGGTATTATGCCAATTTGATAGTCGCCAGAAGTGTGATCAAATCCAGTTCCCATTGTGTAGGTTTTCCCAGAGCCCGTTTGACCGTATGCAAGTACTGTAGCATTATAGCCATGTAAAGTTCCTTCAACCAAGCGTTCAACGCATTCCGCATATATATCACTCTACGAATGTGTGAAATGTATAAATAAAATATATTTCTTGTGCTGGCAACTTACCTGATTAGAGTCCACATTATATACATAATCAAATGTAAACGCCTTATCTGATCCTAGAACAATTTGTTGCTCCCCAGGAGTAACCGTGGTACATATTCGACACATGTCAATTATCTCTCTTGAATTTTGAGGACGAATTCTAAAAATATGGAAAATTACCGTTTGGTTTCATTAGGTTATCAACAGTCTCATAGTCTCTCATCTGTCTATTTGTTTATTATAAATCTTAGAGACAGTTGCAGTCAGGATCATTATATATAATAGTGTCTTATTTAACACAATCACTCACCGTACTGCCACTCGAACTAGGCAATCCTTGTCAATATCTCCATCCGCAGCCATGTTGAATTATTACGCTAAGAAATTAATAACTTTATTAAAAATATTGATAATGTCAAATGGTACAATCGTAAGCAACCAACTGCTATACAAACTTCTAACTTCACACACGTGAAACAAAATTTGGCTAGAATTCTGAGCTACTCTTAGGTTATCATAAATAAGGTCTTAATATCTGATTATGTGAATATATGATCTGAAGGAACTATCTGCATGTTGGCATGTTGACAAAAATATTTGTTTTAGCTCTCAACATCTTCCACTAGGTCCTGCAGTTGTCTCTGAGAATCTATAGAAAACAGATCACTGTCGTGTGGCTAGATCGTAATCACCTAGGCACACTCAACTGCAACTTCCTTAAGAAACACCATGTTGTTGCACGCTCCCTAAGGAACACTGCAAATTATTTTTCATAGAAAACTTAAGTGGAATAGCCATAGCGATGCTTGAACAATTTTACGATGTTGCCTTTACTCAACAATCCTTTATATGAAATACTCTATATCCTCCCATCCATCCATTAGAATTAAAAAACTAGCTGTAAACAACAGTTAATTGTTGATCTTGATTATTCATGAGTGCATAATCAACTTTTGAATATTAAATGTATATGTACATATGTATGTGCTGCTATATATATACATTTTTGTATGTGATAATCCATCTTAAGGTTTCATATGAGTAAAATTAGTACAAATAATTATAAATATTATAAAATTGTCATATGTCGATAGACACAATCACAATGTGTACATACATACGAAATGAAATACTGATCTACAGCATCCAGAGCATCAATATCATTGATGAACAATAATTGCTTTATAAACAATAATTACTATAATAACCTTAATTAGTCGAAAAGTTTTTGAAAATACAGATTAGGCTTAATATTAGTTACTAATTCTGTAGCTTGTATTTTTCAACTGGAAAAAAAGATGACATACATTTATTGGTATGCAGATAGGAATTATATTTTATATGTATATATACATATTTGGAATTAATTTAACAACACACACATAAAAATAAGTCATATTTAACCATATATATGTAGACACATATGTATGTTACTTACAATTAAATATACAAAACCAGTTTTCACATTTTGACACCTGATGTTTACAAATAATTTCTTAACGCTAATATCAATCGAAATAAAAATATTATTTTTTAATGCAAAATTTAACATACCAATAAAATAATATTTGCATTCGCTGCTTTAAAATTCACAAGTGTATTAAAATCTGTTTAATCAAGATCAACGGCCAATATGTTTATTTTCTTACATACGATTAAATATACATATAAATACTCAACAGCTGTGAACAGCTGATGTCATTTGGGATGAACGATATTTCAATCATCGTCTGAAATTATAATGATGTCTCCACTACACATATTTTCTTTTTAACATTGTGCATATCGTAAATGTGACTTGCTTAGCCAGAGAGAATCAGATCAACAACGACCAATTTAATATTACTAAAAATCTGTTTGTAAGTCATATATAATGTTATTCAATATTTTTATCTAATTTTGATTTCATAAAAATCAGTTCTTGACTGCAACATGTCTTTACTTTTGGTCCTAACTAGCAAAAATAATTTTTCCAGGTCTGAACACATATGTACACAGCGAATAATTAGGTGTATCAATAATTGTTAATTTGTTAAAACGAACATAAAAGAATATATCAAAATTATAGCCACATAATAGCATAACACCAACCAAATACACTATTTCGTCTACATGTGTAACCTCAACTACAAATCTTTACATTGATAGTTCAAGTATAGAGTCAAATACTCATTTTATCAAAATTATCAATAAAAAATGCGCTTATAATTATTAATGTATATATATGTTAATTTACGATACATACAATGAAATAAATTAAATAAGATGTTTCGATATATTAAAGAAAGTCGATATATATAAAAACAAACATCGAATCCGTGTTACTCAATCATCTCTAGTCCCTTTATTGATTCGTTCAATTGAATTTGTTATGATTAAAACGAGCTAGTTCTGGTAAGGAGGTGCGGCCACAAATTTGAGCAAGAAAAAGGAATGCTGAAAAAATACGATAATCTACTTAGTTAATCTATTTTAATACGTGGGCAGATCGTTAAATGTACTTTATTCGATATAAGAGTAATCCAATCAAATAGAAGCCAATAATAATATAAGGTGTGCTACTTGAAACAGTAAAAAACAACAACGCACTCTGAAAGTATGGCGCAAGGAAGTGATCTAAACTTTAAAGGAAGAAAAAGTAAAAAATAGTTCATATTTTGAACTTCACATAAAACATCTATTTTTACATGTCTTTGTATGTATGTCATATTCTTTTAGCCTCAGAAAAAATTTCTGAAAATGTACACATATTCGCCAACGATCCCTCTTTAGCGTTCTTTCGAGTTCAGGTTGGTTTTTCCCTTCCTCTTATATAAATTACAATTTATAATGTATTCATTTGTGTTCCAGGAACACATTCGTAAGGTGCTTCCTGCAATCCTAGAGAAACGAACCGAAGTTCTTAGCTTACAAAGCAACTTACAAGGACATTGCTTCGATATGGAATATGGTGTGCAAGCACTTAAGTCGATAGAAAAATCAGAAAATACTTTTTACAATATACAAGAAATTATGAAGACTTCAATTTTCCTAAAACAGCAACTAAAGTATGAAGAAAGTCGGAAGAAAACAAAAAAGGACAGCATCAAAAACTCTGTATATAAACGATTTTCAGCGCACCTTGCATTAGATCTTCCAGATTTATCTGACTTTAGCGGGGTTATGCGTGACACAACCCAACGAATGGAGACAATAATAGCAACAGGTCAAGCTCGACAAGACAGTTCAACAGCTCAACCTAATTCCGTTGAGTTTCAAAGGTCACACACAACCTTACATTAGCTTGTAATCTTTTGTGCAAGGTTCTCAAGAAAAATTATGTTTAATACTATTTGTGATTAATGTGTAGTGTTAAGAATTCAACCACATTCTTCTATGTATCCTCGAAGATTTTATTTTTACTAACTAAATTATTTTAATTACATACATTGTTTATTTATTTATATGAAATTGACTATTATTTAATTTTTTTTTTTTTACTTTTTATAAAAACTGTGGAACGTATGAAATTTCCAGTTGTTAATGCCTTTTATATAGCTTTGAATAATAAAATGTCCGCCAAATAGTAAACAATGTAATATTTATTCATAAAAAACCGATAATGAAGCCTCATATATGACTATCGATATTATTAAATGATATCGGTATTATACGAAGGTTATATTTAATAATTTAGGTATTATTCGTTTGGAACAATGTCACCATAAATGAAATACGTTAAAGTTGAAAAGTGAAATAGTTCTCTATCACCAGTGACTTACACAAAATATTGCTTCTCCCTTAATTCCAAATATAGCATGTGATATCGATGTGTGTCATAAAATTGTATAGTCACTTTTATTGAATTAACTCATCTCTATGCTACTTATTACAATGCGATATTTTCCTCTTCAACGTCAGTGCAAAATTCTTGTCCGTGCATTATATTTTGGAACAGCACAGATACGTATGTTTGAAATTCGCAATTGAAGAATTTATTGCATCGGTCATTTAAATATACATCTACAATTGACCTACTATATAGATTCTCAAGGAATTTCAAAAATCGGCATGGCGACTAACATTCAAAAGACTTCAAAGTCATTGGAAGAAAAATTTGTATATCCTATTGTTCGGAAAGACTTAACAATTGTAGATGACTTTCATGGTACAAAAATAATTGATGCTTATCGCTGGCTTGAGGATCCCGATGCCGCTGAAACACAGGAATATGTTAATAGTCAAAATAATATAAGCCAGCCGTTCCTTGAAAATTGTGGAGAGTGGAAAAAAATAAATAATAAACTAACGAAGTTATGGAACTATCCAAAATATGGATGCCCAATGAAGTATGGCGAATATTATTATTATTTTATGAACACCGGTCTACAAAATCAAAGGTAACATTGCTTTATATAACTAGATAAGGCTTGTGTACATTGTCGTTTGATTATTTTTGCAGTGTTATGTATCAGCAAAGTTCTTTGAATGGCGAAAGTAAAGTATTTCTAGACCCCAATACCTTATCGGAAGATGGTACAATTGCACTATCACAGAAGTCATTTTCCGAAGACGGTAAATTTATGGCGTACGGGCTTAGTGAAAGTGGATCAGATTGGATTAAGATTCGCATTCGTGATGCTGAGACCGGTAAAGACTTTGATGAAGTGCTTGAAAAGGTGAAATTTTCGGAGATTTCGTGGACAAAGGACAATAAGGGATTCTTTTATGGAGTATGTACAACAATATTACATATATATTTAATTAAAACTAATTTCTTTATTTAACAGAGATATCCTGATCAAGATGGTAAAACTGACGGTTCAGAGACCCAACAGAACCAAAACCAAAAACTTTATTATCATCGCATTGGAGAAAGTCAGTCAAAAGATGTGCTAGTTGTTCAGTTCAATAATGAACCATCATGGCGCTTGTATGAATTCTATTTTATTTAATTGTTGTGTATTTGTTTTAATACAAATATGCCTATTTTTCTTTCCTACTTAGTCATTCTGTTGTCTCCGATTGTGGAAAATATTTGGTACTGGCCATTGATAAAGACTGCCGTGATAATATTATATACTATGCCGATCTTAAGCCCGAAGAAGATATTAAATCAGAGCTGGATGTGAAAATCATTATCGACAAGTTTGAGTCCGACTACGATGTAAGTAAATATTTATATTCTGTTTTAAATAATCAACACTTAAACAATTTGTGCTTTGCAAGTCTCGCACAAAGCTCCATTTTGTCAACAAAGTTTCAATTCCATATTTCCTTTTTCGTTTCATTTTCAGTACGTCACTAATGTTGGCTCAAAGGTGTATTTCCGTACAAATAAAAATGCTCCGAATTATCGAGTCATAATTATTGATTTCGAAAATCCGGCCGAGGAGAATTGGGAAACCCTTATACCGGAACATGAAAAAGATGTTTTGGACTGGGCTAAATGTGTCAATGAAGATAAGGTTCTTCTTTGTTATATTAGGGACGTGAAAGTAAGTATGCTTTCATTAATAACTTTTCAATTGTAAGTAAAGTAAATCTCTTTTTAGACAATTTTGCAAGCGAATTCACTTCACACTGGTAAATTGATACGAGAATTTGATTTGGATATTGGTACCATAGTTGGAACATCTGGAAAAACAAAATATTCGGAAATTTTTTATAATTTTTCATCGTTCTTAAATCCCGGAACAATTTATCATTACGATTTCAAATATCCGGATCAACCACCAAAAGTTTTTCGAGAGATCAATTTGAACTTAGATGGTTTCGATCGGGCTAATTACACCGTTGAACAAATATTTTATTCAAGTAAAGATGGCACTAAGGTTCCTATGTTTATTATACGAAAGCAGGCGGATGCCGTGAAGCCACGACCATGTCTACTTTACGGCTATGGCGGCTTTAATATTAGCATGCTTCCAACATTTGGACTGACGGGGTGAGTCCTTATATTTATTATATTTTACGGATATGAATGTAACTTTATATTTATATCGAAAAACAGTCTTATGTTTGTAGATACATTTGATGGTGTTTTGGCCTATCCTAACATCCGTGGCGGTGGAGAATATGGAGAAAAATGGCATAATGGTGGCCGCTTGCTCAACAAACAAAACGTATTCGACGACTTTCAGTGCGCTGCCGAATATTTAATTAAGAACAACTATACCACTAAAGATCGTTTGGCAATTCAGGGTGGATCCAATGGCGGTCTCCTTGTAGGTGCTTGTATTAATCAGCGTCCTGATTTGTTTGGAGCAGCAATTGCTCAAGTTGGGTAAGTATATTACCACATTTTATGTAATTATTAGGGTTTTAATTAAAAAGTTTAGTAAAATTCAACGTAATTTATGACAATTTAGATTTAATTAACTGATTGAGAAAAATTAAAAATCCATCTATTTTTACTAACAGCGTCATGGATATGCTGCGATTTCATAAATTCACTATTGGCCACGCCTGGTGCTCGGACTATGGAAATCCCTCTAAGCAGGAACACTTTGACAATCTTTTAAAGTGGTCGCCATTGCACAATGTCCATACGCCAAATAATGCGTCTACTGAGTACCCGTCCACATTGATTTTGACGGCTGATCATGACGATCGTGTCAGTCCATTGCACTCTTTAAAGTTTGCTGCTGCATTGCAAGAAGCTGTACGCGATTCTCCATTCCAGAAAAACCCATTGCTACTGCGTGTATACAAAAAAGCTGGACACGGTGCCGGAAAACCGACATCTAAACGAATTGAGGAAGCTACAGATATTCTTACGTTTATGTACAGAAGCCTAAACATCGATGTCGTCAATTTATAATTCATTCATCAGTATATACGTTATGATTTTCTTATTTAGGAAAAATCCTGTCTATTACACTTTTAATGTTCAAATCGTTTGTCACTTTTATAAGCTTTTGCATTTATCATGTAAAATACAGAAAATATATAAATAAACATTGTTTGATATTATATACCCAAAATTGATTTAACTCCCCTGATTTATAATATCGTAGATAGATAAAAAATGTGAATTTGTTGTTGACTACTTTTGATACAATATAACTCTGTTAAACCGGAACCGGAGCTGCGTTTCTGTAATTCAAAAATTTACTAGAGCTATTTTCTAGAAAACACATTTTCTATAGCAAACGGAAAACAGTGGATCTACATTCCAGATTACTTCTTCAAAAAGTCAATCCTTTCCTGGTTGCTTCTATTTGATGATTTGATATTCTTCTTATTCTCCAAGTTAACTCTTAAGAAGTTCAACGCTACAATTTAATAAAATAAAGTGCTTCAGGCTTATATTAGTTCATATTTATTCACTTAATTACAGCAAAAATGAATGCCTGATAAAAAAGCGCCTGCGCACTACTTCTCTTCTGGCTTACTGAACACAAATGTCAAATTGCATTTGCCACAGTAGTGACGATCCTCGTGGGCAGCCATGAAGACTCCGGCACCACAGTTCTCTCCGGGACACTCGCGTCTCAAGCGATGGATCTTTCCATTTTCGTCAACCTGAAATCAAATAAATAGCATTAATAAGAAATATTTAAACCCTTTTAGTTTATCTTATCAATTTGCTGATTACAGTAAGATCTTAAGATCGTAAACAACAAATGTTAACCTCTTTCATGAAAGTAGTTTACACTTTTGAACGGACAACATACGACAAACGACTTCTATACTCTTTTTTGGGGAAGAGTATATTAAACAGGAGACCGTCTATATTGAATTGATCAATTTGTAACTTGAAAACTTAGCAATCAAGTCAATCAGCTCAAGACCAAGACTCAAGAATTCCAAGAACAGATCATATAATTAGTCTGTTCCAGTTATTGAAGATGTACCTTGTAGTATTTAAGGACAGCTAGCTTGACCTTCTTCCTCTTGTGCTTAATTTTCTTGGGGGTAGAGTAGTTCTTCTTCTTGCGCTTCTTGGCACCACCACGAAGGCGGAGCACCAAGTGCAAGGTTGACTCTTTTTGAATGTTGTAGTCGGAAAGAGTGCGACCATCTTCCAATTGCTTGCCAGCAAAGATTAAACGCTGCTGATCTGGAGGAATTCCTTCTTTGTCCTGGATCTTGGCTTTGACATTCTCGATAGTATCCGACGGTTCGACCTCAAGAGTGATGGTCTTACCCGTGAGGGTTTTGACAAAGATTTGCATTGTGCACCTCCGAAGCCAACTGAAAAATTCCGAAGAGAAAAACTGGTTAATGCATATTAAAATATTATTACAAAAATATACTTATATATTAAAATTAGGCTTTGGGTAATAAAACAAATATTTCATTTATTTTTATTTAAGTTCTATTTATTTTATTAATCCAATTGAATGCAATTTCTATCCACTAACATATCAAACTAGAAGTACAGCATTTATAACTCCATCGTTCTCCGGGTTATTTGTAACTTGTGCATATTTGCCCCAAACAACTTTACCAGTTTGGGTTACTAAGCCTAATTCAGAGATGTTTACTTCTATAACTGTACCCTTGGTTATGACTCCCAATGATGTAAACATTGGAGAGCTTGGATTCTTTTTAACTCCAATAATTGGTAAGTGGAAAGTTGCTTTCAGTTCTGGATGCGTTACATGCGCCTTTTTCATACGCAATGCCATCGGTCGAATGAAACGTTCAAATTTGGGCGGTTTCCGTGTAAAGTTTTCCCCGACAAATGTAACTTTTGTCACCATGCGCTTCCAAGCCTTTCTCTTGGTCTTGCCCGTTTTCAGGACTTTGAATACTTCAGCGTCAGATTGAGCACGTACTTTTGGTATAGGAACATCCCATTTGCCAGCCTTCTCTTTGCGTTTCTGCTTTATCATATTAGATAAAACCTTGGCATTCGACTGGATACCTCTGTCAAGAAGATAATGTGGTAACGCTCCATCCTCGACCTTTTCTTCTTGTTTTTTGACTTTCTTTTCTTCATGCGCTTGAATCTTCTTCTTCATTTGAATCTTTTCATTACGCCTCTCCTTATTGAACAACTTGGCTTTAATACCACGCAACTTTTGAGCTTTACGAGCACGCTCTTTCGGAAGACGGGCTTCCTTCTTGCGTTTACGTTCTTCATAGTCGAGTCGTCGACCATATAATTTGCGGTGACGCTCCATATACTCATTTTGAGGCATGGTGAATTTGTCTTCTGCAGACCTGCAACATTAAATTTGTGAGTAACATAAAACAATTGGGAAAATATGGCACTGTGAATTGTCTGAAGTGAATGTTTCATCGTATATGCAACTATATTATGTATGTATATATTACGAATACATAATTATGTATTTTCTGATAATCCACAGGTGTCATATTGACCACAATCCACTCACCTTTCATTTTATCACTTATTAATTTAGACATGAATATGAACAAATATATGAAAAACGCACATGTGTATATACTTATGGCTAAGTCACAAGTATATAACTCACTGCATAGCTTTTTCATTATTTCCGCTCATATCTCACGCACTGCATAACATAAATATAAAAGGTAAACGCATTCACAGTGTAGATACATATACACGAATCTGTTTTTATCCGAAAAACTTTATGCACACATAATTCTAGTCACACATAGTGATGATCCCATTTATATGTTTAGAATTAAAACTAATATGTTTCGAGCAATAATTGATAGCAAGAAACTTGATTTTGTTTTTCTTACTTATATTTATAGCGAGAATATCACTTTACTTAATAATAATACGTAAAAATAAAAATTTTCAAAATTTCACCCACCTTGGTCTGGCAAAAGTACGACAGGAAAGAGTTTTACAAACGTGACAGGAAGTGGAACCAGAAAAAATACATGGTTGCATACAGAATTGAATTGTATGGCTTTGACAGAAGTAACTGTAAAATAATCATTAGCTTTCAAGACATACTGGTACAGTGAAATGAAACAAAAATTGAATTTACCATAATTTTAAAGTGTTTCAGCACGTATTGTGCGCATTCTTGATAACACACACATTTCAAAAGCTTGACTTACATATTGTTATTGTAAATTAAATTTCATTGTATATATGTATGTATATCTCATTGTAGTCGAGAAACAGTAGATTGTGTTACCATTTTCTGAATCTTCTTACCAAATTATTTTAATTCAGAACTATTGGCAAAGTGCCCAGATCTCATTTCTGCAAATTATAGTCGCGGTCTTAGCTAACGTTTAAAATATTGTAGTCGTGTTGTCCCATTTTTCACTTTAATATTTTAATTTAGATACCAAATCAATCAAGTGTCCAAGGGTGTTGTAAACTTAGACCTAACCAACAGTAGCATTATCCTACTGTCAACTGTTTTGGTTTCGTCGTATATAGTAAGGCAAGTATTCTCAATACGATAATATCATGAAACATTAAGCGTTGCAGTAAAACTCAAAACTTTCTACCTACACCAATTCACCTTGTCTTTCATCAGGTTACAACTAAAGCAACGTAAAGTCTTGAGTCCACCGCTGACACCACAATGTTTGCCTGCCTATGGAAACAGCTGTCAATTTATTCCCTGGATAACGTTATAAAACGGATAACGGAAAATTTTATCAAACGGTTCCGCAGGATCAGTAATAAATTCTACGAAGAATTGTCCGTCTATATGCTAAGACTAATAAACGATGATGTATAAATTTAACGGATAAGATTGTATACTAAACATCTTTAATATTCAAAATCCATTTTTTTTTAATATAAGAATAAGAATAGTTGAAGAGTTAAGTAAGCATTGTGAAATTACTGAATATTTTGCTGACGTTGAAAGATTTTCCTCAGTGAAGGGGTACAAGACAGAAATATGCGCAACGTATTTAATAGTGTCATTCTAACTTTTATTAATATAGCTAATATTTTATCTAAAGATGCTAAGCCGTTGCCCAGATTATATTCCTCAATAGTGAAACAAACAAAATGTTATTAAATAATTTAATTTTTATGCATTAAAAAACTGTAATTGTGATATATATACTGATATAAAATGATTTACAATTATATTCATACAAGCAATTTCTTGATATCGTCGTTCTCTGCCACATCAACATAACTCTGGCCGTCTGGAGTTACTCCATTTTTGTCTGCACCCTGAAAAATAAGAGGAAATATAATTAATACTTTAAAAGAACAATCATTGTTTATTAATTCGGTATACCTTCTCCAACAGAAACTCCACGCATTTCGTATGACCCTCCCAGACAGCGGCCAGAAGTGGAGTTATTCCATGTTTGTCTTTTCTCTATTAAAGATAAATATTCATATTTTTTCTAATTAATATTCTATTATTTACATATATATATTTAAAATATGCAAGTGAATTTTAAATTTTTTTCTTTGGGAAACAAACGGGATAAACTTTATCAACATATCGGTAATATTAACGAGTGACACTATTTATCCTTTTACTTAATATTAACTTTATTGTTCAGTATTAAACATTTTAGCCTTGAATGTTACTTTACGTTTTACCCGAATAATAATCTTTGCTTATAATTTTAAGTACCGTTATCATTGAATGACGCATATTCTTTATCTTGAAAAGAAAAGAAAATAGTTGTCAACAGACACTGCTGAAATTAAAAATAATTTATTATTCTAATAAATGATTATTCTAAAATCTACCAAATATATTAAGCAAAATGTATTTGCAAATGGAATATAGGCTTGTACAAACAGAAAGAAACACTAAAACTGTTGAAACAATAAATAAATCGTGCTTCATCTCAACAATTTGCTGCAATTAGATCAAGAATGATCTATTTCATACCATGTAGCCTAGCGACTAGTATATTTTATATTTTATAAAATCTACTGGTATCTCATATTAACTATTTAACATATAACAAAAATATTCCTTTGATGTATATCTATGAACTGAATATTAAGGCTAAACAGATTTGTTAAAGCCCCAAACCACTTGTTTACTATTTCAAAGTTGAAAGTTGAAGTTCATATGATTTTGATTTCGTTGCATTTTCTCCATACAAAAGCCTCTTAGACAATTGCTTAAGTTTTCCATACTTGTCGATGTACAGGACATTTTTATCATTTGTTTAATAATACTTCCAAATAAAGGTTCGTCACTATTTAACTAAAACCAATGTTCATACATACGAACATAACGTAGCGTACATACAAAGCAGCTTAAAATTGGTTGTGTAGATACGAAAGTAAATTTATGTGTGTGTACCCATTTCAAGCTTCATGTATGTATGTGCGTATACATTCAATACTTTATGCTTTATCAAAAACTAGCTTACGTTTACATCGGCTCCCAATTTAACCAAGAATTGGAGTACATTCAGCTGTCCAAAATCAGCCGCGTAATGTATTGGAAATCTTCCTTTGATCTCTGTATTAACTTTCTGAGTCTGCAAATAATATTAATTAGTCGAAAAAAGTTTAGCCATGAATTATTACTCACATCATTGCTAAAAGCTGTTTGAACGGCATCTAATTCTCCATTTTTTATGGTCCAGATTATATTTTCAGTAGATTCGTCGCTCATTTTATGTGAATAGTTTCAAAAATTACTAACTGCAGACAATTAAAACTGAATAATATTTAACATTCTATGTTGAGGGTTGCCTTCTGTTTTATCGAGCCGCTTACTCATTGAATACAACTTCTCAGTGATGTGTATCGTTTTCAAATGGCTTTGTACAGTACTTGGCCGATAGTTTTAAGTACACCACTAACATATTTGCAATTCACTACGAAATGAATATAGCTTACCAAACTTTTCAAATATAACAATATATAGCAGCAAATTTCTTTTAAATCATTTAAAACATTTTTTGGTATAGTTTAATTCGTCTTTAAGTATTAAGAGAACATATAACTTAAGCAACTTATGAAAAACAATGGTTATTAACTTATACAATGTAAAGCTTAAATATATAATTTTGAATTTTCTTAATAGACAAGGTGGATAGCAATTTAAGAATTGTAAAAAATAAATCAATCGAATACTCATTCACGAATATCTTAAACAGAAATAAGTTAATGGAAATCACTAAACAAAATACTCGAAATACGAAATCAAAAAAAACAGTTAATACATGCACATAAATGTATTGCCATTATCTTCTGGTGATACTGTCTGATTATGCCATATACTGCATACTGATAAGATTAGATATCTGTTAACGGAGAATAAGCCACAAATAAAAACTTTACTTGCTACTCAGTTTTTCAGTGTGCACACAGTTTAGCAAATTAACGCAGTCAGGAATAAAATTTAGAATGAAAATAGTTCGAACTAACATCTTTATCTTAGCAACTCTCTTTGCGCTATTGCCATTTGGCATCACAGACTCAGATGAATCAAAGACAGAGCGAACTGTAACAAAGGTGAGATTGTGTAGTATCTATAATAAATGCACACATGTGTAAATGTGTGTAAATTAATATGAACTTAAAAATCGTCATGAACACAATGTACATATGCACATACATTTAGTTAATAAAAATGTCACTAGACTGACTCATAGTATGAATCAACTGAATTATTTAGAAAAAAAAAGAATGTAAAAATAAAATCATAGATAAAATAGTGGTCGTTCTGTTTGTCCGTTTGTGCTCAAATGTGGATCATAGGATTTTATGTGGAACGTGTGTATATATATCGATAATTTGATAACTACAGTAATTTCTTTCGATTGGAGTAGTTAAAAACAGTCCGATTTCAAATTGAGACATCAAATTCGTCTCTAAACACAGATATCATGTGTGTGCTGTGTTACTTTGTTAATTTTTATTCACAAAAATATATATAAGGGCCAAGAATAAACAAAGTCAGTCGACGCGGTTGAGGTCAAAACGATATAGGCGATTAGATATTTTTACCTATCAGATCAAATTGTACTCTAAAAGGAATTACGTAGTGGAGTATAGCCGAATATAACAATTTTCTCTATTATGTGACAAATTTGAAACTGATTTAAAAAAAGTAAAAATATTCGTGTACAGTTTTTGAAATAACAAAATGATACACTTATCAGTATTTATGAGTATTTTATTTCTGTTTTCAGTCAAGCACGGAACAAAAGCTTAGCACCAACATATGCACTAAATGCATATGCGATATAGAAAACAGTCTAATTGATTGTTCCAGTAAATTGACTGATTGGTTTACCGAGGAAGAATGGAAAAGCCTTCAAAACGAGAAAATTGTTTTCGAGTCTATCAAAATGGAGCACAATAATTTGACAACTGTTCCTGTATTGCCAACGTATGGAGTGAAGAATCTATACTTAGGCAATAACCAAATAGCTTCGATTACGCTGGGAGCCTTTCAAAATTTAACGGAGCTTACTAGACTTGATTTGTCCAAAAACCAATTAACTTCAAAGGCTTTATTACCAGATGTATTCAAAGGTCCATACTCGCAACACGATTTTGAGCCCCTGAAAAACTTAAAATCACTTAATTTGGGTTATAATCTCATTCACTCCTTGAATGATGATTTATTTGAGCATATTCCAAATCTTGAAGAGCTTAGTTTGTGCTCAAATACTTTTAAAGTAAT
The DNA here is from genome assembly GCF_003285905.1 of Drosophila hydei. Taxonomy (NCBI): domain Eukaryota; kingdom Metazoa; phylum Arthropoda; class Insecta; order Diptera; family Drosophilidae; genus Drosophila; species Drosophila hydei. The sequence continues at coordinate 2,909,538 of NW_022045678.1, forward strand.
CGACAGGCTTACGGAAACTGCACTTGCTGGATTATCGGCATTGAAGGTAAGAAGTCAACTATTACTATATCTATTCCTCATTTATTAGTTTAATATTAATACCCACATCAGTAATATTGAATATGTTGTTCTACCTATTTTATATGGAAAATTTTAATTTTAGGTCTTGGATATGTCTTTTATGGAACTAGAGATATTGCCCGATACCATTTTCCATGGACCTCGAGACCTGGAAACTCTGATACTTACTGGAAATTTATTTAAGGAATTACCAAAAGCCCTATCGTATTCGAAGAACTTAAAGCGCCTTGTATTGGATGATAATCCTATTGGAAACCTTGAAGGACAAAAGTGAGCAAAATTCACTTGAAATAGAATGTAATTTTGATCTTTTATATTTTTGTTAGTGTTTTTCCGGCAATGACCTCTTTGAAATACTTGAGAATGACATATATGTTGGATATTTACAAAATTGGGCCAGGTGCTTTCAGCGAACTACAAAGTAAGAACATTTGTGCTTTTACCGTGCCAAATGACATATCACTTTTCTTTTATGTTTTGCAGATCTGACAGAGCTGATATTGAGTGACAACAAAATGTTAACAGAAGTGGATATACATGCATTGTCAAAGAATATTACAGGAGGAGCCTTTTTGGACTATCCACCGCTTGATAAGGTAAATGATAATCTGAATTTTATATTTTTTCTAACTAATCCGTTTCTTTTCAATATATTTCAGCTTTATTTAAATAACTGTAATCTAACAACGCTACCACAAGAATTTATCATCCGCTGGGATAAGCTCAGCGTGCTGGATCTGCGTTTTAACCCATGGGCCTGCATTACCTCTAACGAATATATGATCAAATATCTAATTCCAAGAGTCAACAGCACCACGCCGCTTTTAGCATCGAACGTGAAATGCGCATATCCAGAGGAACTAAGCGGCGTGGAGGTCTTAAAAGTTGCAAGCGGGGATTACAGTTTAGCACAGAGTAGCAGTCTAGTCTGGATTGGCATAATTGTTGCCGTTCTATTGGCAATACCTCTTACTTTAGCTGGAATAGCCTTCTATAAGCGTGGCTATTGCCGTTTCGGCAAGAAGAACGAGGTCGCTAATAGAACGCTATATAGCCGAACAAGTTTCAACGAAGAGTTCCATATATAATAATAAGTATATATATATATATATATGTATACATAAAAAGCACAATTTACATGTTTTGTTAAAATAATCAATTATAACTTTTATACAAATTAACAAATTTACAATGAAACTGACAGAATGGGTTAAGCGACAGCGTATTTAACATGGAACTGGAAATGCGAGCTAACTTTTATTGAAGACCTTAGAATCCGTCGGGTAACGTGCCTGAATCAATTCCGACTTTAATGGGAATGTCTAAGATGATAATCAGTTGAAGGGGAATGTTTTCTCGATTTCTCCTGTGGAAATTAATGAAAAACAATTTCTTTAAACCTGTCAATGAAAAAGTCAACGAATTGACTAGGGTAAGCTTACATACTATTCAGTTAATGGGTATGCATTTTGGTAGTTACCATTAGTTAACATTCTCCGTTAAGTATTTTGAAAGTATCCTTCATCACTTGAGTAACATTTTTAAACAAGTCAAGAGCACTTGTATAAACAACTTTTGTTTTTCTTGTAAATCGGTATTTTAGTTTAATATATTTTTATACTTTTAAAAAGTAATTTAATATTTTGTTCGTACATTAACAAGCACAGACCATAACATAATATTACGAGTTCTAGGTATTAAATCGATCTTTGATAAATTAATTTGTTCGCTATGTTAATACATAAATATCTGACAAAACAATTAAAGATTATTTGCTAACTTAATGTGCGAAATAAATACATATTTGTAAGTTAATAGATTTACAGGTCTTTTTAGTTGCATTTGACTTTTCTTACTCCTTCGATACCAATAAAATCAACAATACCTATATGCGCATGATAAACTTGGTCTTTCATTTCTTTTGTTGTTTTCAACATGTACAATGGATTTAAAATACTGTTATCTATTTTTAATGTTAACTCTATTAATTTGTGATTTTTTTCGTGTTTTTGTTTTTAAATTTATAAGGTCAACATTGGTATATACCAAAATATAAAGTTCGATTAGTTGATTACTGATTTATAGATCAGTACAGAGAATTGTTCTATTCAGTACATAGATGCTTCTATAGGTGCTCTTAAGTTGAAAACTTATGTATATAGAGAACATTATTAGTTATATACGGACACACACACAAAACAAGTAAATAGCATGTAAATAAATATATGTATTTTATATATTGAACAATATCACTGCAGCAATAGTGCCGAGTATATTGATAAATATACACGTATAACTTCGATGTGCTTCCGTTGTATTTTTCTTCTTTGCTGCGTCATTTCTAAGGAATTCCAGAGACACCGCTCAGCGAAGCGCCAATTTGCTGTTTCTGCTGCTGTTGGTGAATAAGATTGACTCGCGCCCTTTGCTGCTCCAGTCGCTGCACTGTGGCAGTCAAATGCGAATTCTCCACATACAAATCTTTCACAAGAATATCGGCGTTCTGCAGACGCTGTGTTTGATCGGCAATTAAAACGGCCTGTGCTTCAATACGGCTATGCAATTCATTGAGATCCACTTGATGCTGACGCCACGATTCTACGGATTCAATGATAACAAATAAATGATAAGCATTTTTAATAGTGTCGTAATGCTTACGCTGCATCAGGGACTCGGTATATTTCTGCTGCTGCTTAACTACATTTTGTAAATGACGATTCCGTAACTCCAGTTGATTAAGTCGCTGCTGCAGAGTCGGATGTGTAGTTCGCTAGTTAAAAATATAGAATTATAATGATAACAGATCGCAACTACAATAATCACAATGATCTTTACCGCATATGCCTTCTCAAGAACGGGACGTGCTTCCTGCAACTGTTGCAGTTCCATGACTAAACCGTCACGTTGCAGGCTCAAATCCTTAATCTGCTCTTTAAGTGAAAGTTCGAAGAACTTAAGACGCTTTAACTCCTCCTTAAGGACACTTGGGCTATTGCACTTTTCGTTACTAAAGCAAGACGCTTTACTAGTTGATACTATACTGTGCGAATCGAAGCTCTTGTTCGATGCAGTTGATGAGGTCTCACTATCAGCAATTTCGCCTTCAGACGGCGGTGATTTGGGCTTGCAAATGGGCGCCGGAGTACAAATACTGACAGACGAAGCATATTTAGTATCAGTATTTGTGAGCGATGGGCTCGATGGTGAAGTGTCTACTGGTGTAGTACTAAAGATGGATGTTGTAGAAGTAGTAAGGTTGTTTCTACAAAATAAACACTAATTAGCTTAATTGAAAAACTAATGGTAAAGGTTTATAATAATAAAACAAAAAGCAGACAACATCGACACAAAAATCAATGGATTCGAAACAAAATTATTACGCATAAAGTTAGCTTATCGCTCATTAACTGCCACTGCCACTGCCTTAGATGACTAGTTTCTTATGGCCACACCAAATGTATTAGCTGACTTATGCCGTTACCTAACCAACCCTAAACCAACAATGCGTTTGTGAAATGTTCTTTATGTATATCATAGGTAGAAAAGGTCTGACGTTCATTCTGTTTAAACATTTTCCCATCTTTGGTTTAATTCTTTCCCTTATTAGAAAGTCTAGTCTAGAGTCTTTATAAGCTTAAAATTTATTGTGATTGTGATTGTATTTAATTTAATGCACATTTTAACAATTCTTTAAGTACAGCAAAATAATCTTAACCAAGACTCTCAACTCCTGTGCTGTAGTTTTTATTTCCACAGACCTACATTATGTAATTTAAATTTAAATTTTTTTCTTATCACCCTACTCTATTATAGGCTCAATATTATTTTTTAGAAAAGAGAGTAAGTTCAATAATAATAAGATTATGCTCTTATTACTTGTGCTTTTGACATCTTTCCAGGTTATGCTCAAAAAGTGTGCTAATTTAAAAATATATAAAACATATTGATATTGCCTTGTATCTTGTTGTATATTTATATGCTACTATGTACTACATTACAGATTATTTGCTCTTTTTGAAACTATTTTTCTATATTTTATTTGGTTTATACATTTTATATGAGTCTAGCATAATCTAAAGTACAAATTTATTTGCCAATTTCTTATATCAATATAATTCGCCCATATCAAAAAATAGTCCACAAAAACAATCACACAAGCAGAAACAAATAAAAAAGTAGGAAAAAGCAGCGTATCTACAAGTCAGGCATTTATATAATCGACCAAAACATTCAAACAAGTAAACGCTTCTAATTCATTTATTTTATGAGTAAAACCGCACATTCATTCATTCACTTATTGCTACATGATCATTTTTTATTAAGATAACGTGTCACATACACATACACAGAGTTTTTGCGAAACATTCAAACAAGCTACAAGCTATAGCACCAGATGCTCAGATTGTACTTACCGACTGGTAGCTTTGTGAGTAGGTGATTCGCCAAGCAGAGCCAAGACCTTGGCACTGCTTTCCTCGGTAGCACCGTCAAATGTTTTCAGGGGCTCCTGAATTGTGCTTTGGTGCCACAGGTAGCTAATAGGTGAGCTCGCAGGCCTTTGGCTAGACTGCCCACTTATCTGATGCAATGCATCCGAGTTGATCTCACATGCGCCGGTTAAAATTTCTACGCTTTCGCCCAGGCGTGTACGCAAATCTTCAATCTCTGACTGCAATGTGCTAATTTGATGAGATTTTTCTTCCAGCATGCGAATAGAGTTGTTTCGCAGACTTGTGGCCTCCGCCTCGAGTTCTACGTATTGCTGTTCTAACATATCGCGTTCATCAATAGGCGATAGCCGACCATCTTTGCTAAACTGTTCCTCATATTCGCGTACCTTTTCCATCAGCTCTGTAAACTTTTTGTCGCTTTCCATCTGCTCCTCTTCGTATATGTGGCGCTCTTTATCAAACATTTGACGTTCTTCACTTAGTTTGGCTTGCCAGTAATCCTCACACTCCTCGTAAGCTCGCTGCATTTGCTCCAAACTACTCTCTAGCTCCTTACAGCGTGTCTCCGGCGGCGTACCACGGCTATCGTTCTCGGTACTGCCGAGGACAGTTGACTTGGAAGTTGCCGCCTGTAGCTCTAGTTCCAATTGCTCTACGGTTCTCTTGAGAGAAGTAATCTCCTCCTCATGACTCTTACAGCGTTGCAATTCTGAATTGAGCGCCAACCAGTCACCACTATTATCGCTAACTTCGCCTGCTTCCGAGCACTTACGTTGTTTTCCAAGGCGCGGGCTTTCCCCGGTTAAGTGTGTCTTGCTTGGCGAATCACCTCGCCGTTTAGTGGCTAGCGCAACGCTAACAGCCTCTAGTTCTTCGCCTTCAGTTGACTCCGCAGCTGACACATTCGCAGCATTCACAGCAGAAGGAGCACCTTGCTTTTTTCTTGACTTAGTGCGCGCTAGGTCAACGTACAAGTTCTCAATTTCCATTGTTAGCTCATCAGTTTTGTCGCGCAACTGTGCGTTCTCCATTTGCAAAGCTGTCATTTTTTCCATAACGTGCAGCATCTCATCATCGTCAGAGGTCTTATCTCGGCCGATAACAGCATGGTCGTTGTTTTCTGATTTTATTTCTGGCCGAATAGGCTCGGACATAGCCAACTCCTTATTTAACTTAATGTTCTGCTCCAGTAACTCAGTCATTTGCAGGTGGACTTTTTGCTGCTCCATCTCTAGTTCGCTATTTTCAGTACGCACCAGTTCCAGCTCAGTCTTCAGTTTAACCTCCTCTTGCTCGAGGCTTTTAATTTGACCTTCTAGTCTCGCTGTCATACTGGTCCAATGGTCACGATCGCTTGTAATACGCTGAGTCAATTCTCGCACCATACTCGCATGCCTCTGCTCCAGTTGTTGCACCTCCTGCTTGCAATTGTCCTCTAACATTGCATGCCTTTCATCAACCTCGGCGGCCAACATCGCCACTCGTTGATTAGCTGCCTTATTATCAGAGCGCAGTTTTTGATTTTCTTGATATTGTTGACGATATGCTTGTCGCAGTGATCCTAACTCTACAGATTGCAGCGCTATTAGTGCACGTAACAAATTCGAATTTGGATCTTGCTCGAGTCCACGCAATTCCTCCTCAAGAACTTTGGTCAGCTGATTAAGGTTCACCTCTTCCTCCTCGTCGAAGCCCAGAGCATGTAATAGACCTACACCATTCACGATATTTGCCATTTCCCAGGTCTCAATAAGGCTGTGCGCATTGATAGTCTCCAGTTGATGTGGTGTCATAATTTCTGTAAGAAGCATACATAACTATATTAACCAAATACAAAAAGAAAAAAAAACAAACCACATCTTAAGGCTGGATGTCTAATGGTACCTATATCTATTTTCACAAGATGTTGCATGTTTTGTTTTTCTAAACGGTGTTAGTGACGGTTTGTTAATAGTATAAGATTTTTAAACGTACATATTAAAATTCTGTCAAATATGCTATTGAAAATTATACTAATGAACTATAATGTGTTAAAGACCATTTAGACTACAACTCAAATATGTCCACGACAGCACGCATTTGCTATAATTGTAATTTGGATCTTGGTCTAGATGTTATAAAGACCACATTGTGTTATCTCACTCTGCACTTACCCAGCGACTCCACGCTACTGCACTCCTTTTGTGCCTCTCTAAGATTACTTTTATTGCTGCTATTACCGACTTGCGTACCTACTGTCGAGGACGTTGTTGCGCTCGTAGATGTCATCATTTTGGAGTGCATATTTTTGCGTGCTGGTAGCGAAGCACAACGCTTAAGCTTGCTGCCGCTGTAGTGGACGGACCGCAAAACTCGGCTGCCAGGAAGATCGCTTTGTGACGATGACCGTTGCACCTAAAAGAGCGAAGCAAATGAAAAGAAGCAGTTAGTACAAAAATTAACAAATATATGTTGTTGTAGCTTACTTGGACGGTGTGATCGTTGCAGCCGGTTAGACTTTTGTGCTGATCTTCGTCTGTATTGTCGGAGTCCGTAACGTCGAGACCTAGAATCTGATGCGGTCGTGATCGACGTCCATATTTCTTGGTGCCCACTATTAGTTTGGGGGAAACCTCACGATCAGATGACTCTCCCTCGGGCTGTATTTCAGAGTAGATTTTGTTAGCTGACTCGTCACTAATCACTAAAGAACGTTCTGTAATAGATAAGAATATTAGAAAACTCCTTTTCATATTTTCTTGCGGTGATTATCTCTACCAAAACGAACTGCCAGCCTTTCGATAATAGTATCATAAGAGCTATTGCATTGCTTGTAATATAATTGTGTGCCCATTGTGTCACTTTCAGCGACAAATTGAAACTGATGTGTAAATACTTCGCGCAAAATGTATTTAAATGCTCAATAATTTGTACCTGCCCATGTGGCTGGGCGCAAATTGCGAGATGTTAATCCTTATATACCCCTCATAAAATCGAAGGCAGCCAGGCAGCACGTTTTATGATTTCCAGGTGACAATCGTGGTTAGGTAAAATTGCGGCTTACCTTTAAATCCAGATGCTGTGCTTAATGCCGAACGCGATGAACTGTCAAACTCTGTGCCTAGAAAGTTGAGCAGAGCTACTTTGAACTGCTCAAATGAAACACCCAACTTGGAGCTTGGAGCACTAGCAGTTAGGCTGGAGATCAATGCTGAGCCTTGGTCACGCAACTGGAGCAGCTGGCAGAGGCGCGTTAGCGAAACTTCGTCAAGCAAGCCATTGTTACGATCTGATGTTTCACAACTTTGGAACATCTGATACAATTTCTGCTCATATGGATCGGCCGATACTTCCATTATCTAAGCGCTGTTATGTTTTTATCCGTAAGTTCAGTTTATAGCCGTTATCTAATTTTTCATATATAGACTTGATTAATTACCAAATGAGACAATGCAGTATATAATATATAGCAATTAAATAGTTATTTGATGAGCTAAACTCGCTTTCTACATAACATTTTAGCAAAATAATTTTAAATTAAATGTAGCAATTCATTCGACTAAATAATGCGCAAAGGATAATTATGTGAAGAAACTATTTATCAGAAACAGAATTCTTTAATATTTAGATGTTGATACGTATGTTCTTAAATTATGTATATCAGCAATAAAATCCAATTAGATTCGCTCTATGTTTTGCAGAAACTTTAATATGTTTGTATGTGTGTACGTACATACATATGTACATACTTTTTCATTTGTATAATTCATAAATGTTTTACAATGTATGGGATCATTGATATGAATTCTTCGGTGTGTGATGAGTTTTATATTAATTCTGCATGGATATAACAATAAGTAGTTATATAAATTTTATTGTTTTAATACACTGTATTTATACATTTAAGGTGAAATCGATAAAGATTTCCAGTGTGTTGTAGTTGTAAATTCAGCCTCGGCGTTTTTGGTGTGTTTTTAGCATTAGATATAGTTAAGTATGTGTATACAGTTGTTTGCACGTAAAAAGAACACAAAGGAAATATTGCACATTCAACATTAAAGCATAAAACACGTAAATTTGTATGGTTTATGAAATGTGATAAAAACAATGTATTATAGCAAAAAGACTAAAACAGAGATGTAGAAAGGGGCTGTGAATTTATCGATATATTTTGTTGTCGCCATTTAACATACCCAATTAGTATTTTAATAAACAGTCTAAGCCGTTTCCATTATGTTTCGTGGAAGCTACATCCACTTCCAGCCAATTGACGAACAATCATTGAAAGCGATTTGACGTCTGACTATGCCCATCAATTTATATACAAATATTTTTTGTGTAATTATTTAAAAGAAATAAATTATTATACTGATATAAATGCTGATTTTCCATATACGCTAATAATTAATAATTACGTATATCCGTTTTATTCCATTCAGTATATGGTAAAAGTTTAAAAATGAAATGACAGAATTATTTAAGCATACTCATTCTATTAAATATCACCTATTTGGAGGTGCAAGGTGAGACTTAACAACTTAGCAACTTATTCTATGATACATAAAGGTATCTTTGTTAATTTAAAACTGATTTAGTTGTTTTTAATGATTATTTTATAAAAATAGGAGTTTTCGCCTATTATTTCCTATTTTCCGTACACTGGATTTGTAACAACAACACATTGCTGTGTTATCAAATTTGGTGCAGAATTTCGTATCGTCCCGAAATCATTTTTAAAAGTGAAACTGCAAACAAAATAGAAAGTTATTTAATAATTGACTTAGCTAAAATAATAAAAGTTACACAATTTATTTGGAAAATTTGCAATGATGATCTAAGCTTGATATTACAAATTCTTATAGGAATACCCTTCATTTACTTCAATAAAATTTGACGTATCAGGGTTGCTTATTGTGTTATCGGTTATCCGCCACAAAACTGAAACGATAGCTTATCAACTTCACAGCGACATGAAAAACATTAAAATAAAAGTAGATTTTTGTTGAATTATTGAAAGTTTTGAGTGTGAGCACAATAAAATTGTAAAATATTTATTTCGATTTCAACAAACTATTAAGACTTACTATTATTGTCGTTGGAATATATACACCCCCACCTCCGCCACGGCCTCGGTCAAAGAGCAGTGTAAATAATTTTGTATTATTACGAAACTTGGGTGTACAAATGCAATTGCTTTTAAAGTATAGCTAAAGTATAGATCCCACTCTGGCTGCACATCAATCAGAATGGCCATGCATTCATATATGCGGGCCAACCCGAACCAAACCCAAACAAACAGTGTCAATGTGAATTTAAGTCCCGAAGAGGTGAACAACTTCCTAAAGGACAAACAGGCATGGGAACACGCAATATCGCTTTACCAGGGACCTGATCCGCTAGATCACTGGTACAATTACATATGTTGGTATGAAAACCATGCTCATAGCGACCCAGACCGCAAGTTTCGCGAAACGCTTGAACGCTGCCTTACAGTTTACGAGCACGACGACTATTACAGGCAGGACGTTAGGCTGGTGCGCCTGTGGCTTAAATACATTGCCATGCAGACTGATCAGTTGCGCTTCTATCAGGTGCTCTTCCAGCGAGGCACTGGACGCCAGGTAGCTGCATTTTATATAGGCTGGGCCAGCTACTACGAGGCGCACGAACAGTTTAAGGACGCCGAAGCAGTATTTAATCTTGCTTTTCAAGAAAAAGCCCATAGCAACGCTGAGCTCCAAAGTGCCCATGCCAAGTTCACATATGGCCGGTCAATGTTTTTCCAACAACAGCAGCAACAGCAACAAGTGCAGCAACTTCAGCAGCAGCAGCAACAGCAACACCAGCCGCCACCTCCTCATGATGCATTGCAGCAGTTAACAGCATACACACAAACTCATCACCAGCAACAAGAGCATCAGCATCAACATCAGCAGCAGCAACAGCAAGTCTATCCTCATCCTGCGGCGGCCACAGCATTAAGGCCCCATCATTTACATCAGGATAACTTTCATCAATATCAGCAGCATCCACAGGAGCTAGCTTATCTCCCTCATATACACGGGCAACAACAACAGCAGCAAGCGCCACCAACTCACTACCAGCAACAAGAACAGGTAATGTTTAAAAGATTTCATTTAAATCGCATCACATAGCTCATAGAATTTCTTTAAACTTTTATAGCCGCCTCCTTCGGTACCAGCGCGCTTCGAACAGCAGTTCCACCAGCCCGCACCTGCAACTGCACCCAATCAATTGGTGGGACATCCGCACTATTCACCTATATTGCACCAAAATCGAGTAAGCAAGTTTTTTTGATTGTTTTCTTAGCTCTTTACTAAATTCTGAACCGCATTTTAGCCTGCCACAAATGCATGCTATGGACCGCAAGTGCAGGAACAGATTGAACAGGTTGCAGTGCCTGCAACTTCCAACGAAGGCTATCCGCAGCAACAGGAGCAAGTTGAAGGGACCTTAACGGAAGTGGGTGGAGTGCGTTTACCGCGTAATTTTCATGCTTATGGACGAAACAATCACGAGACCTGGAAGCCAGCACTGACTTTAGAGGAGCCAGACGATCCTTCACGCGTCTGTCACTATGCCAAACAGTTGGTTTATCCGGCAGGAGCGGGCATCGAATATAGTCCAGAAGAACTGCTGGCACGCAAATATACCGAGCTGCTGGAGCAGCGGAAACAAGTAGCACAGGCGCAAGCGCCGCTACAGCCACTAAATGTTAAAGTACAAGAGCCTGCAGAACATGACCAGCAGCTGAAAAAAGAGCCTACTTACCAGGCTGGACAGCACCAGCAGCAACTATACAATTCCTATCAGACAGAGACATCATACTATATGACAGAAGTAGATGGCGAGCTGTACGCGCAAAACAATGACGTGCCAGAAGAGGGAAATTCTGATGGCGATGGTGAGGAGGAAGGTGAGGAGCCTGAGCAATCAGATGAAGAGTCGGATGGGGAGGGTTCCGAGCGACAAGACAATGGTTCAGAGCCCGTAAAGCAGGAGTACAGCAATGGCGTCGATGGAGGCATGCATTTTAGTGCAAAGACGACTTATGAGCAACAGAATCGCTCCATAAGAATCAAGTTTAAGAAGGAACGCACGTTAGAGAGTAGCACATACAGCGCTTATACAATCGAGAGCATTTACCATCAGCAGCAAGAGTTGCCTTCGCCGGCGCCAGAACCTGCGGCAGTGCCGGCGCCGGCGACCGCGCCAATACACAAGCATATCGCTTCACCCAAAATTGTCCAAGACTGGAGTGGAGCTAATGCAATGCCGCGTCAGCGAAACGGTAGCCATCATTTCCATCCTTATATGCTGGGACAGACCTCGACGCCGAAAAGTACAGCGAATGAGAGTCGGCGTGCGCGTGCCAAGGCGAAACTGGGCAAGTTTCAACGTGAACTGTGTAGCAACAGCAATTCGTCCTGCTCAGTACCGGACCAGGTGGCGAACGGTGTCGACGCAGGCCCCATCCATGCGGACTCTGAAGCTGCTGCAGCGCCCATACACAACGCTACCTTTAATGACAATGCCAATTTCTCGTTCTCCAGTGCCGGTGGTCATGACAATTCCAATAATTCGCTTGCGTTAGCCGTGGATGGCCTACACGTGCGCGATGCCTCACAATTGGCTTCCGTTGGCAACAATAAATCGCAACATGCTAACAATAACAACAATTTGACGACACAAAACGCAACGAATACCGCGGACTTTTCCACTTTTCAGGAGAATTCTTATTTTGCTACGCAACACGACTCGGAAGCACAGGAGCGTCGCCTGTCCAAGGCATTGGAGACAATTGAACGTCACCTGGAAAAAGCATCCATCGATCCGTTTAACAGCGAACTCTGTCGCGCCTTCTTGACTAAACTGAATTTTCCCGGAGACAACGATGAACATGCCAGCTACAAAGTGGTGCAAACGCTACTGCCAAAAATATCCAACACGCGTACCCTCAACGTTCTCGATAGCGTGCAGTTCAACATAGACAAGGAGGTGGGTCGTGGGTCTTATGGAGCCGTCTACAAGGCAACAGACACTCGCACCGGCAACGTTGTGGCTCTCAAATATCAGAAGCCGCCAAATACTTGGGAGATCTACATATGTGATCAGGTGAATATTGCTTTAAAGCAATCAATATATTTTATGCTTATACGAGATTTCGGTGTTCTTTGTAGGTGCTGCGACGCATACGGGATCCCCAAGTACTGCCAGGACTAATGGACATATCAACGGCGATTATAGCGCCGAATGCCAGTCTGATTGCCACTGAGTTCTCTCCTTTTGGCTCGCTGCTGGACATCAATAACAAGATACGTCAAGCCACAAGAAAGGTGATGCACGAGTCCCTCGTCATGCACTTCTCAGCACAGATATGCAACATTGTGGATCATTTGCATAAACAGCGCATCATACATGCGGACATTAAGCCGGATAATTTTCTGCTGATGCGTGTCCCAAGTGTCGACAGCGGTGAGCCTTCGCTGCGACTGATTGATTTTGGTTGCGCCATCGATCTGTCGCTCTTCCCGGGCGGAGAGCACACTAAATTCAGCAAAGTGGTGCAAACGGATGGCTTTACGTGCATCGAAATGCAGGAGGGACGCTCATGGTCATACGAGACGGATCTGTTCTGCATTGCCAGCACAGTGCACGTGATGCTCTTTGGCGAGTATATGCAACCGGAAAAGCGCGCTGCCGGCTGGGAGATACGTCAAAAGGTGCCGCGATATTTAAAGAAGCACGTGTGGTCGAAGTTCTTCTGTGACCTTCTAAATATGCAAGCCGATAAGCTCCCCCAGCTGCAGCAGATGCGCAATATCTTTGATGATGAATGCTGCCGCATGGACTCTGAACTACAGAAACAGATACGCACACTCTCTAACATTCTGCATCGCCGATAACCAATGAGCTTTTTCCTCATCAACATTACAATCATTAGAATCGTTACGTTCGGGCTAATTTCGATTTTGTTTTTTGGATATTCTGATAAATTTAAACCTTATTTTCTGTACGCCCACAAGGACAAATATGTGAACTCAGTTAAGAGAAGATGTGACTAGTACGTTTCTATTTCAAGTAAGATCTTTAGCATTGCCAACAAGATACTAGATAGACTCTAACTAACTAAAACGAATTTCTTTAACAACATATATGAGAAAGACACGCTCTAATCCATCTGAGCTGAGCATTCGATATTCTTTATAAAGGAAGCGTAGATTTCATTTAAACCTATAAAACAAAGAGAAAAAAGAAATGAAAAAGCTGAGCATACTATTATCATTATTTTTATATCTCCAAGAATCGGACGAAATTGTATTCGGGCAAACAAAACTATACCAAAAGATAAATAATTAATATAATTCAATATATAATTTTTGATTGTATTTCGGTTTCTTGTATCATATCATATACATAAATACTGTATATAAAGCCTAAAATACTTTCAATGAACTCCTAAATTCCTAAGGAGTCCGTGGCTTGCAATGAAAATTTGAAAATGTTGTATAACGTACTTATGAAACAGTTGATTTATTGCTTCTATAGCAAGTTCTATTCCTTGCATATTTAACATCTGGTAAGTTTCAGATCATGAAATATCCTTGCACAGGATATGGTCTGGGACACTAGTCAATTACGAACAACAACATGAAGCAGCAAAAGTAAAGGCATAACAACAAATTCTTATTAAACAAGACTATGCTGAATACATTTTATAAACGTTTTGAATTCAAATCCAAATTCAACTTTACATAGTTAACTCTAATTTTCATCATCGGACCACCAAAAACATCAAAATTTGCGTTCTATTCAATTTCATATTAATTGCTTAAGTAAATGTAAATACTTATAGAGCACAATGGAAAAGATCGTGCAAATAAAGAAACAAGTGAAAACAAAAAAAATACAATTAATAATTAGTAATTATGATTTTTGTATGTACAGAGAAGACAGCAGACAAACAAAAAAAAAACAGAACAAATTAAGTGTCTAACGCATTGTAAAGTAAATGAAATGTAATATTTAGTAATACGCAAACTTTAAATGATAGATAATAAATTGGAAAAATGTTAAACGAAAATAACAAACTATAAATTTTGGGGTGTTCTCGCCTAGGTACTACAATTTCCAATATATGCTTCATAAGTATGTTATTTGTGGTAACGGATATAAACGTACCGCAAGCCTGTACTGTATTCAAGCAATGGTACAGTGTACCTACTTTCGAAATATCCCCTTGACAATCAACACACTTACATTTATATTGTTCAATCACTTCATATGTTTTTGTTCTTACTTTAATCAATTGGTTATTTTAAATTAGTTTGTGTACATATTTTTAAAGCCAAAAATAAAATACTAAAAACTCAGATTAAATTTTTTCATTAGTTTCACTCATACAGGTAATTTTTCATTTGTTGGGTACACTTAAATGGTACAATACATTTTTGTCAGCTGGCAATGCTGTCTGAAAATTTAAATTTTACCGTTTGGAAACCCAAAATAATAGCAACAAAACGTAACAAGTAATCGGGAGCTATCGCTTTTGGTTCGATATAATAATGCATTCACACATAATAATGCATTCATACATATGTACATAGGCACACTATGTTATACCCTTGGATGCTGATTGTGAATGAGTATAGGTTACAAAAACAAAAACAAAAAGAAAAGAGAAAATTATCGTTGCAGCCTATTTTTGCAAATGCAAATGTCAGTAAAAAAAAAAAGAAAAAGAAAAACAAAAACAAAAACGGCAAACGGCAAACGAAATTCACAATTTGGCCTGCTTGGCAATTGTCAAGTAAGTGCCACAAAGCGCGCTGTGCAACAAGCACGACAGCCGTAGACGTTGCAATAGTGTGGCAACAATGCTGCGCTTGACCCACTTTTCCTTTTTGCCAACAGGCAACGGTAAACAATTTCCACCAACCAAGCGACTGGAAAAAGTTGCAACTTTTCATGCAACACACCAACACGTGTACACACACACACGAGCGCGCGTACACACACATTTTTGAACAACGACACAAAGTCAAAGTCGACGTCGCTGCTAACGCCGGTCTCTAATGCCGTGGCGTCCGCCATTGCCGTCGCCGTTGCAGTTGCCAACGATTTGCGGTTGCAGCAGTTGCATTCGTATTCGCATTCGCATTCGACTCTCGCCAAGTGAAAGTAAAGTGGGACAAATGTAATTATTATTGCTTCTAGTAACCGTAACCGAGTTAGAAGCCTCGATTGCGGTTGGAAAGTTGGCAACAACGTCGACATTAGCTTTTACACAATATTTTATTCAATCAAATTGCAAAGAGAAAATTGCAGCAATTGCTTGCAGCAGCAGCAGCAGCAGTGGCAGCGGCAACTGCATCAGGCAAATAATGCAACACGTAAACTTTCTATTTTTTGTGTGTCGGCTCCGACGTCAACTTTGATTGCAATTGCAGTAGTACACACACATACACACACACAGAGCGGCACAGTGCTTAGCATAAATGCACACATACATACATATTTGCATGCATTTATGTGCAAATACATGCATCTCTCTCTCTCTCTCTCTCACTGCCTGTGTGTGTAAATACAATTTAGCATTTGTTGTTTGCCGATTCGTGTTGCATGCATAAATTAATAAATGTGTCCCACATTTGCTTTCTGAGTTTGAGTGACAAATTAGGTTGCCTATGCGTGAAATTTCCATCTGCACGAGTATGTGTGTGTGTGCACGTGTTTCTTATGAATGTGTGTGTATGTGTCACACAGAATTGGGTTTCGAAAGTAAAGCAGTGCGCACAACAATTCGAGTTAGCTTAGACTAAATGAACTGCAATCGCGCACATTGCAATCAATAAATCTTAGAAATTGATAGCATTATTGATAAGAATTAAAATTGATGACTCGTAGTTACAACAAACTTCAACTCTGCACATATTCATGTATGTGTAAATATGTGTGTGTATGTTGACTTTTACTAATTTACTATTTGCTGGCCAATTTCCTAATGGGTGGGCAAAGCAGCTACAGTTTTTACAGTTACAAAGAGCGTTTGCTAACAGTTCCTGGAGAATTTGTTCTCTTGTGAGCGACTGTGTAGCTACTCTTTAAGATTCGTTTTTTCTAATTATATTATATTACAGTTTACTTAATGTTTATGTTTTTTTTTATATAAAATTAAGCTTTCTGTGTTGAAAAATATAAAAGGATATTGAAAAATGAAAGGAAACTTTTAAAATTAACTACAGTCGAATCTCCAATTGACGAACTGTACACTGATTTAAGTAACCATGTCCAACTAATAGATTCTTCGACTAAATTCAACTGTCTCTTAGCTTAAATTTCACTGTAGACAAATAATCCGATAATCTGATATAAAAAATAATCCGATTCAAGCTACTTTTCCACTTCTATTGCTATCAGTAAGTTATTAGTTAATGTTAGACATTATTCATATTTGTCTGATTTACTTTGAAATTTATTTGATATGAATTTAAAGGAATTGAAAAGAGTTTATTATAGTTGATTTAGTTTCAATGGTATCTAGTAAAACTATACTCCCATTACATTATATAATGCGTTCTGGACTAAAATTACGGTGTAAGTCAATACGAAAGTGTTTATTTCCCATAATCTTGTTGCTAATTAAATGAGGATCTTCGTCTTTAGAATGAGAAACAAAAATTAGCTATAGTGCTCTGATTGGAAATTCCCAACTAGAAGATACCTTGAGCCCTGGGCAAAGCTGTTGTTACTATAATTTGGGTTTTTTTCAAAATTTATTTAAAATTATTTCTTATTCAGGTATAAAGATAGTATCAAAAATACTCAAGAGTATATATCTAAATTTTTAATTCCCTAATTATCAATTCCCTCTTGGGACCGGCTAAGTTGACTTGCCTTTTGATCTTGATCTGGAATATATATATAACCTGATTACCGATTCTCACGGTATAAAAAACACCATTAAAACACACCCACATATAATTTTAAAATTGGCTTCTTAAACATTTTCTGTGTTAAAAATCATCGAATCACCCATTTGCTTAGGCTTAGCCTTAAAACACACACACAAATATAGATTTAGTCGCCATTACCTGTGTTGGCCTTTTTGAATGTCATGACCAACTTAGCGGCTTGGCCGTTTTCCCCATCTTCTTCTTCTTCTTCATCAACATTTTCCCGCTTAGCTGCTCGTGGCATGAATTGTAATTGTGCAACAAAATGCACTGAGCAAATTGTGGCGGCAAAGCAAAAACTGGGCAAATAGTTAAGTAATTTACAGTGAAAAGCGGCATTTAGTTGGCATTGGAGAAATTTGATTTGCTGAGCCGTGTAACAATTGAAAATTGGCATAAGTATATATGTAATATAACAGCAATCGGGGCAGTAAGAGCCCAATGTGTTAAGTATCTCTATCAGGACTTTGGGCTTTTTAGGAATATTCAAGAGACAGATTAGATCTAGATAATATAAGTTAAGTGTTCTTAAATTATGCGTTACAGCTTTCGTGAAAGTCGAGATGTTTCTCGAAGGTTCCTTCATATCCGGTGTGAGAGAGTTTCCAATGTTGCATGGGCGAACACGTTGAACTTGCTTAATTTCATGCTATTGCATCTATTGAGTCAACGACCAAGTAGCATTCTCGAAGTAATGTGGCTTTCGTGACGTGGCAGGGTTCGTCGGCTCGCAGAGTTACAAAGCTATATAGAGGACACTGGCCGCGTCGCCGTCTGATGAACCTCGCTCATGCCACAAGCTGAAGCTTCCGTCGTCGACGAACCCAACCTAAAAGTGAAAGGTTATTATAACAAAAAGAAAAAAGGAGCAGCCGCGGCAAATGTCTGGGCTAAGTCTAATAACCTCTCCCTTTCGACGAGCAGGGGTAGACGACGCGCACCTCGAGAACAACAACAACGACGACGATGTCGGCAACGACAAGGACAAGGACAACACCCCCAGCTGGGGTGACAGCATATCTTACTGTCCCTTCTATGAAGCAATATGGATGTTTGTGTGTGTGCACAAAACTAATAAAATTTTCAGTCTGCGCTCTTCATTATATATGTATGTGTGTACGGTTGTCAGATTCTAATGCAGCTTCACTAATAGCGCGAATCACCTATCTGTCGTATGCTGTCTATTACTGCAGAATAAAGCTTCGGAATATTCTCGATCATGCATATCGAAGAAAGAAGAGAGATTTCTTAACAAATCCTAGTATAATTTCAATAAAATTTAAAGAAAATTTGGTATTATTTTATTCCTTAAAGCATTATCCAAAATTTGTTAGACAAAATTATTTTAATAACCGCATGAAAATCTTTGTTTGGTGTTCACGTTCATCCAGGCACTAATAAGGTCAACGGAGTGTAGGGCACATCCTCAGAATGTAAACGTGCGCAATAAAAAGCAGACAGTCAAAGTGCTTGACGGAGCAAAGAGACCAAGAGAAACTGGCACATTGGTATCTAACTCGAAGTTAAGAGAACTCAATTATTAAATTCACATGTAAGCTAATATTTATTATCCTTACAAACTTCATTCTGATATAAACATGTTGTTTTTAATGTATAACAGAGCTTGCAAACAGTTTTAATCAAACACAATTTTAAGGACTCTCACATTTGCATATGTAAGTATGCTTATTGTCCCACTGTAAGGTGGTCGATGGCTCGTCGCCAGCCAAATGTCATTGCTCGACGCCAGTGAGCTTAACCTTGAAAGTTTAACTTCCATGCCATCAACGCAAAAAGGACGAACGAATGAGAGAGTAAGAGAGCGAGAACGAGAGCGATGAGGACAAAGAAAAAGGAACAGAGAAAGTAGGAATAGTGCATACAGCAAGTCGATGGCCTTTTTCACTGACTCACAGCCCTGTATGTATGTCTGCGTTGATGTATGTGTGCATGGTCAAATTTACATACACTATACTATCTTTAAAGGCATATTATAAGGCACATAATCCTCTGTACTATTTAATATCGTATTAAAAATGGTGTAGGACACATGTTTTTTCAAAATGTACATATCTTAGATATAGCTACAACTATAATGCAAACAAACAGCAACTTGAATGCTTGGAATAGATTTTAAGCTATTGCAAAAAATAAGAATTTAATATGAGGTCAAATATCTAAGGCAGAAACTATCAAACATCCAAACAGCACAGCATACCAATTGGTTTGGCAAAAAAAGAGAAAGCGAACTTCCGTTAAAGATCACTAAGCACAAAACGTTCGAGATGGAGACAAAAACAACAACAGCCGCATCGAAGAGCAACATAAAATTGCCAACAGCGAACAGCAAACAGCAACAGCAACATCAGCAGCAGCAGCAAAATAATGAAACTGGGTCGAACGTTGCATCTGTTAAAAGCAAACCGTGTTTGGTTGCAACATGTTCGATCTTGCTTGCAATCTTATCCAATCCAACATGTTGTAGACACAAGTGTATGTTTGCATGCCATGCAATTGATCTTTACAGGGCGATTCATGGAGCTTTGGACCTTCCAGCAAGAGCATTCTTAGAGCTCAGAACATGAGTGAGTGTGTTGTGGTCGAAGGAAGCGACAGTTCAAGTTTCACTGTGAATGACGTGGTCACAATTTCAAGACGCTTCTGCAAATGCTTATGTAAATTGTGGATTTTCGAATGAAAGAAATAATATAATTTAGAATTAAAAACAAAAACACATTATACATTATACATGTATGTACAGACTCATATAATTTGACGACGGCCACGCCCACCCAAGCACACTGCTGAGAGCGCAACAGAAAGGCATGAGCAAAACAAAAAACCCAAAAATTTGAGGTGCAAATAACAGGTAAGAACATTGTTACTTAACATGCAGTTCAAATTTATGTAAGTGCGCTTATTACTCATATTTTATTTTTAAAGCATTTATCATATGCACACGTATGTATGTACATATGAATGTATATCATTAGTTCATTAGTTTATTAGTTCATTTTCCCATTTGCTCCCAACTTTTTGATTCTTGATTCCTTTTTGTTATTGTTTTTGGGACTTTGCTCTCTTTGAGAAGAGCACAAGATCTCGAGGCTCTCTTCCGCCAACGTCGTTGCTCCGTTACTTTTTTGAGTCCTCTGACTCCGGTTCTGATTCCGTTGTAGATTTCGACAACGTTTCGCTGCTCACTCCGATTCATTCATAATATTGACAGTTCTCCTGCCGGCTCAACAAAAAAAAGCTCAAACGCCAAACACAAGTGACTCACCCATCGCGATTACACGCAATTCTCTCACGCGGAAGTCGTGGGACAACAAAACTACAATAACAACAACAAAGGCGATGCAATGTCGCATTGATGCTCCGTTACATTACGATGGATAATTTGCTCCTTTGTTTCACAATTATCTTGATTTAACACTTGAATACATACATGTCTGTATGTATTTATATGTGCGTGAAAGTAAATATATAATTATTCATGTAACAAAACATGTAAATAAATATTATAAAAATAACTACATATGTATGTATGTGTGTATGTATGTACATATTTACATTTTCTTAGCCTGTATGCATGCATGTATGGGTATATATGTATATGTCGATCTGAGCATTCATGCATTCATTCTTGATAAACGTATTAATAAATGTAATTGACATACATACATCCGAAGTGTGAACAATGATTCTTACATCATACAACCATTCAGATATATATGTACATATACATTCATACAAATGTGTATATATAACTATGCAAATTGTAAGGCAAAACAACTGTTTTACTTCTACGAGCGGAGCTAAAACAATCTCAAGGTCTACAGTCAGAGACATTTGCAATGTTGTGTGGGGTCAGGCAAATTCGAATGTGAATTCAAAATACATATGTCCATATACATGTGTATGTGTGCTCGCATGCAAACGTACTTACATAATGTACGTACGTAAGTATGTGTGTGTGTGGGTGTGTGCGAAAAAAAACTGCTGCTGGCCGGGCCCAGGTCCATTTCGAGGGCCCCGTATACCGGCATTAAGAATGAAATTGACGCAGCAGTAGCTGTAGCTGTAGCTGTTGCTGCAGTTGTTGCTTTTGTCTCTGTGCGTGTGTGTGTGTTTTATAACTCCACACTCGGTGGCGTCTGGTCCGTAGGTATCTGTTTTGCCAAGCAGCCGCAGTTCAGTTGCTGTCGGAGCGAACGATCGGCAGTAGGTTCAAGGCCAACGCCAGAAAGGTTCAAAATGCTCATGGTGCGTCTGTGTGAGTGTGAATGTGACCGTGTGTGTGTGTGCAGAGAGCAGGCATTAAAAAAGGAATGAGTGTCTCTACATGTCTATGTATATGTATTTGTGTGTGCCTTTACTTATGCGTGTGTACACCTACACCACGCCCACTTTCTGTATGTACACATGTGTTTATATACGCTCATACGTACGTATGTGTATGTGTGTATGTATATATTTTTGCATATGTATAACACAAACCTTATCGCTGGTCAACAACACCATTTAGTGTCGCTTATGTAATACGATCCTAAATGGGGGCGCAGATAAAGACACAGCTTGCAGTTCCAGTGTAAATACGGATACACATGCACATGCATATATGTATGTATGCATATATATACACGCACACAGCTTTATTTATAAGTTTATGTACATGAGTGTGTGTGCATGGCAAGACTACATTCTAGATTACATAAAGCAACAACAGTCTACAATGAGATCAGACAGCGACAGAAATGCAGTCCGAACAAAAATTCTTACTCGCCCTCTCATACAGTCGCATGTTCGTTCGAGCGACCAGTGACGAGCGACGAGCGAAAAAAATGTTCTCTTTTTGCAAGCACGAAAGGCGCAGCCGCTGCTGCGGTGTGCGTGTGTGCGTATGTGACTGTATAAGTGTGTTCGGTTTGTTTTGTGCGGCAGCAGAGTTAATGCACTCCAAAGAGAAGTTCAAGGCTGAACAAATCAGTCGCTCACTCAGTTTGTTCATTTTCATGGCGTCAAGGTATACATACATACACACATATCAACATATGCACACACACTTCGTACAGTATGTGTGTAGATATTCAGATCAGAGCGAATATACTCAGACATGTATGTGTATTTATTTCCAGTAAGATCATTTTAGCTGCAGCGCAAACAAAAGCAGCAAGACCAAGAAAAAGCGAAAGAATAAGTCTTAAATTTAGTAGCATTATAGGCCTGTCCTTATGTACTTACATAAATACATAGATACAAACATAGCTACATAAAGATAAATATGTATCGACGTAGAAGTTGGCACTTAATTGCTCAGCTGGAGGCAGAGCTTAAGCCTCAAATATAACTGTTGCATATGTAAGTAAGTATTTGTGTGTATGCAATCATACATGTGCAGACACATACCCTGCATCAATTGCATGCATTAAAAACTATTGCTACTGCTTCTAGTAGGCATAATTTGAATAATATATGCTAATATTTTTATATTAACTACGTCAATATTTGAGTAGAGTCAACAACAACTTATCCAAGGGGCAAGTCATATTTATATCACATTCAATCGTTTTTTTCGTGCTTGGCTATTGCGAAACGCAATATTGTATGAGTAAGAAGCGTAAAGAAATATAACAATAGTAGAATTTAGAAAGTTACTCAACTGTTTATATTCATTTAATACAATTTAAAAGTGTGTAAAGATTTCGAAAGCGTCTTTTTTATACGTTCTACATTTCTGGAAAAATACGCATTTAAAAGATATATTCTTACGTTATTGGATATTCAGACATTGAGAAGCTATATTGAAACTGTTACAGGGTACCTTTAAGTCGCGCAATCCCGAAACAAACATTCTTGTTCACAGCAATTGCTGAAACGTCTACAGTTCAAAGTTCACTACTTGCTTACCATAAATACGGTCATACATGCAACTATTAATTCTTTAAATCACCAAATAAACCAAATGCATACTTATTTCTGTTACATTTATTGCATATTCATATGCATATGCTTATGCATGTATGTAAGTATGTGTGCATTTGTGTGCGCAATTCTTTTTGTTTGATATTTCTTCTTCTTCTTTGCTTTGGTCAACAAACACAAGACTTAAAAACACATATTGACATTCATGCACACAGACGCGGATATGGATATGTATATATCAATAATTACATAGCTTAGGTCAGCGTCGCTGCCGCGCTAACTAAAGTTCACTCTTATTGCATGGAAAGTTCAAGTTTTGGACTTCTCAGATTTGGATGGTTACACACGTTGCTGTTGTTGTTGTTGCTGATATTGGCATTGCTCAGGCTGGGCAACTGCGCAAATTGTTTTTACTAAACGGAGAGCGCGCGATTAAGTGAGAGAAAGCGAGAGAAGAAGAGAGAGTGAGAGTGAGAAAGAACAGTTCTGGTTTATTGAATGACCAATCAACCTACTGTGTGATGCGGGCTGTGACTGCAAACGCGGCTGCAGCTGGTCATTGGGGATTGGGGATTGGGGATTTGGGTCTCCCTTTGCCCGGCATCTGTTGTTGTTGTTGTTGGCGCTCTAAATTTAGCATTTCTGAAGAATTTGTGTTGAAAGAACGCTGGCTGCGCCGCTGGCATTTTCTTCTATAAAAGGGATAATACGTTGTTCTGCCTTGTCGTTCTAGTGTTGGTATATATAAACACTTAAATTGCGCGCACACACACAAACAAGTTCTTACATGCAGAAATTAATGTGTGTACATATGCAAGCGTGTATGTATGTATGTATATTTGCACATTTGCACATGTGCCTGAGTGTGTGGGTTCCTGTATTGCTCCTCTCTTTGGCTCTCTCTCCTTCGTTCTGCATGTGCATTCATGTTCATTGCCTTGCTGCGCATTATATTCTTATTCTCCGTTTATTTCGTAATAGCCGCCATCGGGATGTCGCGGCCTATGGTGTTGGGAAAAGACTTTGTTCTCTGTATATGTATGTATGTATGTAAGTATGGGACGGCTGTAAGAGAGATCGGCAAATTGACTCTTTGTTGGGAAGACAATTGCGGTTCGGATCTTACACAAACAGAAATGCACACATACATTTGTATGTTTGTATGTAAACATGTTATTGCGTATGTACGAATTAATTTAATTTAGAAAATAACGTCAAGTGCAAATAATTTCTATTTGGCAACAAACGGTAGCAGAAGAAGTAGCTGAACATAATGGCAATAGCAAAAGCGACAATAGTTACTGTAGAAGCAACAACAATTAGTCAAGTAGCAAAGACATCAGCAGCGGCAGCAACAACGATAGAAATTTGGAAAGTTTTAGTTGCCGAAATGCATAATTCATTTGGCTTGCTCGACGTACAGTTGACACATTGGCAATAGACGACACAATTGTAAATGTCTGCCCTAAGAATGAAGTCGCAGCGAGGCAAAAAGCTAATACCAAAGCTAAAGCGCTGATGGCCTACAGCCCACAACCTAGAGCCAAGAGCCCAGAGCCCATAGTTGAACTGAAAGCAACTCACGATCAGCGAAGAGAAGAAGCATAAGAAATGTACATAAGATGTCAAAACAACAAATGAAGCGCATTGTGCAAAACTTTTACTCTGGCCTCGGTCTTGCTGTGGTTATTGACACCACAGCGCATGCAATACATACATAAATATGTAGAAATGTGTAAGTGAGTGTGAGTGTGAGTGTGAGTGCGAGTGTGTGCTTGTGTGTATGTACTTATGGATACGAGTAGCTTCTACAAGAAGAAAAATTAATTAAACAATTGGCGTAACACTTTCTCTTCTTGAGCAATAAAATCAAAACTGAAGATCTTTATAGCGCTGCTTTAATGAGCATTGGGCGTGAGTGAACGTTCTAAACCGGTGTGTGTCTCTTGCAACCTCTCACATTATTGTTTTCACCAGTTGGAGAGCTCAAATGTAGAACAGCCGTTGAAACTAAGCCATACATACGTAAATAGCTCTACACACACATGCAAACACGCATGCATAGCTAGAGAGTGTGTTTTTGTGCTCGCACACACACAAGCAAACAACTCAAACGAAAGCTTAAAGCAGCGACGCAGCATGTTTGAGTCGCAACCTGCATGAAAGCCAGGGCCAAAGCCAGAGTCAAAGCCAATGCTAAAGCCGGGCACTAGGTAAAGCGAGAGCAATTCAAACGCCATTGACTGCAGCAAGACCGCCAACCGGTTTCTTGTGCTCTGAATTTGAAATTCGGTTTGTGTTTTAAGCAGCGCGAAGACGAGCCGAGGTGAGTAATGACGCGCTTGAGCTTTGTTACGTTCTTTAGCTGATCTTGCCGCAGCAGAAGTTTCTTTAGTGAGCGAATGTGTGAGTTTGAGTGTGTGTGTGTGTCTGATTTAGTGAGTTCGCCGTTGGGGCCGCTGCCACGGAAGGCAAATACACAAATCCGTTATTTGACCCAATTCTAAACTGGAATTGAAAGACGAAAAACTTCAAGCCCAAAAAAGTTGCAGCGACAGAACGTAAACGTTAAGAGAGTCGCGCAGCTACATATGTGTGCGTGCACACACACATACACCGATGCATTTGTTGTGTGTGTGGCGTTGTTGTTGCTGCTGCTGCTGTCACGCGTGTTCATGTGTTCGTGTGTCTTGCGTGAAAGTTTCGTAATTACATGATGTCTGTGTTTGTTAATCGTGCTCGGACGGCCTACTTTGCCGGAGAAAGTAAGAACGAGCCCGAGCTGGTCGAGTGAGCGTGTTGTAGCATTTCTTTCTTTACCATCATTCTTATAGTAATTGATTACATAAGACGAAGACGTTTGCGCTCTTTGGGTCGCCACTTTAACTTTGCGTTGCGTTGCGTTGCGTTGCGCTGCTTAGCGTTGCGTTGTCATCTGATTGAGTGACGGAGTGACTGAACGGCCGAACGTCTGAACGACCGAACGACCGAACGACTGTGCCGCCCATTGATAGCCGCTCTTGCGGTTCTCGTTCTCAGCTCTGGCACAGTGAGCATAACGGTAATATGGACTTAAAATGTGTCTATGATAATGCTGTTTACCTAATTCTGAAAACTTGTTTGGCACTCACTGTCTCTCGTTGCGCTAATCGCTGTGTATGCTTTGTGTACCATTTTCACCGCTTAGTATTTGGCCTGATTTACTTTATACGCACACTAACGCACACTGGAGCATAAAAGTATGTATATGGGTATATAGGTGATTTATGTTTTTTTTGCGTTACGTAATTGCTTTTAACGTCGATTAAGAACCCAAAACAAAAAGCGGTTACAATCAGCTATCCTTTAATAAGTTCTTTGGGGCTCAGGATAAAAATCTTTCAGTTTGACTTAAGAATCATGAGATATATATATATGAGTTACGCCAAGTTTAAATATACTCATTCTTATATTACCAAAGAGGACTTGCTTATAACTTATATAAGTATAAAGTAATAGATCGCTGTATAACACAATAATCTACCAATATATCTGTATGATATACTATATATGGATACCCTATTATGATATTTAATTCAAGAAAAGGTTTGTTTCAAACACGTAGTTACACTAGAAGTTACGTTACACTAAAAACTTAGCATGTTTGCTGCAATATTGCCAATGAACAGTTATTTTTTTATCCTTAAACTATGCTAAATCGTCGAGTTAGGAATGTTTCCTTGATAATTTGTCAACAAAATATTTTGTATTGCAGATCAATTATAAATTTGATCTGTGTTTAAGTATTTATTAAAATAAAAATATAATTTTTCATTCACATTTTTGTTACGCCGAGTAAAAAATTCATTCTCGTAATATCTATTTAGAAATGTTGAAAATTGTTGTATATGTTTTTTGTTTATGTTAATATAAGGGAAATTCTTTTCAACATTGATTTTAAATGGGTATATTAAACTCATGTCGAGTACACAGAGTGCAAATGGAACGCAATTCCAAGCGTGAGTAGCTCCATTGAACTATGTGTATATATGTATATATATTTATATATTATATTATATTTCATAATGCTTAGCATCATTTAACAGCTTATTTTGGATAGTTGGCAAATTAACATCAGTTGATAAAAACTTTGGTTTAGATTTCGCAGAGGCAGCAAACAAGATATGTGAAATTCTAATATAAATTGCATTAAAAGCAATGAAGAGTACAGGGTATAAAAAGAAAGCAAGCTTTAAGGTTGTCCGTCATGTTGTTGCTGTTGTTTTTGTTGTTGTTGTTGCCCTTGTTGTTGGTACAGCTATAGCTATTATTATTGCTCTTGCTGCTGAGCTTTGCGTCGCTGTCGCTGCGTGCATTGACTTTCCATTCGTCTGATAGTATGCGTGTGTGTGTGCGGGGGACAGGAGATCTGACGCGAAAGTCCGACCGAAAGATAATTGTGTATGTGTGTGCGTATTATTTTGATTATTCTAATATTTGTTTTCGGTTAATTTCCTATCGAAATAAACAATTTGTAGACTTGGAGATACACACATACAAACATACATACACACAAAAACACATAAATACATAAATACATACATACACATATATTTAATAAAATAAAGCGCAATAATATCAAATCCAAAACAACATCCAAATGGAAGAAAAAACATGAAATCAATTTCAGTGTACTTTAATATGAAATACGATGAGAGTACATACACACACATACAGACACACTTATGTATGTCCATAAATATGACGAATTTCTTGCATTTACCCATTAATAACAAAGGCAAAAACAATAACAACTACGAAGCGCAAAAGTTGCACGATAAAAAGAAAGCAGAAAGCGATGTCGCCCGTCCCCCTTTTCATTCCGTTCATATACGTATGTATGTGTGTGTGTGTCTGCGCGTAGATGTTTCCACATATGACGAGCAAGTTCTGCACGACGCAAGAGAGCACCTATTATCATTACACTGACGCGCTCTCTCTCTCTTTTTGCCTCCCTCTCTGGCTCTTCATTGCCTTCTTTTCTCCCCACTCACGCATGAGCTTTTTTTTTTTTTGGTTTTTGGTTTTTGGTTTTGCAATCGATCATTGAACTTTGGTTGTGAAAACTAGAGCAAGACCCAAATTTCTTCAAAGCTTCGAGTCTTCGATACGGTCGCGCATGTAAGTGTACACACACACACATACGTACATACATGTAGCTATTTATGTATGTATAGAGAAGCAAATGTATAAGTAGCTTATTTAATTGTGTTATCAGCTTCCTTCTCTTTTGCTCTTATTCTTCGATTGCCGCTTTCTTTCTTGGCCGCTACGATTGCGTTTGCTCTTTATGTCAAATGTGTGTCCCAAGCTCTAGCAGTCCGATAAATAAACAAGTAAGAAAGCTCTAGGGGTGCCCGACTAGGAGATACCCTGATCCCAGTCCTCTGAGTTTTTTTTAAATTTTCCGTAGTTTGTATCGAGTATTCAAAAAAAAAAGAAAACAAATAAAAATCAACATTGCGAGACCAGGATTCGAACCCGTATTATTTGCGCAACGTGCACAAACTCTACCAACACCGCCACTTCATAACTAAAAAAAAAAATAGAACAGTAAAAAACATTTCATCTTCACTGGTCTCGAACCCGGCCCAAGCGGCACACGAGCGGCGCCTCTACCAACGCAGCCACTGCCCTTCTTACGCGAGACGTTGCAAATTTGAACATAAGTAGCAGCAATAATTCAGCACAATTCAATCGCAATTTCAATTCTTGGAATAGAAAAGAAAACACGCATTTGAATGTATGTGTGCACACGCATAGGAAAAATGCGTGCGCGTGGCGCTGCTTACATGTGCTTTTGCAAATTAGCCAAACGTTTTGTTTAATAACTTCTGTTTTACTTAATGGATTTTAATGAAATTTTCAGCATATGATCTACATATCCTATTGGCATGGTTGAGATGCAAACGCCTTTACATAATGGCCCTAGTTCCAACTAAACTTAAATTCTAAGAATATGGGGGAATTTGGAGCCGGTATCCAAAATCCAACAAAAATCAAAATTGCATAAAATATACATAAGACTAAATACAAAATTTGGAAGCTCTAGCTCTTAAGACGTTCGAGATATTATTTATTTACTGCATTTCAATAATGTTTTTATTCGATAACAATTAAATGTGAATAGTTATCGAATATTTGAAACAAACTTGACCTGCGCGTGCTATACACGGACCTACAAAAAAAATTTCAAGTCTCTAGCTCTTATAGATGCTGAGATCCACGCGTTCACACATACGGACAGACGGACAGACGGACAGACGGACAGACGGACAGACGGACAGGGCTCAATCGACTCGGCTTGTCGTCCTGATCAAGAATATATATACTTTATGGGGTCTGCCACGCCTCCTTCTGCCTGTTACATACATTTGCACAAAACCATTATACCCTGATTTCCCATTTTTAATGGGATCAGGGTATAAAAAAAAAATAGAACAGTAAAAAACATTTCATCTTCACTGGTCTCGAACCCGGCCCAAGCGGCACACGAGCGGCGCCTCTACCAACGCAGCCACTGCCCTTCTTACGCGAGACGTTGCAAATTTGAACATAAGTAGCAGCAATAATTCAGCACAATTCAATCGCAATTTCAATTCTTGGAATAGAAAAGAAAACACGCATTTGAATGTATGTGTGCACACGCATAGGAAAAATGCGTGCGCGTGGCGCTGCTTACATGTGCTTTTGCAAATTAGCCAAACGTTTTGTTTAATAACTTCTGTTTTACTTAATGGATTTTAATGAAATTTTCAGCATATGATCTACATATCCTATTGGCATGGTTGAGATGCAAACGCCTTTACATAATGGCCCTAGTTCCAACTAAACTTAAATTCTAAGAATATGGGGGAATTTGGAGCCGGTATCCAAAATCCAACAAAAATCAAAATTGCATAAAATATACATAAGACTAAATACAAAATTTGGAAGCTCTAGCTCTTAAGACGTTCGAGATATTATTTATTTACTGCATTTCAATAATGTTTTTATTCGATAACAATTAAATGTGAATAGTTATCGAATATTTGAAACAAACTTGACCTGCGCGTGCTATACACGGACCTACAAAAAAAATTTCAAGTCTCTAGCTCTTATAGATGCTGAGATCCACGCGTTCACACATACGGACAGACGGACAGACGGACAGACGGACAGACGGACAGACGGACAGACAGACAGACGGACAGGGCTCAATCGACTCGGCTTGTCGTCCTGATCAAGAATATATATACTTTATGGGGTCTGCCACGCCTCCTTCTGCCTGTTACATACATTTGCACAAAACCATTATACCCTGATTTCCCATTTTTAATGGGATCAGGGTATAAAAAGATTTTGTTGGTCTCCGATAAGAACTAATAATACATATTGTATATGTTTGGATTGACTATAAGAACATATGTATGTTTGTCTACAAGTGAGTACGTAATACACACACATACATACATAATTACGAAAGTGTGTCACAAAGAAATCACAATGAAGAAGCAAACATCAAATTTAGATAATAGGTGTCCATCTGTGTGTGTGTGTGTGTAAATATGAAAAAAGCTTCAAATCTGTTTACCGTATTTGGAGTTCGTTTTCAGTTTAGAACTTATGAAGTAAGTTCGTAAGCGATCGTTTTCAACTTTGCGTGAAAGTTATAAGCAACAATTTTAGTTGGGGGTTTTGGTACGCTTTGGCTTGGCGAAATGACGGCGACAGAAGATGATGAGAGCGACTGAGCAAGTGAGTGAGTGAGTGAGTAGCTGACTACGTGTGCGTCTGCGGCAAGTTCATTCACATTTGCACTCATTACGCGGCCAAAGCCGAAAACCAAAACCAACACCAGCGCTGACGGCGACGTCGATGCCGATGCCGCTGCCGCTGCCGACGCAGACGTCGCTGCTCTTGAAAATGAAACTGCTGCGAGCAGACGAAAGCTTCCCAAGTGTCGTCTCTCTCTCTCCCTCTCTCTCTCTTTCGATTCGGCATCGAACTAGACATGGATATGCATTGATTTATTTATGCTCGCAATTGTTGCATCTGCCAGCTGACCAAAATGACGCCTAATAGCCATAATTGCCAATTGCCATTAGAACTCCAGGTAAACGATGAGTGGGTGCAGCCGATAAGGTAACTTTCGAGAAGGCCTTCTGTGTCCGTCTGGGCATTACTCCTGCCAGTTGCGCTGGTTCTGCAACGTGCCAGCTATATAAAATGTATATTGCGAAATGCTTGCTTAACCTATCCAGCCCCCGTTAGCCGCCCTCAAACGCCATCACCTGTTCAGTAGGCCAGTCCGAAATCGCATCGAACATGCTGTCACGTTTGCCGCCCTGGTCGACTCACGTTTTTCCAACAGCGCAGCTAGCTTCGCAACGTCTCGCACGGCAAACAGGTTGGAACATGTTGCATGTGCCGCTGATTGGCGGCCAACGTAACGCCGGGCTGGAGTGACAGATGGGATAGGTTAAGAGGATATACATACGTATGCATGGAGGGGCTGGCGAGAGGGCAACGACGACGCAGATATACCTGAGGGCTGCAGTTGCTTTGGTAATGACTCAAGGCATGCTTTCTCACGTTGCATAGCCAGCTCCAACACACACAACTCTCCAGAAAAAAACGTTAGCGTTGAAGCGCTTTCGAGGTCAAATTGGGTGGGCGAATGACTTGGCTCCAGCGAGTGCCGATCATTGCTTAGAAAAGTTTCTTTGCTTGTCGTGCAGCTAGCAGAACAAACTACACACACACACACACAGTGGTATCCATGTGTGAGTGTTAGATATAAAGCTTGAACCTAAAAGCAAATGCAGTTGGACGTTTCTAACTTTCTAGCAGATAATGGGGTCAACCAAATTACATATACACAAGCATACATACAGACACCTCCCCACACACACACACACGCGTGTAAGCTCACTTGGTAATCTAGAATGATATAAAAATCAAGAGTAATTAGAAAATGCCCAAGTTATTAGTCTTTTAGATGTTAATCTACATCATATGCTGATGCTCGCTTTATGTACAGCAAGTGAGTATATTAGTTGTGAGTTGCCAGCTTAAAAGTCTTTAAGAGTATAAAGATTTCTTTGAAAAGAGTATTAGCCAGTCGGCTATACGCTACTCCAACTTGCAGTTCATTTGCTTAAGAGTTCATAGTTCTAACTGTGTGAGATAACTTAAACCCATATTTAACATAAATTAATATATATGTAGAGTATTTCGTAGTCTGTCATAGCCCACTCTAAGATGCACTTCCTTAACTTAAGAGTCCATTAAGTACATTGTATCTGAGTTATATATATTTTGACTAGTTTTATTTTTAATTAATGTATGAGTAGAGTATTGAGCAGTCGGTTATGATCTACTCAAACTCTCAATTTATTTGTTTCAGAGTCCAGAATGTTTCACAGTTGCGTAAGATATCCTCAATCTATACTTATCATAAATTAATATATATGTAGAGTATTGTGTAGTCGGTCATAGCCTACACTAAAATGAAATTCTTTTGTTTGAGGCTGCATTTAGTAGATTCTAACATAGTGAAATATCTTTTAGCTATATTTACTTTAAGTACATTTCCGAGTAGTGTATTGATCAGTCGGCTATACTCAGCTTGCATTTTCAATGCTTTTGCTTAAGAGTTCAATAGGCTTTTTAACTGTATTTAGCGTTAGTTAAACTTTAAAACAGAGTATTGTTTAGTCGGTTATAGCCTACTCAGGCTATCTGTAACTTAGCCCAAGTAAAGTATTTATTGCTATTAACAATATTAGCCTATAATTAGTTTCTGGAAAGAGTATTGCGTAGTCGTTTATAGCCTGCCTAAGCTTAATGTTCCTTTAGCTAAATTAAGTTGATCTCTTGTACTTTTTTTAAAAGTAAGAAATAATTACTTGAAATTGTATCTGGTTAGCTAATCAAAAGCAATACACAGACCTGTTAATGATACCAATTTCTGCCAGTAATTCGCCCTAGATGCACCCATATATACAGTCTATATGTAATACGCTCTGTTTCGGCTTCTGTTTCTGTTTCGAATAACAAATTCTCGACTTCATTTCATGCGCTATTATCGCACTTGATAAATGCACACACATGCTCTCTCTCCCTCTCTCACTCACTCACTCACATGTCCGTGCACATTTTATAAAGCGGAACTTTCGCAAAGCCCAGAACAATTGCATAATTCCTGCACTCGCCGAGCGACAAAGTTTTTACGTCTTTGCACAGAGCTGAATATTCAAAAAAATAAATATGCAAATAGCTGAAATTAGCATTAATTATTGCTTAGGCAATTCGAATCGACGCTGTAATACCCTGTGAACATTTGGCTGTCCTATATAATATATATTACGTATACATATCTTTCCATGTCTGTGTTTCAATTCATGCGATATAAACTCAAGAATTTTGTTGTTTTTTTATTTCTTTTATTTTGGTTTCTTGTTTTCCCTTTTGGATTTTGTAATTTTTTAAAAGCTGAATGCATAATAAAATTCTCGTAATTTCAGTTGATTGCAGCGTGAGTCAAAAATTTAAAAACATTTTTTTCTCTCTGGCTCTTTGCTAATAATTTTTACACTGTAATTAATTTCTAGGCTAAATAAATATTTACATTCACAGTTAATTGTACAAATTCTTAATATTTAACTACAAAAATGAAATTTATTTTGATTTATTTTATTTTCAAATTCTTTATTTTTAAATTTAAATTTTTTTTATTTTTTTTATAAAATATTTATATAAAATATTTGAAAAAACCCAAATTATATTTTTATTTTTTTAAATTATTTATTTTTTAATTTGGATTACATTTCTATTTTAGCTTATTTTATTTATATTAAATATTTGAAAAAAAAAAACATAATTAAATTTAATATAGAATATAATTTATTTAATTTTTATTTTAAATACAATTTTCCAGATTTCATTCTAGGCTTCTATAGAAACCTAAATAAATCTACCTACCTAAATAAAGTCCATTTGGATTTGCGTTCAGACTAAATCTTATTCAATCTGTAAAACTGTTATATAATTGGTATTACGTTTAAAGATTACTTAAAAACAAACAATTGGATTGCCATTGTAAGTAAATCTGGTTCGTTCTCTAAGAGAATCGCTCGATTGTTCTCTTTTAATGTGCATTCCAATTGGATTTAACTGCTGACTAAATTAATCTCTCAATAGTGCCCAATAAGGGTACTTTCCAATTGGTTTTACTAACTACATCTTGTTAGCTCTCTAATAGAATGTCTCAAGTTTTCTTTTTTAATTCACATTCCAATTGGATTCAGATTCAAACAAATTTGTTTCCACCTGAAAATTCCAACCAGATCTTTTTCGTTTTGCAATTGCGTAACGAATAAACTGAGTGTTAAAGAGAATGCCCATCAGCCGATCAATTGGAACAAGTCTCTTTTTAACGAGCTGTTTCTCTCTCTGTAGGAGCGTAACCAATATACACCATTTCAGCACTTTTGACATGGCGGTATCATAGTAAGAATAAGAATGACAACAACAGTCACAATAACAATTCCAAATCAAGCGCAAAAAGTAGGCAACACGCTCATTTCCATAGCGGACTCAAGTCGCGAACATGTGAGCCGATGTCGCGGGAGCGTTGCACTGTCGGCTGCACATTTCGCGACACGTGATCAGCGCCAGCGCCCGTCCAGTATCAAGTATAAATAGCCCATTGGCTTTGCTATAACTTGCCAGCCCTTCGGGGGCGTGCCGGCAGTGGGTGGGCAGGGGGATGCCAGCACCAAATGCTAGCTGGCTGCCAGGCTGCCTGATGGCTGAGCGGCCCAGCCGTTTACTACCGATAGCTAGTATTACGCTGTTGTTGCCTCTGCGCTGCCGACGTCGACGCTGTTTCGTAACAATCTGACGTCTTTTTCACAAACACAAACAGAGGCACACACACACACACACACACACACAGTCACAGCAAGCCAGTGTAGTCAGCAGTACGGTAACAGCTTACAAGCAGCCCAGCTAGCTACCCACCACCCCCTCCCTTGGCCCCCTACCCCAACCACACAACGTGAGCATATCCCGCATGTCGTGTGCCCCGCCTTCACTTAACCAATAAGCGCATTTTTTGCTGATTAGACATGTGATTTGAGCAACGGCATATTCTTATTGGATCACTTCGAATTCAGATTGACATTTCGGATATGAACTCTCTCGTCAGAAAACATGTGTTGCCTCTGCTGTTGCTGCTGCTGCTGCTTAGATGCGCTCAAGTTGGCAGCAACGGAAATGGCGCGATTGGACGGCCCACGTGAGAGTCCGGGCTCACGTGTACCTGTTGCTCGAGCTGCAACTAAAGCAGCAGCAGCTGCATTTGCAGTTGGAATTGGAATTGGAACTGCGCGACGAGTTGATTTTGTAATAAAGCGAATTATTTAACCAGTCAGCCGGCCAACCAGCCAGCCTGTCCGTCGGCTTGAATTTATGAATCTTAATGTTGTTGACTGAGTAATTAAAGGGTATCTGCTAGCTAATGCATTTATGATTTATTTGTTTACCTTTTCAGCACTTTATGCGGGTTTTCAAATGTATTTTAATCGCAGTCGAATGCTTTTATTGTCGTCAGGCACAAAAATGTAATATTAATTATAATTCTATATATATATATAAATTTATAAATGATTATGCAATCACAAACTCATATAGGAATGTTTCTCTAATTAGAATGTTAAATAGAAATGAGACAAGACAAATACATTGAGACAAGTTAAATGTATGTAAAATTTGACTCAGGTTCTAAGTGAAATGCGCATTCTTATTGGATCTTTCGTTCTTATTGACATTGGTAGCTTGCGCTCTTTACTGGATTCTATTACAACATGTTCGTTGTTCGAAGCTGTCTTAAGCGCGACTTGTTTCAAATTTCCTTTGTTTTCTTTTATTCTTTTGTTGGACATTTCTCTAAATATATTAACTGATAAGAGGATATGTCTTACTTACGCTTATCAGTAGCAATATTCGTTATTTTCTTTAACGCTTTTGTTTCTTATTTCCCTGTTTGTTTTTATGTCTATCAACTCAGTAGACATTGACACACACACACACACATTCATTATCTCATTAAGTATATTTAATACTTAAATTTCTTAGAATTGACAATTATGCATTGAGTGCCCCTACATCGTTTCGCCTAATCAAACTGTCATTCGTTCAGTTCGTCAATCAGTCAATCAAACTTATAGAGCTTACATCATATCGCTCGAGTTGTTGCTATTGGCCCATGACCTTCGCACTGCAATTTCCTTTAAAATATTATTTTTCTGCCTATGCCGCAGGCATATGTATTTATACGCAATATTGTCTTAGTCACAATTCTGTTACCCCCCTTTTTGCAACTTTGTTTTCAGCTGTGTCCTCTAGACTGACTGATAAGACAACGACGATTATCAAGCGTCAAATGTAAATATAATTTGTGATTATATAATTTGCAATGTTTGTTTCTTTATTTCAATCAGTATTTATCGCTGATTGCTGAGTATTAACTAATTAATTGATTTGCTGACTTCAGAGCATATTAGCTTATTAGATTGACAGTTCCGATTGGACTGTCTTTTTTGGCTAATTAGCAACAGCTTCATGGAACCAGAAGCTAAACTTAGATTGATTTGCATCTTGTTTGCATCTGAGAACGGTGCACAAATAGAAAATAGTACGAAAGGCACGACTAGCAGATACCCTGTAAACAACTCACACTCTAGCTATGTGCACTACTATGCATGCAAAGCAGCTACGAAAGCCTTTTATAGGGTATCTATAGTGTTCGGCAACATTGACTTGTTTTTCTTTAGGTGTTCTGTGTAAGGCGCTTGCGTCACCACAATTCATTTGGCACACACACATAGAGAACAATATGCATACATAGACATGTCTATATATATGTACCGTATGTATGTATGTTTGTATGTACATATACGTACGTATTGCAACGCAATATTCCAATAAAACACCTTCCGTCTTTATCACTGTCAGCGTCGTCGTCGCTGTCCCTCTTCACACTCGTCGCGTCCCGTTAGTTACACCCAGTGGACGGCACACGGCACAGTCACGTTCTAGTTTTCAAATGTGCAGCTCTAAACGATTTGAGATTGACGCTGATTACTCAACTATGGAGTGTACAGCAATGTGATCGGCTGCAACTTGGAGCGCGCAACAGGCAGCGTGTGTGAGTGTGTGTGCGCGTCCAACCAGAATCGAAGCAGGTAAATTTCACTTTTACCAATGCTTTGTAGTGCTGGTTCGAGCTACGAACATGTTCGGTCCATGTTCGATGTTCGCCAGCAGTCGCGTGTCGCTACTGCGTGCAGCGGCAACGTGACCGAGCGACGTATTGGACTGCGGCTGCCGAGTGAAATGCTTTTACAAATTCAATTGCGATTCAGCATTCGTTCGAAGCGGTTGTGGATGCGCTCGCGAGTCGCGTAATATTGTGAATGAAGTGCAGTCCGCTGCTACTGATAAAAGTCCCAGACAATAGCTAAAACAGTGAAACCGCTAGCAAGAACCGTTAAAAGTGTTTGGACTCGCCAAGCAAAATATAGACTTACAAGAACAAAACAGAGAACAGTTTAATCGTTACTGAAAGAAAAAAGTGAAAAAAAAAAACATTTATAAACTTTATAAATTCTGAATTCGAAATTATTCGGAAATTATTTTTCAACTATTTAAGTGCAATTGCATCAGAATTTTTTGCTGCTCTGATCGAAATGCGAAACTGTGTTAAATCCGCAAGATGAACAGCATTTGCGCTGCTTGGATAATTAACTGTGATTAGGCACGTGGAACATTATGTCGATAGTGAGACCGCAAGAGCAAAAAGTGAACATTTCCCAAGAGACTGCAACAACGAAAAGTTTGTTTATACTCAAAAGCAACAACAGCACAAGGAACAAAATATACGCGGATAAACTGTACAACAGCAGCATAGAACAAAGCAACAATAACAAAATCAGCAGCAACAGCAACAATAATAACATTTGTTATACGCAATCAGCAACAAATATAACAGCACAATGTAAGTGCAACAAGAATGAAAACATTCAAAACAAAGCTAAATTTCGTTAGTTTACAACGCAAAACAAAACTCATGCAAAATAAAGAGAATTAGATAAAGAGACAGGGAGAGAGAGAGAGAGTGGAGGAGAGAGCGCAGCAGCAGCGCGCTTAGTCATGTTGTTTTTGTGAATTTCGACACAAGCAGCGACTGCAGCAGCGCAGCGCAGCACAGCGTCGTCGGCGTCGTTGTCGCTGTCGTTGTTGTCGTCGTCTGTTGCTTTTATTTGTACCAATGTAGCTGCTGTCGGCGTAGGAGTCGTAGGGGTTGCCGGCGGCTGCGACGTTGGCAGCGTCTGGCTGCTGACGTGAGTAGCCAGTTTATGGGAACGAGAATAAATGTGTGCGTATGTGTTAGTATTTTAGTGTCTGTGTGTGAGTGTGTGTTGTAGCGCATTGAACTGCAAATGCCAATTTGATGGTCACGGTGAGGGTGAGGTGACAACAACAACAGCAGCAGCAACAGCAGCGGCAGCGCACAAGCACACAAACACAGAAGACCGACCAATCTCGCCGTGTGATTTCTTGTTTACGTTGCCATTGCCATTGTTATTTGCATGTGCCTGTGTGTGTGTGTCACGATGTGCATGCGAGAGTCTACGTGTGGTTGTTTGTGCTTTCGTTGTGCTGTCGTCTAATTCGCTGATTCTTGCATCATTTGCCGTAATCATTGTGTAAATGGATGTTCGCACTAAAAATGAAAGCAAATGTGCATACGGGCGATATTCGTACACACATACACAGGCACATACAGACATATATATATATATACGTTAGGTTCGAGTGGGTTCTTTGCGCTCAGAACGTAATTATTTTGTAAGGGCAAGCCAAGGCCAAGGACCAGACAAAGAGAGACATGCCCACTAACGTATGAATGTGTGTGTGTGTGTGTGCGTGCGTAGGTGTGTTTGTATGTGTGCTTGTACATATACTCTGATTGGACAGACACGATCGCTTTAGACTGTGTGGCGTTAGCTGCAATGTCTTTTGTTTTGACACATTCATTGCGAATGCGATTAGGGCCAAGCTAGCGATAAGATATGGCCAATAATAAGTAAAATTCGTGCCTAGATATCAGTCAAAAGTGTTAATTACGACCGAGTGGGTCCAGACGTTTAATAAAAGCAAATTAAATTATTTACGCCGTAAACTGAATAATACTAAAATTCAATATAATTTTCTAATAAGTATTTTTTAATATAAAATATTTAATTCATTTTTCGTGTTACCCATACTACTTGAGTTGGCTTATATCTGCATAACTGAAAGTAAACAAGAGTTAACAATTTTGCACTTGAGGCATTTACTGATCGAATTGAATTTGTCTTTGCAGTTGTGAACTTGAAGCAGGAGCACAAGCAGCAGCTTTACAGCCAGCCACAACAACAGCAACTGGAAGACAGGATCAGCAGTCGACTGGGGCAGGAGCAGGCGCACGTACTGATAGCCACGACACCGACGGCAATGCCCGAGGTGCTCGCAGGAACGCCCACCCAAAGCCACAATAAAGCCTCCGCTGTCGCTGCATCCGTAAACGGCTCCATGATGAGCAGCGTGCGTTTGGCAACCATTTCGCCGTCGCTGTCCATGAACGGCAGCTCCAACGAAGCCACAAATCGTAAGTTGAGCCTGAACCCAAGCCACACGCACAGGCCTTATTAACTCTTCTAATTTCCGCTGCAGTGCATCCTCTCTCCATGTACGGTGGGTCGATTAGCCCGCAGTCAAATGACAGCGGCATGTCGGACAGCCACACCCACAGTCTGGGCAAGTTTGTGCCGGGCAGCGCGTACACGGACAGCCATGGCCACAGCCTGATGGGTAAATCGAATGGACAGAGCAGCGGCGGAGGTGGTTCGCAGTCAACGCTGACCGCCGCACAGAAGGAGCTCTTCTCGCAACGCAAGCAGCGCGAATTCACGCCCGATAACAAAAAGGACGAGAGCTACTGGGACCGAAGGCGGCGCAACAATGAGGCGGCCAAGCGCAGCCGCGAGAAGCGACGTTACAACGACATGGTCCTGGAGCAGCGCGTCATTGAGTTGACTAAAGAGAACCACGTGCTCAAGGCGCAGCTCGATGCGATTCGCGATAAGTTCAACATATCCGGCGAGAACCTGGTGAGCGTTGAGAAAATTCTCGCTTCGCTGCCCACCAGCGAGCAGGTGCTGAGCAATACAAAGCGCGCCAAGATGAGCAGCGGCAACTCGTGTTCCTCCTCCTCCTCGGGATCCTCGCCCTCCGGCGCCGGCTGCAGCTCCCCAGCCTCGCACACACACAGTGGCTACAGCAGCAGCAGCAACAATGCCCCACCCCTCTCGCCCATCATCTATGGTCCCAATAGCAATGTCAACGTCAACGTCAATGCGGCCAATGGACGCGCCAACGAGTCCTTGACATCAGTGTCCAATAAGAGCGGTCATCACGTGGGTCAGCATGGCCCACCGCCGCCGGCTCCACTTCATTCCCAGCCTCATCCGCATCCGCATCCGCATCCACATCCACACCAGTACCACCAGCTGCAGCAGCAACAGCACCATCAGCAGGTGCAGGACGCTGCCCCCTCCACGATGGATACGCACAACCGCCCGCCGACCAACGCCATTGCCAATCTCCATGTGCTGCAGCAAGCGCTTCACCGCAACGTCAGGCCCGAGGATCTGGACAGCCTGCGCAAGGTGGTGGCCGTTGGCGCTCTCTATAACGCAGCCGCAGTGGGAACGGCATCACCGGCAGGCGCTGCAATATACACGCCTGCAACTGTAAATGCATCTTCGCCCGCGTCTGCCTATGTGGCCATCAGCAAGGACCAGCTGGAGGCTAACTATCTGCACAGTCACAGCGTGGAGGGCGCCGTCAGCAGCAGTGCGGTCGATGCAGTGAGCAGCTCCTGCTCCTCGGTCGTCAGCTCGGCGGCAGCCAGCGTGCTGAATCTGTCCAGGCGCGCTTGCTCACCCAGCTATGAGCACATGCTGTCCTCGACCACATCGCTGACGTCCCATCACTCCTCCGCCTCCTCAGCATTATCTTCGTCCGCCTCCTCGTCAGGCGCCGTCTCCGGCGACGATGAGCAGGAGCACGATGGCTCAGACGGAACCATTCATCCGGATCCGCATGCGCTGGCGCTCGGCGCACACTTGACGCCCCTGCAGCGCAGCAGCCCACCGCACAACGGCGGCAGCACTAATGAGGCCAACAACTGCCTGCCCCTGAAGCTGCGCCACAAGTCGCATCTGGGCGACAAAGATGCGGCTGCCACGGCGTTGCTCTCGCTGCAGCATATCAAGCAAGAGCCCAGCTGCAATCGCTCCTCGCCTCCAGCGTGGAACGACGGCGGCGACAACTCGAGCGACGAGCGCGACTCTGGCATCTCCATTGCCAGTGCCGAGTGGACGGCACAGTTTCAGCGCAAGCTGCTCGCCCCGAAAGAGGCCGTCGTCTCGGTCGCCGTCGTCTCCAACGTTGAGCGCGATCAGATGCTGAAGAGCCAGCTGGAGCGACTCGAGTCCGAGGTGGCTAGCATTAAGAGCATGATGATACTCGGCGACTAGAAGCTGCTCGACGTGGAAACGGATTTGTACTGGAGGAGAGAGAGCGAAGAGACAGACAAATATTTTTGTAAAGGCAGAGACTTTGGTTTGAGTTATTCTGATCGGACTTCGTGGATGTAGCAGAAGAAGAACGACTCGGCGAGCACACAAGAATATATCCAGCTTCTGCTGTGCTATTATAGAGAATACACATATGTATATCAAAGAAGTCTCCTACATGACAACTCAATTTGTTTCTATTTCATATTTTTCGATATTTCTGTGTAGAGTTTCGTATAATCGTGTCCAAGAAATATTTGAAGGCGATAAGCTAATTGTATAGATCTCGTTTTATACGGAGCCAAGATCGTTGGGCAGCCGTTAAAGCTAAAACTAACTGGAGTTGAAATATCTTTTGTTTGTCATGCGTACAAGAATATATATCTATATCTATATACCTATATTTATACACAACACATACTGGAGACTCAGTCACCTAAAAATTATTTGGAACTTGTTCCAATTTGTTATAAATGTATCTCTTAAACAAAACACTATATCGTATCGCGTTAGCCCATTGTTGTTCTCTAAGTTTCCTTACGCTATTAAGCGTCACACACACGTATATATATATATTTATGTATAAATGAATTATTTAATCGAAACACTTTCTAAGTATTTACTATTGTACATAAATAACTATTCAGCTTATATACATATATATATATATATCCACATTATTATAGATTTTTCTCTGCTGCGTCAGAGAACTGTAGAAATATTCTTAAATTATCATTGTAAATAGGCATAGAAATCTATACGTAAGCCTAAGCGAT
The DNA here is from genome assembly GCF_003285905.1 of Drosophila hydei. Classification (NCBI taxonomy): domain Eukaryota; kingdom Metazoa; phylum Arthropoda; class Insecta; order Diptera; family Drosophilidae; genus Drosophila; species Drosophila hydei. Next base: position 2,952,437 of record NW_022045678.1, read on the forward strand.
AAACATTATGAACTTGTATTTAGTTAAGCCTATTTATTACACAGATCACAAAGCAAATACTATATAAACAATTACTTAAAATACGAGATTAAAACATTAACTATTTCCAACACGTCTCCAAACCTAATTCATGTTTAAGCGTTCGACTAGGCTTTTGGCACGAAATAATTATCCAATTGGAATATTCGCAATTTAAATGTAGTCTCTGTTTCAATTATTATTATGCCACACCCACACACCCACACACACGCACACACACACACACTTGCTTGCTTGCGTATATTTATTGATGTTTGTAGTAAGTATTTTGGCTCGTTTACCTAGAGGGCAATGGAGAGACGACGATCCATGGCAAGGAGTTGTGTCTGTGTGAAAGCTTAAGAAGCGTTGCCCTGGGCAGCCTTTAGTTACTATCTAAGATATATATATATAAACGTTGATTGATATTCGCACATATATATGTATGTATTCATGTTCTACTCCTGAATGTCGCTTTGCTACTTTGTAAATAGTTTTATGTCAACAAATACATACACACACATATATCTAAGCAATTGTCGCTATGTATATGCAACATAATTATGATTCGACACTCGGCAAACATAAGCATAAACAATTTCAAATATATATATATACAAAGTTTATTGATCAATGAAAATAAAACTATTTATATTGATATAACTCACTGTCTTATGGAATTTAACTATATGGAAACGCTTATTCAGCTCTGAAGCTCGGGAATACTCGACTATTACATACTCTGGCAGTTGCTGAGAAATATACCAACCTGAGGTGTAATCTTCCACTCTGCTTAGCCTATAGGCAGTGGCTAATACTGAATACTGCATTCCCCTTCCTTACAATTGCTGTAATTATTCCCGGATATACCCAATGTATATAATTTGGGGATAAGTCGCACTGAGTTGCGCTATAATCAGTTGGACTTCGTTAGTTTATAGCTCGTTGAATATATTTTCTGCTCAAGCAGTATAAGTACAAGTATAAGTATAAGTATAAGTATAAGTATAAGTATAAGTATAAGTATAAGTATACAGTATACGTCTCCGTCTCCGTATACGTCTCAGTCTCAGTCATCCGTCTACGTCTCCGTCTCCGTCTCCGTCTCCGTCTCCGTCTCCGTCTCCGTCTCCGTCTCCGTCTCCGTCTCCGTCTCCGTCTCCGTCTCCGTCTCCGTCTCCGTCTCCGTCTCCGTCTCCGTCTCCGTCTCCGTCTCCGTCTCCGTCTCCGTCTCCGTCTCCGTCTCCGTCTCCGTCTCCGTCTCCGTCTCCGTCTCCGTCTCCGTCCTCCGTCTCCGTCTCCGTCTCCGTCTCCGTCTCCGTCTCCGTCTCCGTCTCCGTCTCCGTCTCCGTCTCCGTCAAGTATAAGTATAAGTATAAGTATAAGTATAAGTATAAGTATAAGTATAAGTATAAGTATAAGTATAAGTATAAGTATAAGTATAAGTATAAGTATAAGTATAAGTATAAGTATAAGTATAAGTATAAGTATAAGTATAAGTATAAGTATAAGTATAAGTATAAGTATAAGTATAAGTATAAGTATAAGTATAAGTATAAGTATAAGTATAAGTATAAGTATAAGTATAAGTATAAGTATAAGTATAAGTATAAGTATAAGTATAAGTATAAGTATAAGTATAAGTATAAGTATAAGTATAAGTATAAGTATAAGTATAAGTATAAGTATAAGTATAAGTATAAGTATAAGTATAAGTATAAGTATAAGTATAAGTATAAGTATAAGTATAAGTATAAGTATAAGTATAAGTATAAGTATAAGTATAAGTATAAGTATAAGTATAAGTATAAGTATAAGTATAAGTATAAGTATAAGTATAAGTATAAGTATAAGTATAGTATAAGTATAAGTATAAGTATAAGTATAAGTATAAGTATAAGTATAAGTATAAGTATAAGTATAAGTATAAGTATAAGTATAAGTATAAGTATAAGTATAAGTATAAGTATAAGTATAAGTATAAGTATAAGTATAAGTATAAGTATAAGTATAAGTATAAGTATAAGTATAAGTATAAGTATAAGTATAAGTATAAGTATAAGTATAAGTATAAGTATAAGTATAAGTATAAGTATAAGTATAAGTATAAGTATAAGTATAAGTATAAGTATAAGTATAAGTATAAGTATAAGTATAAGTATAAGTATAAGTATAAGTATAAGTATAAGTATAAGTATAAGTATAAGTATAAGTATAAGTATAAGTATAAGTATAAGTATAAGTATAAGTATAAGTATAAGTATAAGTATAAGTATAAGTATAAGTATAAGTATAAGTATAAGTATAAGTATAAGTATAAGTATAAGTATAAGTATAAGTATAAGTATAAGTATAAGTATAAGTATAAGTATAAGTATAAGTATAAGTATAAGTATAAGTATAAGTATAAGTATAAGTATAAGTATAAGTATAAGTATAAGTATAAATATAAGTATAAGTATAAGATATTAAGTAACTAATAAGAAGTGTCGTTCTTCACAGCTACGATCATTCATATTGTAGATCAAACAACCTCCATTTGAGGAGGGACCTCTGAATCTATCTATCTAGAGACTTAGGTCAAAGTTATATTAAATTGCTTTGAAGTGATCGAAGGTTTTTTCTATTTCAATGAAATGGATTAAAATCTTTTTGTGAGCATATTTCACCCCGTTTCCAGGCACTGGAGTCGCACAAATTGGTCTATAGATGTTCTTGAAGCATGCACACTTTCGACTTGAATTTGTATGTATGGCATTGAGTTTGCTGTGAGAGTCAGTAATTGTAAAATTATGTTAGGTAACACTGATCTGTGCTCGCCTTTGATTCTTGTTTTGGCATCCTTGCTCGTGCAAGCAAAATTACCATTGAGGCAGGAATTGATTTCACTTAGTCCCAATAGTTTGAGGAGCTCCTCAGATGGACAGGTTTTTTTGGCTGAACTTTATGTGGCCCATTGCGAGAGCTGCAGTTCCCTGAGACTGAATTACCTTGCCGCCATCTTAGAGGACCGATCGGACGCAAATGTCACAGTTGGAACTATCGACTGCATAAAGTATGCAAATTTTTGTAGTGAGCTGAATATAACTAAATATCCGACTGTGGGCATATTCAAGAGGCGCGGAGAGCAGTACAGACTCCTCTATGGGTCACCCGATCTGCTCACGCTGATGAAGGTGTTGGGTCTACAACACGATGGTGGCATGGTTGAGAGCCGTGAGCTCAGAGATGAAAGGATTTGTAACCCTGGCAGGGTATTCGCACTTGAACCAGGAACATTCACCAGGACCCTATCACATGGACAGTTTTTAGTCAAATTTTATTCACCCACTTGCTTCCATTGCCGCGTCCTGGCACCCGCCTGGATAGAGCTAGCTACCAGACTGCAAAGTTATGACCTATGTGTGGGCGAGCTTGATTGCACCATCGCCGTAGCTATTTGCAACAATTTCGAAATCAAGCATGTGCCGACCATTGCGTGGTTTCGGAATGGCGAAAAAGTGCAAGTATATTCTGGGCCACGAGATCTCAGCTATTTAAAAGAGTTTGCTCTTGACATGCTTCATGGGACATATAGAAATAGATATAGCTATTCAACAGGCTCCATTAAGGAGAGGAACGATGTTTTTCTTATATTAGCTTTTACGATTTATATTTTTGTACTATAGTCAATGAGATACTTGTCTAAGCGAGAGGAGACTCATGGGATCATACGTACATTGATGGACGGGTCAAATGAATGACATTTATCAGAATAAACTCATAAGTGCATCTGTAGAAATGTGAAAGAATAATAATCGAAAAACAACAATTTGAAGCTATTTCCCTTCTAAAGAGAGGAGTACATTGGGCTAGTGCCTTCGGCTATTTGTCTTGATGAATGCTGATAAACCTGGAATGTAGTTAAATTGCATCAGCCTCTCATTGAGTTGGTCCTAAGGCAGTTTCTGCTTTTTGCCTTATGCGTTCTAAACTGTGATCGCAATTCTCATAGTGCGCTCCTTCTACTTGATCTTGCATCGTTGATCAATCGTCCTTGAATCCTTGATATTGCCAATATAACTCGATCACCATTGACTCCAATTAGCTCTCAGGGCTAGACTTAATTTTTTTGGTCCTTCCTAGGCCAATCGAGCACTTTCGTTCGTTGCACTTGCCACTGGGATTGGAGCTTTCCCATGACTCAATAAAGTCGTGGATTATGATTGACTGCGTGTCCAGCTGTGAGCAGAGGCATAGCTTGCTAAACTGCGAAATTATTAGTCATTTCCCCAACTAATCTTTTCTTTGCTTTTGCTTCTTTTCCTCAAGCGAAACTTAAGATATCTTAAAATAGTAACTCTCTTAACTTACCCTTAGCATACTCCAACTTCAGCATAATTCAATAATATCACTGACTATATTTAGCTGTGAAGTGGGGCATAGCAGATCTATCGGACAAATGCAATATCTCCTTGTGATGCCTTTACTAGGCTATTGAGCATCGTTTTTAGTTTAACTTTTAGCTGAGACAATGAAATAATTAAATAAATAAAATAAATTAAAATAATAAACATATTTAAAAAAAAGTAAAACACTAGCAAGATTTATAAAGGCATGTTCTATAAAATATAGTTGGACGAGTGTAATGCAGTCGAATACGCCCGGCTGCACAAAATTTTTGAGCTACCTCTCTGAAATGTAAATTTCGAATTAAATTAAATATTTATAAATAAAATCTCATGCATTCTCACAAAATGAAAGACTTTTTATTAGTTAAGATTTGTATTTGGTTCGCAACGAAATAAGTAGAATAATATCGTTGATTCGTAATTAAAGTTTGTTGCTCGATTTGGTTACAGTTATGTATATATATACATACATACATATATATATATATATATACAACACCAAAATAATTAAAGTTAGTAAAGGTTTTCTTTTGTATTTTTTAAATATTGTTTATATACGTATAGTATTTACATGTATATGTGTGTATATATGTTAATTTTAAACATCACATGAAAAGTTTATAGTTTTTTTTTTTGTTTTTTCTATTACTGTAAATATTTGCAGATTTGTTTTTCGCTGTCCTTTTTTTTTGTTTTTTTTGACACATTTACCAAAAATGTAATTTTTTTTTATTTTAATTTTCTTTGGTTTAGATTTTGTTAGAATAGGAAAAAACCCATCCAGTCCCCAAAAGGTAAAAACGTTGATGAAGACCTGTTTATAAAATTCATAGATGTAAGTGCATATGCCAAGTGTACATATGTACATATGGATGTATGTAAGTATGTAAGGATGTATGTGTGTATGTAAGAGAAGAAAACTTTACATACACCTAAGAATGCTTCTGAATCTTAGAGTTAATGTTAGAGGGAAGGTGACGAGGTTGTAAATACTTTTATTGTAAATATTTATTTATATAGATATATATATATTTATATATATATATATATATATTTGTATATATATATATGTAAATATGTCTTGTTTTGCATAAAATTGTTCGTTTTCAAAAACAGCAGGCGAGATATTCGTATAGAGGTCGGTGTTTTTTTAAAGGTAAACAATATGTGTGAGAAGTTCGAATATTAACTGTAAATTGTACTTTGTACTAACTATAAGAAGTGTCTAGATCGATTGAGTAGTGCACCTAAAAAGGTGCAACACTCCATGTCATGTGTGGCGTGTGTGTGGGTGTTTGAAGACTGCTGAAAAATGCATAAAAATTAGTCATTCTATCTACATTTGGTTTTTGCTTTCCTTGCATTGGCATTGCCCAAGAGAGGTCGAAAAGTGTTGTGATTCGTTTGGTTGTTGTTGGAAAACATTGATTTGGCCTTGCTCAGTGGGAGAATAAATACATTTTACATATAGTTTCGGTTGGGTTACGGTTTCTCTGCACGGTCTGATCCTTCGCTGTGTAAAAGGTACATAAATAAGATTCTTTTCGCGAATATGAGCTATATATATTTCTATATTTCTGGCTTGGCTGACTGCCTAGATCTCTGTTCAGTCTGCTGGAGCCGCAGCTGTTCTTAGAGATGTGGTCGCCGCTGTTGTTATCTGAGTTTCGGTGCCAGCTCGTGGGCCACTCTTCGCTGTGGCTGTACTCTGCTCCAAGCCCCACGAGTGCACCATATTGTAATACTTGAGATAGTCGTAGTCGAAGAGCTCGAAGTCGATGCGGTATATATTGAGCAATTGGTCCAATGTTGGTCGATCGAGTTCGGCAAAGTAGCGCTCGATCAGTTCCTCTGACTTGACACCGCTGCGTGCCTGATTTCCGATTTTGCGCAGCTTGCGCCGTGGCAGCTTTCCCAACAGCAGCGACTCCAATCCCGCCTGCCTTATGATAAACTCGGAGTCGCGCTGAAATGTCTCCGTCTTCCCGATGATCGTAAAGTTGACGCTGCATGGCGTACAGAAACTGTAGACGGGAGCCCAGTGCTCGTCGAAGCGATTGCCCGCCGCATGCTCCTGAATGAGAAAGCGCACAAACTCCTCAAAGGTGGGTCCACAACGGGGGAACACCACGTTCATGCCGCGGCGACGGTAGCGATGAACGATCTTGGTGCCAAGCGCTCTGTAGAAACTGTTGCGATTGCCCTCCAGTTTGTTGCGATAGGCGCTAAGGATGCGCTCGAAGGGATCGCGCACAAACAGAAAAGACAACGCGCTTGGCAGCAGCTCCACCAACTCGGATAGCTCAGGGCGGGGGAAACGTTGACGGGCCAATTCCAGGGGCTGAACCTCCGTTCGCTGCAGATACTTCAGATCGTAGCCCGCTAATGAGAATATGTTAACGAAACGGAAAATTATGAGAGACGACAATATTGTAGTCAAGTTCAGAGTCTTCTCTTTTCGCCTGTGATCTTCGCTTCTCTTTTCTTCTCTTGCATTCTTCTCCTCTTCTCAACTCATTTCATCTTTTCCTCTTCTTCTTATTTTACCCCCAAGGTCCCCCAAGGTCTCCCAAAGTGTCCTAAGGCCTCCTAAGGTCTCCTAAGGTCTCCTAAGGTCTCTCCTAAGGTCTTTCCTAAGACCTCTAAGTTCTCTCCTAAGGTCTTTCCTAAGATCTCTCCTAAGATCTCTCCTAAGGTCTCTCTTAAGCTCTCTCCTAAGGACAGTCCTAAGGGGTCTAATAAGGTTTCTATTAAGGTTTCTCCTAAGGTCTCTAATAAGGTCTCTCCTCTATCCTCTCACCTCTCTCCTTTCTCCTCTCTCCTTTCTCCTTTCTCCTCTATCGTCTCTCCTTTCTCCTCTCTCCTCTCTTCTCTCTCCTTTCTCCTCTCTCCTTTCTCCTTTCTCCTTTCTCCTCTCTCCTCTCTCCTCTCTCCTCTCTCCTCTCTCCTCTCTCCTCTCTCCTCTCTCCTCTGTCCTCTCTGTACTCTCCTCTATCTCTCTCCTCTCTCCTCTCTCCTCTCTCCTCTCTCCTCTCTCCTCTCTTCCCTCCTCCTCTCTCCACTCTCTCGCTTACTTACCCAGTATATTGAAGTAGTACATCCACGTGCTGCTGGCTGCCTTGAATACATTGCACCACACCAGGTTGTTATGGCCAGGCGAAATGAAGAATTCCCATGGATTCGGTGGGTACTTTTCTTGAAGCTTGTATCGCTCACAGACAGTTGCCAAGTGATCGCGCCGCAGCTTTAATTCGCGCTCAGTGCGGCTGTGCAGCTCCTCGGAGTACTCGTAGACGGGATTCAAGGTGCTTGCCGAGACGACGTTTTGCACCTCCTCGGCCATTGCGGAGCTGCCATTTGCTTGCTGGCTGGCTCTGAGGCGCTGCTGGGCAAGAGCACGTTGGCGATGGAGCTGTTGGCGCTTGAGCTTCAGCTGCTGTTTCGACGGCTCGGCGTATGCCTCGGATGCCTCCAAGTCAGCGGTTGTAGCGCGTTCCCGATGCTCGAACGCATTCAGCGACTCCCGGAACAGAAAGGCAAAGTAACAGACGCCCACCAACACAAAGGTGCCTATTTTCAGGTACGTATGCAGGCGTCGTCCCGACCACAGGCGGATGTGCATTTTTTGTGGAGTCCAGATCCCTTTTGCGCTAGCCACCACACGGCAGCCACTACATGTTACAAGTCTCTGAATAGGCTCAACTGTGTTGTAAAGAGCGGATAGCAATAACAGAGAATTTGTTTTACATATGTTTCTACTATTATTGGAAGGATAAACATTTATTCAACTTATATAAATCAAATTCTTTTTTATGCATAATTAATATAATATATTTATAATACAGTATCAGACCTCCAGTGTCTCTAAGTAATCCTTAGAAGGCATTTGACAGTAATGTACATTTTACATTGTACAGTTAATGTCGGGGCTGACTCCATAGCTGTGGCAATAAAATTCATCCCTATACACCCGAGCACATTTCTATCATAAAAGTTCTTAAAAAAAATAATAGAACAGATACAACCTCAAATATATAGGCGTAGATATATGATATTTATATTTTTGATCTAGGCTGTGAACGCCAGTAGATGTTCTAAGTTTCTCTAGTCTCCGTTTCTGACATGCCAGGCAAGGCATTTCCCGACTTATCAAACCCATTGTAAGCATATAGGCAAAGCTAAATACTATAATCAGAGGGTGCTAAATATATGTTTAAGATTTCATACGGACAGACAGAATCAATATACGCTTTCACTTGAAATGCTAACTCAATAATCAGACTCTAACACCAGAACTTGTCGAGCTCACATATTAAAGATCTTAAAACTTCGGCTAGCTCCATAGAACCAATTGCTACGTTATACTCAAAATATTAGCAAATATATTTGACTTATAAATAGAGTTGTTAATAAGCTATAAAACTGAACCGGTCTCCAGCAGAGAGGGGAGCATACCACCCGTTAGCCCACTAGCCATCCCCATCTATGGCGACGTCATACATCAAACATTCACTAATACACACATAGACGCAAACACACACACATGCATATACATATATAGATAAATATATATGCGACTCGAAAAGTAGGACGTCATTCATGAGTGTCAACATTTGCTTTTGTTTTGGTTATTATTCGACTTGTCCTTTAAAACAAATATGCAATAACACTAGGCAGCACAGTTTATAATAGATATACAGAAATTTATATATATACATATATGTTGCTTTAACAGATTTGTAATGAATTAGGGCGGAACTTCAAACTCTGGGCGCTTGTACACAAATATTTTCACAGCACTTGAGAACTTGAGAATGGATTTAGACTGTTTCGCAGATATTTCAGATGCAAAAATTGAAATATGTATTTGATGCCCTATATATACCTTTGTTTTACTCGCGTCGGGGGAGCACGTTTACAGTGGAGCTTCGCGAGCATACACCACTTGCTGCTTAATGTGCCCACCTATGTGAGGTCTTCAATTTATTGCGTTCTCCTATGTCCTGTGCCGGACAGCTTTGCCGTGCTGCTCCTAACGGCAACTCATACTTAACTGTCCGCTGGCTTTTGCTCCCTTAGCTGGTTGCCTATGCTACTTTAGAGCACGGCCTATGGCATTGCCCTTGCCTCCTGCGCAGACGCCGTGAGAGCAGCTATTGAAGCAACTCGTGATGCCTACCGACAAGTGGAACTCAACTCAACTCAGCTCAACTTAATATTTTCCTAATTTTCTTTTATTTAACATCAGAGTGCAAAGAACAAAATATATTTTAATATAATATAATAATATAATAATTTGTGCCAAACACTAATTGCCCTATGCAACAGGAACTTTGCTTCTTGAGTAGACTAATATGATTCCTCAAACCAAATTTTCCTAAAACCTACTTTTTCCTATCACGTCATCATTTTGAGCAAATGAAGATTAAAGTGTAAAGATTCTTTTATTATTGCGAAATTTTTTAACAAATTATTAACTTTCAATTGTACATACTAACAGCCCACGAAATTGAAATGTCTTAAAAGTGTGTCGTAACGTAGAAAAGAGGTTTTCGAATTCGGATATAATGAAAAAAATATTCCAATTTAAAAGTGTCAACAATACGTATTTAAGTTCTGTACCAGAATTTGTTATTCTTTTCCTTTTTAGAAACCCATTTAAAGTTTTTAAAAACTTTGTTTTCTCTCTAAGATATCATCTGTTGAATGTACGTCCCCCTCTCCAACACACTCTCTCTCTCTCTTTGTCACACTTTCGTTAAGTCCGTTTTAACGAACTATTTCTCCAGTTGTGGATACGGATTCAGCAGTCAAATATCTAAAAATTTTAAGTCGACTTGACCTGCATTATTAAAAAAAAATTCTGCTAATATGTTTGGCCTACAGGAAATCTTTTATATTCCGAGTCTAAAACATAAATTTTAGAGGAAAATCTAATATATAATTAAGTACAAAAACCAAATTTTGTTTTCTCTCAGCTATACAAAAAGTATTCCGATCAGCCCATTATTGAACAGTAAGCATATAGTTTATATGCTGAAATCATTTATGCTCTACAAGAATCAAATAAGAAGTACACAAAATAAGTCTAATAAGAACACGTAAGTGAAGAATCGAACCTTAGTGTTCTTAAGGAGGGACGTATTGGGGTTTATTTGGCTTGCAGTAAAAGTCTCGTTGATGGTTGCATGTTATAAAAATATACAATTTGTTGACCTAAATCAGCGAATAAATAAATCATACACATGAATGCATTTTTTTTTTAATTTTTGTGTATATTAAATCTTTGTATTTTCTTTTTTTTTCTATAAATAATTTTTTACTTTAAAGTTAAAGTACAAACAAATTATTAATAATAAACTTCTAATACTACGTTTTAAGACACTTTCGTTTTTATTTTTGTTGTTCTTCATCTTGTGTTGTTGAATGCATTTGCTTTTTAATATTTTTAATTTTTTTGTTTTGTTTTGTTTTTTATTTGTTTTTATTTATGTGGGTGTATGTGAGTGTATGTCTTTGTTGCATGAATTTGTGTGTATTGGTATTGGTATTGGTATTGGCAATATAAGAATTATGTTTATACAATTTTGCCATTAGCATTTGTTTATTGCAATAAATTTGAGTTTTGTTTTAATATTTGTGAAATTTGTGTGGGGAAACATGTGAAAACTTTACTAAATATGCTTAAAATTGTTGACATCCATGGTTGTTTTTAATGAGGTTTTGTATGCATAAACGAATTTGCTTTATATATGTTTTTCAGAGATATAATATATACATATATCGGTACTATATATGCATGTTATTCTAGGGGTCGTGGTTTTACATAAGTTTTCTTTTCTTTTCATTCTTTCATTAAATTAAACATGTACAAAGTATCAAAAGACTTATTTAATTAGCAATCATACAATACACATAAGATAATAATATTGAACAATATATATGTATGCGTTTAAAGAAATATTTATTTATTATTTTTATTTATTTAATGTGTTTGTTTAGCGCTTTGCTTCTGCTATGCATCTTTGTTTTCCCCTATTTGTTTAAATAACATTTAGCAAAAATAGAGCCTGCTTTATATACAATACAACTTTTGCATTCGTTTCTTTTTTCTTAAATTTTTCTTTTTCTGTTTTGTTCTTGTTTTGTGTATGCAAAATATATAACATTATATACGTTTTTAATCTTCTTTTTTGTATATAAGTATATACATATTTTCATTCGCTTTGCAAAACTACAAACACTTTTTATATATTTCTCTCTGGTATACACGTTTCTTATCGTGTTTTTCCTTGACTAACTTATTGCAGAGGTTTATATGTGCATATGTATTGGTAGAGGATTTTTTGTTAATATTATGTATATGACTTACAACAAAGCTTTTAAAACTAAAAAACAAATTTTTTTTCGAAACAACGCAAATGTATGCATATAAAACTATAGAGACTATATCTGTATTTCGTGTGCATATACCTAGATATATAATAAAATAAAAATAAGAAGTATGGTCTGTTTTGTTTGTTTTTCTATGTTAAGCTTGGATCATAAAGATAAACATTAGATTATTTTTTTACCTTTTCTAAAAATGTGTTTAACTGTGTTGCATCTATTAGAATTATGTCTAAAGTATATACAAGGGCTTAGATGAGAAATGAAAATACGCATGCGTCATAGAGCAAGGTGTCGGGGTTATCTACTATTTTTGTGTTTGTTTTGTATGTTTTTCTGTTTCTTTTTGTTTTTTTTTTTTTTTATAAATTTTGCGTGTTTTTAATTTTCAACTAATTTGTTCAATAAATGTTTTTGATCTTTACACAAATTGTCTGTTTCACTTGACTAGCAAATCTATTAACCAAGGGATATTTGGAGTTGGATTTATGGAAAGTAGCGCTAAATAAGCAGAGAAGTTCCGAATCAGAAATTAAGTGAAACACGGATATATATATGTGAGTGAGTGTGATGTTGCTCGTTTTGAGATGCAACATTATTGCAACCTTTGAATACAACTAACTATACAAAAAAATTCAAGGAAAAAACCTTTACAAAAACTTTTTACAAACGAAAGAATTGGCTTTTGTCTGTTTGTATGTGAGTCTAAGCTATTTACATAACTGCAGAAATAAGTATTTTGAACAATTGTTTATCAAAGCGACGCTGTTATGCCATTTGTGAGGAGCTACTGCTCGCGGACCGATCATCGCCAGTTATGCTTGCCTCAGTTGCAAACTCTTGAAAACGCAGCGGTACTATGTTAAGAACCTCGTTAACATCCCGCCACTGCTGCTGTTGTTGCTGCTGCTGGTAGTGTCTGCCACTATTCACATTAGCACTTCCGTTTGCATCACAGTCTCTGAGCTCCTGATCATCCTTATCGCTAAGAATGTTGTTCAGACACATGTTGAATTCATCGTAGTCAACAAAATTGCCGCAGTCTAAAGCTGTGGCATTGCTCAGATCTGGCATGAGAAGGCTAACCGCATCCACATTCACTTCAGCGTCCGCTTCGCTGCTGTTTCGGTAAGTCATTAGATGCAAATTATCAGCCTCATCTGTCTCCTCCAGGTAATCAAGGGCGCTTTTGTCTGCTGTTCCGATGAGTGTCAGCGCTGAAGAGATATTAACGATATCCTCTTTTATATCTTCAATATCGATATTAACGCTGCTATTCTCCTCGACGTCGTCTTCGACGTTGTGCGCCTGGGCCAATGGGAAACTGGTGCTGATATCAAACCGATCCGCAGCATCCAGTTCGATCAGCTTAATCAATTCGTCGTCGTCAGCATCGCTCGTATGGTTAATTCCCTTAGCCAAGGCGCAAAACTCTGGTCACTTGTAATCACGCGAAGTCCTTCTTCTACGTCCCTCGGTCAGCGTGGATTCACCAATTACTAAAAGTTTCAAACTTATAATATTTTTCTTTTAATTTACGGTTGCTAACGCTGTCAACTCACCTGCACTGCGCGTCTTTCGCCGTGCTTCAGCCACACTCTCTATACTGGCGTTTGTATTTGAATTGTTGACACCACTCACTACTCCGGTGGCCCCGGGTCCAGTTTTATTTGGAGTCCCTTTATGCTCTGCAGCTGCAGCAGCAGCAGCTGCAGCAGCGGCTGCATTGCTTCGACTATATATAATCTTGTTAGCAGCAGCGCTCGCTCTTACACTCCTTCTCGTACCAATCTTTTCGTCTGTTGGAGAATTGGCGTTCACAATGTTGTTGTTATTAGAAATGTTGTTGCTGCTAGTGCCACTGGTGGCAGCCGCTGCTGTTGCGCCACGTGTTGCATGTACTACATTTGTGCTGTTATTGTTGTTATTTGATGTTCCAGCAATTACTGCATTGCTAACCGCTTGTAAGGTCGCACTACTATTGTTGTTGTTGTTCGTTGCAGTAGGCTGTGATTTGCCTGTCTTCTGTGCCGGAGTGGGTGTGGCATTCAAGTTAGGAGCTTCTGTAAAATGGCCGGGAATAACTAACCAAAATAGTAACTCAGCAAAGTTGCATTTTCAGTATACTTACTTTGTTGCTGCTGCTGTTGTTGTACTTGTTGCTGGGCGTTTCGTCGAGTCACGTGCTTTTCTTCTACCTGAGCCTTTGAATTGCGCACCTTGCCCGCTACTTCAATAAGAGGCTCGTCCGAGTCAGAAGACTCGACCTCGACCTTCTTGGATATCATGTAATTAAGCCCAGTTGATTCTGTAGTCTCCGTGGCATTATTATTTATGTTGCTACTGCTGCTGCCACTGCTGACACGCGTGCGCTTGTTGCTATTGCTACTCTCAATGAGAAGGTTGGTATCAATAGCTCCATCATTGCTGCTGCCACACTCCGACTCCTGCCGGCGACGCTTGATACTGGTGTTATTATTATTGTTGTTATTATGAACTGGAGCTGTCGTTCCCAATCGAGGACTCGGGATGGACGTCACACGCGTTACGTTTCTATTAGGTACTGTTGTTGTTGCTGCCGTTGTCGCTGTAGTTGTAATAACTACAGCTGTCTGTTGTACTTCTGGGCTGCTTTTTTGAGCATCTAATGGACTTTCTAGACGACTAGTAGCGCGCGTTCTAATTCGTGGCGTTTCAGCATCCAGTTGAGGGGGTATCTCAATCGATATAGGTTGTAGTGACTCAGTCTGAGGCTTTTCTTTTTCATCGACTACCTCATTTTCTTTAACCGGTATGGATACGAGATTTTGTTCGGGCTCGGGTTCCTGCTTAACAGATGGGATATTCGTTTGCCGATTATCCAGTTCTGCAGTCTCTTTTTTAGGGGCCACTGCCGTAGGCAGCTCCTCCAACTTGATGTTTTCTATTTTTATTTTAATATCCGCATTGGGTTCCACTACGGTTGCTACTACCACCTCTGCAGCTGGTGTAGGCAACGGCTTTTTCATATCCTCCGATTCTAAATTGTCCGTAAGCTTCTTTATGAGATCATCGTGTTCAAATATAGCATGCTCCCCATTTAGTTTCGTGGTGGTTGTTGTCAAATGAAAATCACCCCCAATGTTTGAAGTTGCATTTTCCTTTCGTACAGTGGCCACAAATTCTTCCGGGAATTCGCCCTCCATTTTGGCAAGCGCCTTTTCAATTTCATCATCGGCGTTCTGCAGCTGTTGAAGTTTAGTGCTGCCGCTGCTTGGTGTTGTTACCGCTGATGCAACTGATGCAGACTGCGTTATTGTTGTCGATGTGCATGCTGTACTTGTTGCTTGTTTTGTTATCATTTGCTGCTGCATTTGTATGGGACTGCTGGATGATTGCTGGTGTGGACTCTTTTCAGAGAGTGCATCCATTGACTCAATGCCACTGTCTTCGCCGCCGCCATTGTTGCCATGACCGGGAGTGCCGCTGCCGTTGCTAGCCGGTGAGTTTCGCAGAGTGCTCGCTAGAACAGAAGCCGGTGTTGGTGTCGGTGACGACGTGACGCTTGTCGAATTGACTACTGTCTGTAGAGCTACATGGTTCACTTTTGGATGTCCCGACGTCATTATAGGTACATTTGTGTTACCAATTGCATTTTCACTGACATTGTTGAGCATCGTGTTGGAGTTCATCGAAATTGCCACCGGCAGTTTTCTTTCACCAAGCATTGACAATGTTGCTGTCGCTGTTGGCGTCGATGGCGAGGGTGTGGTGACTGTTATTGTTGCTGTATCGGCGCTGTTTGGCGCCAGTTTAGTGATTTCGACACGCTTAAGCGTGGTCGCACTTGGCAGCATGGTTACGGCCGCCGCCAGTTGTTGTTGCTGATGCTGCTGTTGCTGCTTTTGTAACTGCTGCTGCTGCTGTTGTTGCTTCTGTAACTGCTGCTGCTGCTGTTGCTGCTTCTGTAAATTCACCTGTTGCACAGCAGTCATGTATGGCGGCGGCGGCTTATGGTTTTTTGTCATTGGCTTTCCACCCACAATGGGCGTTATGGTAGCTGCAGTCTTAATGGGATTCTTGAGAGTTATGTTGCTTAGCATGCGACTGTTGTTGCTGCTACTGTTGCTAGTATTAATGTTGTTATTATTGTTGCTATTATTATTATTATTATTGTTGGTGGTTGTGGTACTTGTTATAGCACTTAAAGTTATGCTACTTGGCAGCGACGTTGCAATTTTGCTCAGTTGCTGCTGTTGTTGTTGCTGGAGCGTCGTCGCCGTACCTGTGTTCGTAGATCCCACGGTCGCCAGCTGTCCATCCCCGGTTTGGGACTTATGTGCCTCAACAATGGCACTGATAGTAAGCCCGTTCTTTCCGGCCACAATCGTTGTGGTCTTAGCACCTGTTGCCAATTGTTGCGCTGGATGAACTGATTGTGGCGGTAGCGGCGGAGGTGGCTGCTGTGTCTTTTGCAATAAAATACCAGAGTTTGGTAATCCATTAACATGTGGCACAGGCGTTAATTTAGACTGTTTGCTTTCTGTTGCTCCCTCCACTGTTTGCTGCTGATTTGTCTCCTGGTCGCTGAAAGTACGCTTTATTTGCCGAGCCTTTTGTGCTTCCTCTGAAGCCGGTGCTTTCTTGCGGTCCTTGCGTGTATTTTTTACAACCACAGAGTTTTTGCCTCGCAGACGAATTTGTAGCGGCGGTACGCGGGGTTCACTCAGTCCTACAGCAACTGTTTGTTGTGGACCAATTTGTTGCTGATTTTGGAAATTACTGTACACTGTATGATTTTGCTGCTGGGATTGTTGTTGTTGCTGTTGTTGTTGCTGTTGTTGTTGCTGTTGTTGTTGCTGCTGTTGTTGCTGCTGTTGCTGATGTTGCTGTTGATGCTGCTGTTGCTGCTGCTGTTGATGCTGCTGTTGATGCTGCTGTTGCTGCTGCTGTTGATGCTGCTGTTGTAGCTGCGGTTGTTGCTGATGATGTTGCTGCTGATGTAGCTGCGGCGCAGGTAGAGCCAAAAGTTGCGTTTGCATCGGAAGTTGTTGATGCTGCTGCAAATGATTACTCTCCATTATGGCATTAAGTTGAGCATGCTGCTGATCGAAAGACGCTTGTGGTAAATCCCCTTTTTCTAGTTTGAGTCGCAACTTAATTTTCTCATCTTCAATAGCTGCAGTAGACACCGTCACTGCTGCAGCTGCTGCTGCTGCCTTGGCCCTAGCATTCCCCTTAGCACGTTCTCGTTTCGGCTTTGGAGTACCAGTTGTTGCGTCTTTGGCTTTCCGTTCCTTCACCCCCTGTTGCAACTTTTCCCGAAGAAGATTTGGCTTAGCTTTCTTACTATTGCCTGTCGTAGTTCCGACGGTGGCAATCAACGGAGAGCTGTTGCCCGATCGAGGAGAGTCACCGGTTGGCGTGGTGGACTGCATTTGCACCTGTTGTATTTGCACTGGTTGGCAGTTAGTCATTATTTGCTGCTTCTGGTTAACAGGTTGATGCTGCTGCTGATGTTGCTGGTTCTGGTTGTTATGGTTCAGCTTAAGCTGCGGCATTTTTCTCGATCGATTCGATGTGGATTTGTTAGAGGCCAGCGAATCACGAGATCTCTCCTGATCGCTGCTGCCCGCTAACGGAAGCTGTTGACCGGACATTGCAGAATTTGAGTCTTCCTCAGAAAATAGGTTGTTCGGTAGCATCATATCATTGGCAGGATTAAAGCCCGCATAACCACTCAGGCTACTTGACATGCTGCAAAATTGAAGTTGCGTTGTTTCCTGCTCGGCCTCCGTATCACTATCGTCACTAGCCATAGGCTCCATGTCACCGGTGTGAGGGTTTATGATGAATTGTTTTTGCTGCATATTTCCTGGACGTTGTTGCTGCTGTTGGTGCATTTGCGCCAGTTTCTTTTGGGCAGCAGCTTGTGCACTTGTATTTTCTGCTTGCTGCTGCTGTTGCATTTGGAGTTGATGCTGTTGTTGGGTGCGATGTGCCACTTGTTGATGCTGAATTTGCCGATGCAACTGTTGTCGCTGTTGTTGTTGTTGTTGCAACTGATTAAATTGTTGTTGATGTCTCTGCTGATGTTGATGTTGCTGTTGCTGCAGTAATTGCTGCTGGTTGAACGACTGCATGTCCAGCATTTGAGTTTGTTGCTGCTGCTGCTGCTGTTGTTGCTGGGGCTGTGGTTGTTCTATGCATCCCGACGCATCCTGAAGCGTGCTTAGCGCATCTCCAACATCCATACCGACCGCAGACAAATTATCCTCGATCAAGTCCAAGTCTAGGTCCTTGGCATCCTGAAGCAACGATTCGAGTTCGTTCTTATCCTCAAGGCTCAGCGTTGAGTCTAGATCACAGTTTAGAGTTGGCAGTAAAGCGTCCAAGTCGTTGGTTGTTAAGGCATCCAGATCCGACAACGATATTAATGGATCATTTAGGCCGTGACCAACGTTTGAAACATTTGTCACATTCTGCGCTTGCTGTGGCACTAATTGTTGTAGTTGCGGTGGCATCGGTAACTGCTGTTGCTGCTGCCGTTGTCCGGTTCCCGTCAGTGTTACAGTTCCCTGTGGAACCATATCTCCTGCATTAGGTGCCGCCGTAGTCTGTGCTGGACCGTTGCCTAAATTAATTTGCTGTTGCTGCAGATTGTATTGCATCTGATAGCGAGTGAACTCCTGGAAACTGCTTTTAGTAACCGAATCCATCGGTTTGTTAAGCGCGGGCCAGCGCGAATTTGCCGCCG
Organism: Drosophila hydei; assembly: GCF_003285905.1. Lineage (NCBI taxonomy): Eukaryota > Metazoa > Arthropoda > Insecta > Diptera > Drosophilidae > Drosophila > Drosophila hydei. Next base: position 2,970,971 of record NW_022045678.1, read on the forward strand.
CCTGATTGTAGTCAGGAGGTGGTGGCAGCTGAGCATTGCCCGCGCCAGCTACAGGTACAAGGTTAGCATGTTGCATATTTGAGATGGGCGTCATCTCTTTTTGCTTTTGCTGAAGCTGTGTCAGCTGCTGCGAATGTGGGCTTTTGGGCGTCGTTGAAGGTGAAAGTAGTGATGGAGGTGGAGCCTGATGATTACCCATCAGCGGACTGTGCATCGAATGATGACTGGAGGCAGGTGAATGGGCAATGGGCGAAGCACCACCATGTGACATAAACTGCTGCGCCTGAGGCGAAGACAATGGCATGCTCATAAGTCGCTGATGTTGCTGCGGATGTGGTGGTGGTAGACCGGCTCGGATTTGCTGCTGCCTCAATTGTTGCTGCGACTGTTGCAGGTTTAGGTTAGAGAAGCAATCTGTGTAGATAAAAAAAACATTCAGATATATGCTGTTCCTGCTATTGAAGACTGTTTTCTTACCAGTAGCCTGTTGCTGCCCAAGAAACTGCTGCTGCTGTTGCTGGGGTGGTATAAAACGCGGATGTATGCCTTGCATTTGATGATGGCGCTGCTGTTGATGCACCTGTTGCTGCTGATGACGCATTGCAACCGCATGCTGAAATCGATGTGGCGCGGGCACTTGGTTATATAGATTCGCGTTACCACTGGGACTGAGCAGCATCTGTTGCTGTTGCTGTTGCTGTTGTTGGTGACTCGGCATGTTTCGCATTATTACGGGCCCGCCACCTGTTGGAGAGGAGGGCACTACCGGACTAGGCACATTGCCATTGTCGTGCGGCGCACCTGTTGTTCCCATGACAAAATCACTGGGCGTGGCCGAAGAGCAACGCATTGGTGAGCTAGAGTTCATCATTTGAGCACTCGGACTCATGCTCACAATGGGTGACTGTGGTGTTGTTGGCGCCGTTAGCTGGGGCGATTTCATTTGACTTGACATCGCATTGCCGTCATTTTGCAGCAGATTGACCAAGAGTGGTGATGATATTGCAATGTTATTACTGCCTGTCGATGTTGTTGTAGGCGCCGGTGTTGCAGATGTTGACGACGACATTGGCATATTATAAGTCTGCGCGGGCTTCGTACTTGTTGCAGAAACTGCTGAATTGCTACTATTAGGGGCAGTCAAACTTGAGCTCGTGCATGTACTAGGACCAAGACCGGGGTATGGCGGAGGCGGATTTATGAACTGAGATTTATTGGGGGTTCCCGCCACAATTGTCGTCGCAATAACCTCGCCATTCTGGGCTGTTTGATTATTCAACAGATTAAGAGTAGCTATTGGAGGTGGAGGCGGTGGACCAAGAGCGTTCATGCCACCTGTAGTTGCAGCTGTATCCCTGCCCTGCAGGACGCGTGCCTGTCGCATACTTTCGAATGGAAAATCTCTTGGCACATTAAGTGTACCTGCAGGAGAAGGCAGCAGTGGCACCTTGCCTTCCATTGGACAAACCGTGTTGGGTGATTTAAAAACAGGCGGCGTCGTAGATGCATTACTGTACGGCGAGGGCGGTGTCTGCGGCGGCGGCAGCGACTGCTGCATTAATTTCTGCTGCGGTAGTACATTTCGCCGTTGCTGCTGCAATTGTTGCTGGCTTGAGATTGCATCGTTCTGCGGCAGTTGCGTGAGTCGTTGATGTTGCTGCTGTTGTTGCACATATGCCGCTTTGCTTGTACTGGGACCATCAAAACTTGGTGCCACCAAATGCGTTGTCGCCAAGTTGGCAACGCCAACGACGTGAGCGGCTTTGTTGGAAGACGTGCCAGCCGCCTCAAGTGCACCGCCTGCGCCATCGTTTAAATTATCTTTAAAGTTGGATTCAGATCACGCATTAAAAATTACCATTTTCAAAAATTCTAATAATTTTAATAATACATACCTTTTGTTTTTTTAATATCTTGTCCCCCAACTTTTAAAGGTATCACAGAATCGCCTTCAGGCTGCACGGAAAGAATCCCGAGCGCACGCAAGGTGGGATTGCCCTCGACGGCCAGTTGACGCAGTCGTAGTGCTGCATCCCAGGGGAGCGACACCGATATCCGCACAGACGGTTCAAGATGCTGTAAATTTGAAGATTCGATTAAGAAATGCATTGCAAATTCTATACATTTAAGGAAGCAGGAGGCAAAGAAACTTCTAGCGGTGTGTAACTTCACGATATATTCAAATTAATCGTTTATCGAAAACTGAGTTGGCATTTGCAGCCCTGTTTAATAGCCGTCACAAAATGTTTTTTATGATGGTCGTTGTGTATATGCACACAGTAAACAAAAATATTTCTGTTAAAAGTAATTTATTACTTATTTAATCGACAATAATGTAACAATTTATTTTTTGTTAATTATTGAGCTAGACGGGGGTAGACAAAATAAAAAACAATTAAATATTTTGACGTTTCTGTTTTGTGCTGGTTCTTCGTGCAGTGTGCGAGCGGGATGGTTATATTGACTTGTTGGAAATTCCAACAACAATTTATTTCAACAACAGAAATTTTTTATGGATTTTATTTCGTATCAAGTATCTAATGCCTGCAATTAATGGGAACTGTCTGTGTCTTAAGCGTTCCCACAATACTTCGAATACAAATACAAACAAAAATTAAATTTCCTGTGCGGACAGGTTGCTCACGTTCTCATTTTAGTCTTATGTTATCGATACCCCGTCGCCATTTTTCTTCGGACTCTTTAAAAGGGTTGTGTGTGAGAGGGGAAAGAATAAGGTAACCAAAATACTACTGTGGCCACCTTCGTTCCTTACACTGCCCACCGTTAAATAAAATCACAAAACAAAAAAAAAAAGAACTACATACACTCACACACAAAGATACTCTAAACGCATGACACGTCCAAAACCGTGTTTTCTGTAAATGAAAACAGCGTGGGTGACGCAAGTGTTTAATAGGAGACCGCGACCACGACCACAACCACGACCCCACCACCTCTAAATTCTTTACTCGCAACAAATGCAGTAATCGCAAATCAGCTGTTTTGGCAAAGTTTGCGGCAACATAAAACTTAAAGCAGTAAAGCGGACATAATTACGGAAGAAAGTGAGTCGGGAAGAAAGTAATTGCATTACATTCACACGTCAATTTGTACTCACCTGTTTAAGTGGCATATCATCACACGGCAATCGTACCCGTCGTAGATTTAATTGGCAAAGTGTTGCACAAATTTTGCATTTAGCACATGCACACACAATTCTTGCTATAACTATTTCTATAAACACGGATGCGTATCAAAATCATCATCGTGGGCATTTGATAAATTCGTATTTTTTTTCCAAATTATAAGACGCGCATTAAATCGTCCTTTGTATTTAAGCAATTGCATTTTTGCTTCGCGCACATTTTCGACTATTGCAAGCTTCTTATCGTTGTTGTTAATATTATAAATTATGACACGAAAACACAGGTTCAAACACTTTTTTTACCGCCTTGTACACACTTTGTATTGTTTTTTTTTTTTCGCTCACGTTATGCAGTGTAACTGTAACTGAAACGCCGTTGTTGTTATTTTTGTCTTTGTCAGCACTTCTGCCTATATACATATATATGTATAGACATATATAAAAGGAGCATAGCATTAACTTATTACTTTATTATATTTAACTTTAACCTCTGCATCTTGTTTCTTTTCCGACGCGTTTTTTGTCGATGTAAAGACAACGTGGAGTGCGGGTGAAGGCGGGCAGCAGTTGGGCGCTCCTCTGCTAGCTGAATCGGACTTATGGTTGAGAGTTTTTCCAACGTTTTTCAATGCAGATAATTGCTTGAAATTGGGCGCATCACTATTTGCAAAATTTATAATGCACTTTTCACAGCTTGGAGTGAATTATTGTGGTGTCACAGTTGTTCATTTTATGCATTGAAAATAAATAATATTGCTTTTCACTGGCGTTGAATATTTTTCTCCTCACAATTTGCGTTTGAACAAAATTTTGTGGTGTTGATTTAACCGACGTACGAGCGGATAAAAAGTTTATAACTATACAAGCAGTTAACAGAATATTTTTACTTGATTTTAAGCCTATTGGTATTTCATTAGTGTAGTGTTTTTGTTGTTTATTTTGTAAAAAAATCTTCGTAATTATTGCAATTCCACGAACAATAACAACCGCCATTTGCATTCGCCTTTAGTGGTAGCCATTTTTATTTTCCAGTCAGTGTTAACCTTATATTTGTATTCAAAATGTGCTAAAAATGCCCGCACATATATCTTAAGAATTTTCAAGTCAAAGAAACAAAATTAACATTGTCTTTTTTATGTATTTACAATTTTTGTTAAATTGAATGAAGTTTTACATTTTTAATTTGTGGTATTACATTTTGAAGAGTGAAGTTATTCAAAATTCAATATATACAAATATTTTTTTTTTTTTAATTTTATAAGTAAAAATAGCATTAGTTTTTAAATGCTTAGTAGCTAACGATTTAAAATATATTTGTTGATACGTTAGTATATAAAATTTAATTTTTAAATGAGTGATTTAACGTAGATATATATATATATATCGGCTTCCGATATTGGGAGAAATAAGTAATTCACAAGATACTGCATATTCTATTAAAAATTATATTATTTAAGTGAGGTGGCAGCCTTTTTTTGCGTAGTGTGGCAGCACTTTCCAATATTTTGATAGTGTGGCAGCATTAATAGTGAATATTCTCTGCAAAAGTGAGTAAAATAACTTTAATCGCATTTAAAACTGCGCTATATTTTCAGTTTATCTAAAAAAGTAAATATTACGATCAAATTAAGATTGACAAGTTCATTGAACGAACTAATGAATGCCAATAGATCTCCTCCCAAGTGTCTTTTTCGCATCAATATGTTACATAACAACTCACCAGTGAAAATTTTACTTACAGTTACCGTAACATTAACATGGCCAACACTCCAGCAACCTCCAGCAGCGCCGGACCCGTCCTGCGTGGTCTGCACAATGCGACCATCAAGCGCAATCTGGCCGTAGCGCTTGGACTAACTGCAATTATAACAGTTGCTTTTAAGATCATAGTCAACGACCCAAAGAAGGCTGCCTATGCTGAGTTCTACCAGTGCGTATTAAAATCAATAACAGTTGTGGGTGTCAGTTTAAGGCCGTGTTATTTTTTTGTTACAGGAAATATGACGCCAACAAGTCCTTCGAGCGCATGAAGGCCGCCGGTCGTTTCCAGTCGTGCTAAACAAATTCTAGGTCTAGCAGATATAGTATAAGACATGAAAATGTTGCTATGAAGTATGTTACTCTAATGTATTGAAACCCAAATAGATTTCAATTCATATGTGCGTCGTAGTGTTTTATTTTCTGGATTGAAAATCGTTTATTCACCTCTAGAAACTTATCAAAATAGTGCACAAAAAGAAAACAAACACAATAACTATTAGGCTGTACAACATTTTAAAATCTAATGGCAAAGTCTTTATAATCCAGTCGATTTAAATTGCTTTGATTTCGCAGCTCGCATCGCTCAATTTGGCAGCCTGGCGAACCCTCGCTAGACAGCCAAGTAATCCTAGATTCGAAATGGAAACATTAGTAAATCAGTAAGATTAGTAATGCATAGGCTACATACATTTTGTCCACCTCCACCTTGGCGCCCTGCATTTTGCCCACGATCGTCCCTTGTTTACTGTTTTTCACCCAACCTGTAATTCCTGCTTTGGTGCAACGATCGCGCGTGTCTTTTGTGAAATTCAAGCCTGTCGATTATACAAACATTGCCAGCTATAATTACTTTGTCTTTCGATTACTTTGTGGGCATTAAACAAAGCCAAGGACATCCAAATGCCGAGCTACGGTATAAGAGTTATTTTTAGCCCATGGCAATAGCGACTGGGCTACGTTTGGAAAGACGAACGCTTGTGCAGTTTTTACTAGATAGGAAATGGACACTCCACCTTGTACATGTCCATACACTTCGAACTCCAGTGTGACCAACTGTCGTATATCCGGAATTCCCATTTCGATGTGCTTGTTTGAATCGTCTCTTTGCGGTTATATAAAAAGATGGCTTTTCTTATAGGTTTAGGTCGACACGATTAACGCGCTGACTTTAACACATTTTAAGTTTGTTTGTTATTGATTGAGTTATAGCAATATTTTAATTTTAAACGTAATAAACACAAATCCTATATGCAGTTGCGTGTTTAATTTGATTTTCAGCAAACCGTCGACTATTTGAAACTGAAATGCCAAGTTTTTGCATTTTACGCCTTGCTGCAAATATCAATTGCTTTCTATTTTGCGCTTTCGATTTGCATTTGCGTATTTATTTTCGCTGCGCAGTTTACCCCGCTCGTCTTCTCCTTACTTACCTTTTATTTTCAGCAAAATTAGCCTGATCAATTTGTCTCTATTGCTCGATACGCTACTATGCTCGAAGACGACATTCAGTATTTAAAATTTAAACAGGAAAGGGAGCCGTCGTCGGGAATCACTGACTTGGAGATATCCAAATCTTTTTAAAAATACTTTCTGTTTTGTTTTGCATTTTAGAGTGGTTTATACACATATATATATATATATATATATATATATATATATATATATATATATATATATATATATATATATATATATATATATATATATATATATATATATATATTTATATTCAAAATGTTAATTGAAAATCTTTTAAATTTATTTTAAATAAGATGAACTTAAATTATTTTAATGCAAAAATATATATCAATTATTGCTATAATATCATATACTATATAAAAATAGTATACTGTTAATTTTAATTATTGAATTTAAAATTAATTTGTTTTTAATTGATAAAAATATTTTTAAAAGATTTTGTTAAACATATTTTAACACAAGTTGCTTCTAATGTGTCCATGTAGACCCTTATAAACGGTATACCTTGGCGAATTAAAATACCCTACTATATTTATACCTTTTGTGTAAATTAGCGATATTGTAAGGTTTCAGATAGATTCAAAGAAATTTCTTTGAAATTTAGATAAGCAAATATTTAATATATACTATAGAACTATAGCATATTGTGCATCTCAGGTCCTACACAAGTATTTTTTATTTATTTGCAATGAAACAGTTTTATAGAAAGCGAAGCTTAAGGTGAAATGCAAAATGTACAGAAGAAAATCTCGAAAAGAAAAGCTAATTCCTAACAATAATATAAAGATATAGATATATATATATATTTATATTTACATATATTAATTATTTTGTACAATTTTAAATAGACATTAGATTTAGATAAACTATTAATCCAGGCTTTAAGTATGCTTGCACTTCAACAACAAGCATCAACTAGCATTAAGTTTATGCATCTAAAATTAGTTTAACACCTATGTATATATGTAAAAGCTAATCCTTTTCTATATGATCTGGGCTGCGGGGGTGTGTGGTTTCTCAATCAGACTGTGCTGTGCTTCCTTGTCCTTCTCCAGATGTTTGCCAAGTGTCGCATGATCCGCTTTCAAGTAGTAGAGCGGCGAGTCCAAATGCAAATATTGCTCAGAGGCAACCTTTTTGCGGCGTTCGCGCAGAAAATGCAAGCGAACATAGTTGATGGGCAGGTGAACGGCATCGGCACCTGAGCCCTCGGCGTCAATGAATACACCGCGCACCAGAATCGAATTGGAGCACTTGAGTGCGGCCAGCAGTAGAAAAGGGACGATGTGCGTGATCCAGAAGCTCAATAGACGATCGTCTAGAAGAACAATATTGCATTGACCTCGAATGGAAATGCTGTGTATATATATTCACCTGGATACAGGTAAACATCGAGCAAGTTCCAAATGCCACGCCAAGCATTTACAGCGCCAAAAAATGTCATCAGATAGTAAATATCGCATATGATTATTTTCAATAGTCCACTAATTCGACGGCAAACGTAGCGCATCAGCGGTTGTATGACGAAGGTAACAAAGACCGTTAGGTAACCAATTAGCTGCATGCCAGGTTAGAGAGACAGGTGAGAGAATATTTAAGAGACGTAAAGCTTTGTGCTCACCAGAGATCCCCAGGCGGACTTTGCCTTATCTCGCGGGAAGAGAGTCAAATCAAAGATGCCCCAAACTCCGCGCCAAGCGATGACCACGAGGCTGCCAATGACAAACACCGAGAATAATGTGTCCAGGACGTACAGGCCGGGTTGATTGAAGCCCTAAATCAATCAAAATTCAAACATGCATGTCAATTAAACAAGTTAAGCTCTGTGGGCATACGTAAGCTACTCAAAATTATTAAACTTTGCTATGAATGAATGGCGACTGTCAATTGGGTCATTTTTCTATGCCTAGGACAGCCAATATGCGTTTATTGATGTTTCGCCTCTCTTCAAATGCGATTTTCTATTGATTCACCTAAGGGACTTGCAGTCGTCGTAGATATGTTCTTGGGAAAGCACCTGGCTTACGTGGCGTGGTTATCATATTATTTGGTATTCTGTGGAGCCGCTGCATTCTACTTTGATGTCCGCACGGGAAAGGTCATAAAGTCACACATCTTGTGCATTTATGGGAGACTATTTTCTTTAATTTTTCTGTGCACTATCTTCTTGGTGACCATAGTTTTTGCGCCAAATGTGCCGAGCTTGCCCACGCAATCGCAGCTGATGAATGCCTTAGTGATGTTCTATCCCGTCATCAGATTCCAGACATTATTCATCTGCATTTGCTGTGCTCAGTATTGGCAAGATAGGATATATAATATGATTCAGGTTCTGCTCAAGCTGGACCAGCGCATAGCCGTATCTAGCTATAGCGTCACACCGTCGGAGAAGTCATACCTGCAAGTATTATACTGCCTCAGAGTGTTGCTACTGGTACAACGAGCTTTGGCATCCGGCATACATACATTCACTGGAAACTCGGGGCCTTACAATTTTGTTGGCATGTTTGGAGCAAGGCTTATTATCGATGGACTATATTTTCTGGTGTTTAATATCATCTGGTATATGTGCTATACTTTCTTAAAGGTGCAACGTTACATAAGTCAACTGTATTCTGATCCAATGGCGATAGCTCGGAAGGGACAGAGCATTTTGGAAGCTCATCGGATGTATTATAAGCTGATTCACATGATTAACGAATTTTGCGAAGTTTTCAAATATCCATTGGGCTCCTTTTTGTTTCACCTTCTTTGTGTCACCTGCTTGCATGGATACTCATATTGTCGCCTGATGGTTGGACACCCCTTAGCAATAACCACGCCTGTCATTGAATGGCTTGTAACATTTCTAAGCGTCAGTTATTTAGTGGAGCTCTACATTTTGAGTCTCGTGACTAACATGGTTGGCAGACTTCACGCGGACACTTTTCATATTCTGCGATCGTTTTGCGGATCGGATTTGGAGCCTCTTGTGCAACGCAGTGTAAGCTCTTACACTTCAATCTTATTATATTATCCAAATTTTAGTATAATATATAATTTTAGAATGACTGGCTAGCCTTGCAGCTAGCATGGCATAACAAGCACATCAATATCTTTGGCGTACTAAACATCAACCCTCAATTGTTATTCTCCCTTGTGAGTGACATCATTCTTCACATGTAAAAGTCTAAGATCTATATCACTTTTGAACACTTTGAAAATGGGTATTCGGTTTATACTGGTTTTGTGAAACTGTTGTAACAGGCAGAATGTGGCGTGGCAGACCCCATATATATATATATATTTATGATCAGTTCGTCTGAATACTGTGATCTCGTAGGCCACAACAGATAGAGACTTGAAATTAAATATGTATGTAAATGCTTGAAACAGCGCAGTTTATCTTTTTTTCTGTAACTAAATCTATTTTTAAAAGATCAATAAAAATCGATCATTTGATATCGTTTTTGAATACCATAAATATTGATTATGTTAACATTCTAAAATGTAATATTATTAAATGAAGAAAAATATATAAAAATTGATTGTATTCGTCTGGCAAATCATTTGAAATAAATAAAGCTTATCGTTCGTCTGACTAACAATCGATAACATATATATTTATTCTATTACTGGTTTTTAATTTCTTTTTGAATTTCCTCGTTTTTAGCTTACTATAAAATATGAGGATCCATTTACTGATTACGATTGCTACCGAACGCTATTCAATTATTATAATTCCAACCCACAGAAACTGTCGATTGTACTTCATTTGAAATATATTTACTTGATGGTCCTTCTCATGATTCTTTTGCTCTTAATAAACTCTAGAGCACTTGTAGCAATTAACTAGTTCACCGAAAAGTTGTGATACAATGATAATTAGCTTCTATATCAATATACACAGCTCCGTAAACTATTATAACACCTATATCAGATTTTTTAAGCACATTTTTGGTGAGTATTTCCCAGAGAGTATTATATATAGATATAGATATAGATTTTATATCTACAGTCCCAGGGGCAGACATACAGACGAGCAGTTAAAACGGACGTAGATCAACACCAATGTACTCTTTTTGTTTCGTGGACGAGTATTAATACTTATTGCAAATATTAAATAAAGCTCAGATCTGTGCACAAAGTATCAGCTTAAGGAACCCTCTTTAAATGATATGATTCTGTAGTAATTGGAATAGAGTTTTGTACAAATCGAATTCACATTAAATATTTGCTCACTTTAATTGAGCTGAGTTGAAATTAATTAGAAATAAAATATTAGATTTACCGGTATTTTGAACATGGTGTCCACCTCAAAGTAATCACTCTTGTGATCCATGGTCACGGTGTAGGGCGCCGCTCCCAGGTTGCGCAGCGTGCGCGTGCCAACCAGGAAGAGCAGCGCCACGAGAGTAACCACGGAGATGATGGCCAGGGAATCGATGCTGGTTAACCAATCGCAGATCATCCAGGCACCGCGCCACATGTTCACGCAGACGACACCGAAGACGGCGGTGTAGAGACGCGAGATGGCATAGTAGGTCAGCCGTCGCTTGTCAGGATGTATGTGATCCTTGAAGAAGCTCTGCGTAATGGTGAAAATGAAGTGTCCCAGCCCACCGATGGCAAACGAGGCCAGCGCCGACAAGGGCAAGCTGCTGGGAAAGAGCAGCACGCCCATCAGCTCCCAGGTGCCGCGCCAATAGGCAATTACGCACGGCGCTACGACTAGGCAGGATAACAGCACATCCAACAGTTCCAGCAGCAGCTCGTGAAGGTTTCGTCGCGGCGTCTCAGCTGAATACTTTTGGCTGTGCACCGTGTGGCTGCAGGTGTGATGCATGTTTAAATGCGGATGGCCGTGCTGTTGTTGTAGCGGTGGATGCTGCGGCGGATGCAACTGTGTATGTGTATGCTGCTCTGGCCCCGGAGACTTGGTGCTGCCAATGATAATTGGCGTCGATGTTGCCGTTATGCATTTGTCCGTGGGCAGCATTTTGTGTTCCTGTTCCGTCATTTGTCGGCTTCCTCCAAGCTCTCTTGGTCGGCTAATTTACGTATCTCTGATCTGCTTTTGGGTTGTTCGACTTTCTCCTTGCTTAGATGCACTTGCGCTCTGGCCGCCTCTCAACTGTTCATCTGCGTTCGAATACTGTTTTTGCAGTGGCTTCGGCTTTGGCGATGTGCAAACGCTGACATTGTGTTGATTTGCCAGCTATAGTAGCTTAGTGGGCTCTTCCTCTTTCTCCTTATCGCTGCGCTGCACCGTTGCACTGATAATAATCCAGCACTGATAATTATTATACTAGTTAACTAACAGTCAGGCTGGCTGTTCGTCAATCGCTGTTCCCCAGTTGTCTATCTTGATTGTATAATCCGCATCAACCGTAGACAAACGCTCTGCTCGTCTGTCTGTCGATGTTTGTCGGCCTGCAAATGCAAATGCAAATTTTGATTTCAATTTACATACTTTATGGCAATAATTAAGTTAACACCGTGATTAGTTTGAAGTTTATTTAGATGTTTGCTAAAGTGTGCTCTGCATGCAATTTTATCAGGGCATTCATTAAATCCTTATCTTTAATACTGCAATCTATCTGTATCTTAACATCTCTTCAGTCCCATTAAAGCAACAATAATTAGCTAAACTTGAGATCATACTTGATAACGCTCAACTCTGTTCGACTCTCCCTTACTTTATACTCTATCTACATCTATCATCCTCTGCAAGATATAGCTCGTAATGCCTTATCAGCTGCTCTAGAGCTTCATTTGCAAGACCTTGCCCCTTTGCTTATGCCTCACAATATTAAATATATGTGTGCATATATACACATAGTTAGTATCTTGCAAACAGCTGTATCTATTTAGCTACTTATACCTGGAACCTCTTGAGAGAGGATATGTTTTAGTCAAAATTTATATATAGTTACTATTCCATATATCTTTCTGTGTGTCTCCTTTGTGGATTTCTTTAAGTTTTGCTCCCATCTTCTAGCATGCTCAGGTCAAATTTGTTTTAAAAGATCGATAACTTGTTACCTTAAAATCGATTAAAATCAGTATCTACATCAATAATTTTTGTAAAGTCAATTAATGCAATATGCATTCAACTTTTGGAAAAGTTCATCCTAAGTATGTATAGTATTATATAGAATATTGGAATATAGTATAAATACAGAATATAGTATTATGTTACTATATAGAATGTAGTATAATATAGAATATAGGATAAGTACAATCTTTGAAGTACCAGCCTGTCACAAGGCTTAAAGTATATTCTACTCATCCAAGGTGGCTAACTGCCTTTATGTTCTTAATATACTTAAAAAATCACAAGATCTGGAAACTGTATGCCCATAACTGAAATACAGATCGAGATATAGTATACTACAACCCAGTTGGTATATATTAAATATAGATCGATTTTTATTTAAGATATCGTCATTTAGTTAGCTCACTTTTATAAACAAAAACATTATTGAAATAAATGCCCAGTATTAAATCTGGGAATTTCACTAAATAGACCTTATTTAATACAGTTTAAATTAAATTAACAAATCGAAATGTTTCCTTTTTTGCCAAGTTAATAATATTTTTAAGTTAATAGTTAATAGATTATTAGAACTATCTCTTGCGTATATCAGCATTGCTCTGCCGACAGAGTGAGCTGATCATAGATTAACATAATAATATTTAGTCAATATATAGCGGACGTCAACTGAAACTAGTTCGAAACATTATGTAACTCTAACTATGAAATAACGTTTGGTCACGCCCAGCAGTGGGCTATACAAATTTAACTTTGTTCCTTATAGTGGTATATAAGAGTTTCTGTGCATGTATCTCTGCCTAAACGCTAAGAGTTAAAGTTTTCATATTCTACATTGGAGCTATCTAAAAGACGTAAGATTATCACATGAGATACATTCCTAAAATGTTTACCTTATTTTAGCTACAAGTGTGGTACTATGGCATGCCTCATACAGCTCAACAAACTGAACAACGGGCAACAAAAAGGATATTCAATGAAACCAATATACCCTTATTACTTTGTAAATGTATATAAAAATATTAAATATCTGATTAGATTTTCATATCTAGTCAGATTTTTATACATCTTGAGTTGATGAAAGCAACTGATTTTATTTTTAGGTTCTGCGAGTGTAATTCGATTGTTTATGACTCGGACTGACTTGAGTTTCCGCTTGGATCTTGGGCATAGGCATAATGCTCTCGAATAAAGGTGTTTTGTTTTTTTTGGGGGTCAACAAAACAGTGATGTGAATGCCCCTACAGTTCCAGTACGATATCGCTTCACTCAAGTACTTAATGGACTCAATTTAAGAAAAGCTTAATACTAAATTGACATAGACTGAGATTTGAACTGGCTGTCGTTAGAGTCGTGTCATGGAGGCCTTGCTGGGGCAGGTTGATTAACATTAAGGGCTAGAGGTGCCAAATTTAGTAACTGTGTTCCAATAGATGATGCTCATGATGATGTGCCACCGAAAGTAAATGAACTCTAGAGGCAAGCTGAGCTCTTGGGCTGTTGTTCATCATACCGAAAAAAGTATCTTCGTTTGTGTGCCTATATGTCTATGTATATATATATATACATATATGTTTGTTGCTCAAAATTAAACACACGACGCTCGTTCGCTCGGTGAGTGGCGCTAATTAGACAAACTTATAACACATGCATGAATTAAAATGATTTAAGTGGCGCAGGATGTTTCTGATTTGCTGCTTGGCAATGGTGGCGTATGCGCAATAATTAAAAATGGCATTGGCTACCTCTGGCTCTTGCTCTGGCTATGGCTGTGGCTCTGGCTTTGATTGTGGCTGTGGGTCTGCTTCTGGGGCTGTCTATTTGAAGGTCTATCAAATGCTAATGCTGAAATGGCATTGCGACATGGAAATAGAAACAACGTTTGCCTCTTTCGAGTTTGGGTCAAGCGCATTCGCATTCGCATTTATGTAAATCTGATGTGGTGAATTTTCGAAATAAATGGAAGTCCCGCTGTGCAGCTCATTAAGGTAGTCACTGCTCAGCAGGACTTCCTTATCATATTTGGGGTCGTTTTTGTTGTTGATTATACTGATGATAATTTAGATCAAATCAAGCATTGCACACACGCATTTCAAGATTAAATATAGATATATATAAAGACAGATACAGAGAGAGAGAGAGAGAGAGAGAGAGACAGCGAGACAGAGCAGAACTTGATAGATCCGAGACACACGTCTCTATCCCAGTTTACATTGTACTCCAATTACCTCAGCTAATTGAAAAGAAGCTTGGTGACAATGGAAACGTCTCGATGCTTTGCAAATTTTTGCATTGCTTATCAGATCAGTCTCCCGCCCCCAATCTCTCTGTCCAGCCTTAGCTAATTATATTTACCAACAAATACAAAAGTAGATCTCACACACACGTCTCTAATCGAGTATTTGCTTTGTTCAGCAGTTATACAAGTTGTTGGATTTTATGGCTTGCCTGTGAGATTCTTGTGCAAATAGTTCGAGATTTGCACAAGACTTAGATACTAGAGCAAACAGGCTATTGTGTGCTTCTATACTCTATTATGTGCTGTAAGAGCATTGGCGAATAATACACGTTAAAATATTAATATTGCACTATGATCCCAATTCGTGCGTCGGCACTTTAATGACTAAAGCAAATGCCTAGACCCCTTTTCAAATGCTATGCACGTGATAGTTCTGACCTGTTCAATAAGTCTTAATCAACTTATATAGTTGACCCATCGAAGTATCTTGGCTCTAACTATGTTTTTATTATACTAGCCAAATTCATTTCTTTAATCTTATAACATGCATAAGCAAGTATTATGCTCGCAGTCGAGCTGCTGCATATTATGCATATATAATTTCTATAATAAATATGTAAAAGTTGAACTACTTTGCAACAATCTGTAGTCAAACTGCTTAACTCTAGGAGCTGCTCTGTTGAAGAACTAAGTTTAATATAGTATTTGATTTGGCAATTTTAAGAGTTTTGATTATTTGAAGAACAACTACTTCAGCGCGTGGTATAGGTGACTTGCAAACATTTTCAAAGTTCAAAGATCTCTATGCATATTTATGAGTAACATCATCTTTGTTGCTGAGCCTGCTCTAGAATTTGTAGATATACTTTATTGCGTCGGTCTAGCCTGTTTTTGCCCGTAAAATACATATTAGTGAAACAAGTCTATACGGCATTTCCTATATTACATGTCCTATAAAGTTTCAACTCAGTCCATCAACTCTGATTCATTGAATATTTGTCTACCATTGTGAACTAGTTGTTTGCAGTGTTTCGACTTTTTATGTAAAATAACATTTTTTATTGATAAATGCAAACGAACGACGAATGAGTTAAATATTCAAAGATAAAAGTTGACACTTAGCCATCGTTCAAAACCTGTTTGCACTAGTTAATGCCGACGGCATGCAAATTATATAATACTTTGATAGTTAAATTCCAACCAGTGCTTGCTTGTTGCCTCTATAGAGCATGAATTGATCCTTGGTAATGAGCGGGCAGCTGATCAACTGGTATGCAAAGTAGTCAGTCCTACCTCACTTTGTGAAATGGATCGAGTTGATACTCTAATTCGATATTTTGACAATCAATAATTAGTCAATGAATAATCATTATGAACTTTTTAGCACTGAAGCTGACACTCAAGCGATGATTTGATCGTTTCACTGTCGTTATTCTGTATTGCTGTGGCTCCTGCCTTATATTAACTAATATTAACTAATCACTTTGCAAGCTAAATGAAAAGCGAGCTTAATCAGTTGGCCAGGACAAAGTGGTTGGCTTATAGTCTCTCATAGCTACACACTAGGCGACTACAGCTGAATTAAATGACATCTTCGGTAAGCTTTGCGATGCCAGAGCTGAAAAACAGTAATCTTATCAACTGGAAACGCTAAAGCACTCGTTCTTATCACACAATCAATTTACAATCCTGAATAAAGATAATGCGTGCAATCACATACAAACACAAGCAAACAAAACGAACAAAATACGAAAAAAAAAACACCAAAAACTAACGCATACTAATTTAAATATGTATGCATGTATGTATATATTAAACAACAACAACAGTAGTGCCAATTGTTTACCGTTTCAAATTAGCATTAGTTTTGCTGTGGTGGCGTCTCCGGCGACTGCAATGTGGGTGCGTGAGCGGCAAGTGCGAGTGTGTGTGAGAGAGAGAGAGAGTGAAATTGAGAGGAGCTTGGTCGAGTATTTTATTTTATTTTTTATTATTTTATATGTGCATACATATGTTACACATGTATATGTTTTATTATTTGCACTGGTTGCTGGACACGTGTAATTAATGAACTTTTGATTCGATTCAGTTTAACTTAAAAACTGATCCAAATGACGTTTGGTGCCATATTGAAATTGTCGCGAACCGGAAGTGAATTTTCCAACACTTGTCTAAGCGTCGGTTCCGATGTCGATTTCGATTCGGTTTCGATTTCGATTGACTTTCGATTAATGAGTCTGTTGTCGAAGGAGTTTGTTGTTCGAATGAACGAACGCGACATTAGGCGCTACTTTATGTATTATTGGAATGGCTTAGTAGCAAAGCACGTAAACACACACACAGGCACACACACAACTATACAAATACAAACACAAATACATGGGCGGGCTACAGAGAGTGAGAGAGAGAGAGAGAGAGAGAGAGGGAGAGAGAGATACAAACACACAGTGTCACAGCTGCAATCTAGTTTATTTGTGCGGTTATTTGAACTTCGAGATATATTTTTTTGAGCAACGCGAGCTTTTGACACTTGGACGCGACAGCATCCAGCACGGAGGTCACTTTCGTCAGTCGTCAATGGCAGCAAAAACAGAACTGCGTTTGTTCTGAGTTACGCTTTTGAACTGAGTTAGGGTCGTCAGACCGCGTATCGCGTACCCAGATTCGCACTCGTGTCCATTGCTCTACGGCCATAGCCGAGCTGCGAGCGAGCTTATCAAATCGTACTGCACATCATTTAAGTTCTTCTTCCTCTTCTATTTGTTTTTTTTTTTTCTTTTTTTTGGATAAAACCGATTTGCCGATCTCTGATCTCGGAGGTCGAGCTCGTGTCTGCGCTCAGCATAAAGTGTGATCATTGCTGATAACGGTCAACAAATTCAAATATCAGGTATTTGACTGATTCTTCAATAGTTTACGCGCCTACTTATTTAGGAAGATAGTGGGGATTGGAGTGACTGACAGGTAAAATACCCTGTGATTGTGGGGCTAACTAACTAGAATGTACAATTCAAAGCTAGCAGAACAGAACTTTCTGTTTTATAGAATATAGCTAAGATATTCTTTATAAATATACCAGATTTTCATAGAGCGAATACGTGCTTACGAAATTCAGATTTATATTGCTCCACTTCAGGTCTTTCAATTCAAGTTACTTGAGCAAGATCAACTTTATATCATATATGTTTAGTACTAGTATGGATCCGATGATATTTTTTAGTATATATCATAAACGAATAAGTCTAGAGGACTACTAAGGCATACTGTCTATAGCTGACCTGTCTTAATTAGTTCTTTAATAAACAGCTGGAAAACAACAAAGAAATTAGACTAGATTTTACATTCACAATTTTATGATAGCCCAATAAAAGACATTGTAAATACATAAAAAATGGAAAAAATTAAATAAATCTAATAAATACATATAACTAAAAATCATAAATCATTTCTTTACGAAAATACTTAATCACGCTGCAGACTGATTCTATGGAGCTGTACGTGATAATACTTCAATGTTGATTAGATTTTACTCATATAGTAAGGGTCTAGCATTGTAGAATATGCTGAATACAAAACAAGTTTTTCATATTTTGTTGTATCAGATTTCTTATTTTTAGCACAATATTATTCGACAATAACTGTGAGTTAATCGATAGTCAAATGTATCAGATATATGATTACCCTTACCATATGCTGCTTGTATCTACTGGCTGAAAATAGGCATTCACGAGTACATTATGTAGTTGAATGTGCGATATTCAATGCAAGATTACGTCTCTTGAGTGTCTTTTACAAATTACAATATTCAAATACAGTTCAACTGCGTAGAATAAAATCGACGTGTAACACGTTGTATTTATAATGAGGGGAAATAAAGATTGGCTTAGCTGAATAGGGAAATAAATGGTAGAAACTAATAGCAATAAGAATGCTTTAGTCGGGAGTGCCTAACTAGGAAATACCCTGAACTTTTCTCTGAACAGTGTTTTCAATCCTTTTTTAGGCTAATATATAAACAAAGCTGAATAGTCTATTTTAATTGATATTAAGAAAATTTTATATGATGCAAAAAACAATATTTTTCATCGTGAATAGGAATACATCTACTTTATGTGCAAAAGCATCATACCCGCTGCAATCCCCTGCAATGGGTATATAACAGTAGCTTAATAATTTGGAAGATAGAAATTCAATATCTGAAATCGCTGTTTAGTGTGGAATGCTTTATATATTTGCTGGGTAGTTAGATAGCTAAAGGGCTTTTAAGTTTTTCCTACAGTCGAACCGACTGATGGCTAGTGGCAAATGCGAATGGAAAAGTCGCACTTTGGAATCTCGATTGTGCACTTAGCACTTGTGCCAAACAGTGGAGCCAATAAAATTTTTTAAAATTATTCGCACTTTATGAGCTTAATAAACTTATTGACTTTATAAATATTCAATTTGCAAATAACTTGGGAAACTAGACCTGAAACAAACAGCTGCTGACCAACTTTCCCTCTGTAACAACTATCTACGTCTACTAATTTATGCCAGAATCTCATTAGTTAAAGATAACAAAAAAGTTTTATTGAGATTTGATCGTTACGATTGTACAAATATTAAATTCAGTCAGTCTAGCTTAATGTAAAAAGTAAATTGTAATTCAAAGAAACGTTCCCACCGCTGTCATTCACAATTTCATTAATATATTATGAATAATAAGATATACTGCGTATATATACTCCATATATACTCCATACTCCGTAATCCGTAAACATATATATTCCGATTAATGTAGCTAATTACACAAGGCAGCAAAATTGAGAAAAATAAGAGAGGGAGAGATGATGAGAGAGACTGAGACAGAGAACAGGCGAGCGAGTAAGAAAAATACAATGAGAGAGAAAGAAAGATATATATGTTCAGAGAGAAAGAAAGAGGGAGATAGAGACAGAGATAGAGAGGGAGCTATGGAAGACACAAAGGTACGGAAAATGAAGACGTAGTAACGAAACAGAGAGAGACAAAGAGATGCAGGTGTCAAATAAAGATATATATATGTGTATGTATGTATAAATTATATGTTTTCCAGTCCTGTGGTGACTGAAAGTTAGGTTGAGAGGCGACTGTGCCTCTTATTGCTGGCCTCGGGCTCAGACAATGAAATAAGCCATTTAACGAGCAAATGACGGAGTGAATATTTATTTAAGCGGTTTACTGGAAGAACGCTTTTTAACCCTGCTTTTAATTGTTCTTTTTTGAATAATCGAAACAGTTAATTTTATTGGTTTTTCTTATTATATTCACTATTTTTAGTTTTACTTATATGACACCAATTTTTAGCATGTCCTATCAGTACGAGTTAAAACACGAGACTGATCTATATTTTTACAAATCATAGCCTCACCGGCGTAAGTAGAGTTGCCCTTGCCAGGGCTGTTCCTTAACTTGTCTAGCACCCGATAATAAGTGTTGAATAATACCTTACATTAAGTGTTATAAGCTAACTAAGTGTTATAAGTTAACTACCCCCCCCTCAAGTGTAAGGTCGTCCTCGACCGACCCAATTCCAGCGACGACTCCTCGCAAGTGCTTCGCGGACTTCTTTGCGTCGATGATCCACCAAAGAGTGAAGCCAATGCAGATTAAAGCACAGCATATGGCTCCTCTTTCGGAGTGCCGTACAACGACACATCATCAAAGTGCACCATTTCGGTTCCTTGGTCGCATATTAGCAGCGGTGACCAGCGAGTCGGTGCAGGTGTTCTCGAATGAAATCCGCAAGTCGTTCTCATTCACATTCAATACGGAGCAGTATGAGCAGCGTACTGATTCTTCGCTATCGCCGTTCAGCAGGCGCTTACTAAGCTTGCTCTTGCGCCTACGTATGTGGCGTCTGTTGAAGCTGTTGGTGCACGACGTGGACGTGGGCCTTGGCATCGGATGATGCATACCAAAGTTGTGCAGCTGCAGCGACTTGAGTGTGGCTGGCGCCGTCGATGACTGGCCGTGCACGTGCCCGTGATGGCCGTGATGACTGTGTCCCACCACTCCAGCGATGCTATGAGCCGTTACTGGACGAGTGATGTGTGTAGTCTGTCGGCGCGCTCAGCTGGCGATTGAATTCGGCCTTGCGGCGCGTCAAGTCCGTCAGGCAGTATTTGTTCAGATGGCCGTTGCTGGAGACAGGGCTCTTGGGCGATGATGCCAGATGCTGCGTATAGGCCGAAGGAGTTGCTGCTCACGCTTAGCTTATTGCCGGCGTTGTGCAGCAGATTGTTACAGTTCTTGCCGCTGATCTTGGCCGACTTTTGCCCGTCGTCGGTATCGTGTTGCTGCTGCTGCTAGCCGCCCTGTACTCCTTGTCGTCGCTCTCGCTGCGCACCGATGCTCGATACGCAGGAAATGTCTTCGTCTTGCTCTTCAGAGAGCCGTTCAGCAGTAGCTGCTGTTGCCGTGCGGCAACTGCCGACAATGCCGGCAGCTGCAGTTGACGTGACGCCGCTGCCGATGAGGATGAGGATGAGCCGGCAGCCGTGGCAGGTGTCGACAGAGATGGGCAGCGGTTGGAGCAACCTGTGGCTGTGAAACTTCTTGAATTAATGCAGTTGGCGGTGTTTTGGGGATTTCTTGACTTGGTTCTAGTATGGATGAAGAGTCGCTTGGCTCTGCCGCCGCGAAGAGTTCGTTAGTTGTTGCTGGCTGATGAGCTTCTACTGTTGGTGGTGGTGCCGTGAACAAGGGGGTTTCCTCAACGATTCCGCTTGTAGATTTGCATGCTGTGGTTCTGGCTTAGCATCCAACTATGGGGCGAATAGAGCTGTTGCTGGTTCTTGTGGACGACAGGATAAATCGTAATTTTTCTGCAGGCTTTTTTAATTTTTGGGAATTTGGTTATAAAATGTATAGTGTTGATGGATTCCTCTAGCCAAATTGATTTTAAATCTGAGGAGTCCAAAATGTTTGGGCTAACAATGAGCCTTCGCGAGAGTAATAGCAAGCATTAAACTTTGCAACTCCATCGTCCGCATTCTGTTTCTGGACAGTGTTTCAGTGTTTCAAATAAATAAATCAATAAAATCAATTTGTGAGTTTTGGCTATCCCGAGAACTCCACTGACAGCAAATGTTAACTGGTTAAGTTGGTCTTGAACCTCAGTGTTTACTTCTATCCGTCTACTGTTGGCATTCATTAGTCGCATTTCAGTGGACCTAGTCTGCTCTAAATCACCAGCATCGGGTGTACCCGCCACCAAAATGTTTTATAAAAACTATGCCAAGTGGCTAAAGGTAAATAGAAAACTATATCTAACTTATTCGAAATTGCCTAGCGGCTTAAAAAAAAGGTGTAATAAAAAAAAACAAGGGAGTCATCTTAGGTTGTCCTTGTGGACCACCCTTCCTTTAATGAGGACCTCGGTCCCCAGGTCTGCTTCCACGGCCTTCTCGACACATAAAGGTGTGAGTTTGTTTCCGAGCCGTCGGTTGGACTTGACCAAAACCTTGTCACCAACATCGAAGACTCTATTCTGCCGCTTTGCGTTCTCCCTAGCTCTGAGCGTCGTCTGAGCGTTTCTGATCTTTTCTTCTATCTTCTCTTGTGGCTCATCAGAGTGCGCCTGAACCACATCAACTGGTCTCTGGTCGATGACCGAATGGATCGACTTATTGTATTCGGTTGTGGCCAGTAAAATGACTTCTACGGTGTCATTTATGCCTTTGTCGATCTTTAGGCATCTGGCTAGCTCTAACAGAGTGCTGTGAAAGCGCTCAACCTGTCCATTCGATATGCTATGCAATGGTGGTGCATTTGAAATGCTGACCCCATAGTTGTTTGTGAGCATAGTCATGATGGTCTCTGAATTCAATGACGGTTCATTGTCACAGTAAATGGATCTGGCTTTTGGAAAAAAATTCATAAGTTGCATTACGGCTGGCTTCAGATCCACAATGGTTCTTGAAGCGACCGGTTGGACGATAGCAAACTTAGAGAACTTGTCGATGCAAGTGAGAAAGTATTTCTTGTCAGTGGAGAAAATGTCTATGTGTAACATCTCTCCTACATGTGAGGGGATCGGTGTCTCTCCAAGCTCTTGTTTTTTGGGGTGTCTATCATACTTAGCCCTAGCACATGTTTTGCAGTTTTGTACTATTTCCTTGGCAATTTTTGCCATCCGTGGAAAGTAGTACTCCGAGAGTACCTGCTTAACATTTTCCTGTGCAGACCTATGGGCCCTATTATGCTCGACTGTGAGGATTTCCCTTCCTTCTCCAACCGCAAATATGTCCACTACGCGATTTTTGCAATGCCAGAACTTTGTGGCTGGGTATCTTCGCACCAATGCATCTTGTATCATTGCAAGCGTGTGTAAATTACAGTGGAGAGCATTTACGCATTTGGGTGAGACTACATCTTCGAGCTCGTCTAGCAGCGATTCGACGCATGTATAGCTGATCAAGTAGCGTTTCTTATTTCCAAAAAGAATAAAACTTCGTTTTAAGGGGAAACGCGCCTCTTCTAGCACTATCTGGTTTTGAAAACAGTTCAAGGGTTTGTCTGTCGTCTCAATGGTGTTGGTGAGAGATACCTCACTGTGGATCGTTGCAGCGCAGGACTCAATTTCTTGCTCATTTATAGCGTTGAGCTGCTGTCTTGACAAGGCATCCGCAACCAGATTGTCCTTGCCAGGTTTATAGAAGATACGTGCATTAGACTCGTCAATGCGCGCTTTCCACCTTTTGATTTTCGCATTTGGATTAGATTCCGAAACTGCGAAGGTCAAGGGTTGATGGTCAGTGAAGATATTAATGTCTTTCACCCCATACAAATAGTGCCTTAATTTGGCAAGTGACCATACAATGGCCAATAACTCTCTCTCATTGGTTGCATAGTTAACCTCACTGTCCTTCAATGTTCTTGAAATCATTGTTATAGGACGACCCTCTTGAGACAAAACTGCACCTATGCCGTGAGCCGAAGCATCGGTCGTTAGATCGAATGGCTTCTTAAAATCGGGGTACCTGAGCATTACATTCTCGGATGACAAAATATCGCGCAACTTCTGAAATGCCCTCTGCTGCACTTCAGAGAATTGAACCTTTATATTTCTGGACCTATGCTTACTGACTGTTCCATTTTCACCCTTCAGGATATTCGAGATGGGTCTTGCTATTGCGGCGAAGTCCCTAATGAAACATCTGTAATAACTTGCGAGGCCTAGAAATGATCTAACCTCGAACAGCGTTTTTGGTTCTGGATACTCCTGTATTGCCCTAACCTTTTCAGGATCCGTCGTGGTGCCAGTGCTGGTGACTACGAAACCAAGAAAGTTCACGCTTTTCTTAAAAAAACGTGACTTTTCGACGGAGACCCTCATGTTTGCTTCGTGTAAGCTTTTTAGGACCCAATCCACGTGTTTAATGTGGGATTCCTCATCTTCTGAAAAGATGATTACGTCATCGACATAAACATAGCAAAATTTGCCAATCTGCTCTCGCAGTATGTCGTCGATGGTTCTTTGAAAGATGCTTGCTGCATTCTTTAATCCAAAGGGGAGTCTTTTGAACTCGTATTTCCCCCCGTTCACAGAGAAAGAGGTTTTTTCACGGTCGCGTTCAGCGAGTATGATCTGGTGATAACCAGACTTGAGGTCTAATGTTGAAAAGAATTTGGCTCTCCCCAAATTCCCCAATATCATTGATATATTTGGCATAGGGTATTTGTCCGGCACGGTTTTTTCGTTAAGTTTACGAAAGTCCATTACCAACCTCATTTTCCTATTGCCCGCTTCATCAGTGCCCTTCTTGTCTACTACCCATATTGGGTTATTGTAGGGAGAGACGGACTTTTGAATTATATCATTCTTTAGTAGATCTTTGATTTCTTTATTAACGAAATCAGCCGCTCCCATTGGATATGGGTAAAGCTTGGCATAGATCGGTTGCTCGTCTGTAGTCCTAATGGTAGCCACGACTGATGTGTTATACGGCAACGCCTCGTCTGGGTCTGCAAAGGCCTTTTGTCTGGTCTTCAGCATTTTCAAAAAAGAACTTCTAACTAATGGGGATGCGTCTGCACAGTCTACATTTGTGAAATTTACATTTTTGCATTTGTGGAAGGTGATTGGTTCGACCTCCGTGCCCCACTTAAGTTGTCCTGAAGCTAAACAAAGCGAAGCAGATGCCTGCTTTAGCAGGTCAAGGCCTATAATCCCATCAAAGGTTGATAAGTCCGGCAGAATAAAAAAAGTTGCTTTTAACCCAAACATTGAAACAAAGCATTTGTGTGTAATTTGTGTCTCGCCGTGAATGGAGTGAATTTTGAAGGGGGACTCTACCGAGCGGACGCCTTTCAACCCTTTATGTGGCCGAATGAAATTCTTGGCCGCGCCCGTGTCTATGAGGAATTGCATGTGAGTCCCTCCTACTCTTCGTCTGATGACGGGTAGAAGGGATTTACTCCTAAAAAATTAAGGGCATCAGAGTTATAACTAGTAACGTCATTGATTTGTGCCGCTGCGCTGGAGGCAGCATCAGCACACACCTCTGCCCCCTGTCCCGCGCCTTGCGTGACGTGATTCAACCTTTGCTGCTTTCTCAGACCGCCTGTGCGGTCAGATGCGGGGTGCTTCTTGTTCGCGTAAGCAAGGGCCTGAGTGGGCTGCATTACCCTTGAAAAGGAAGGATCGACCTCCATGGGCACTGGTGCGCCATTATTGTTGTGCTGCCTGGTGCTTCGTGGGTCAGTCCGAAATGGGGCCCTGTTTTGCTTGCTAAAGTGCGGATTCTTTGTACCGCTAGCTTGTCTTTCGGCTTGATGCGAATACCTCTCATATTGGTGACCCTGCGCTTTTGCATGCGGCTTGCGCTCTTTGTCTTCAAGACTTTTTGCAAAATTAGCCGCGAATGAGTACCTTTCGTGATTCGACTCGACCTCTTGCGCGAGAGCTAGCGCTGAAGGCAGATCTCTGGGCTTTGCTGCAAAGAGCACATCTGTTAGACTGCGCTTGAGACCCGATATGAACACACGCAACGCATCGTCGCGGAATTTTTCACATAGGCCCTTTGCTAAAGCCGGCTCATATGACATATTAACTTTGTTTGTGAGAAGAGCGAGTTTCTTCTCTACTTCATCATAATATTGAAGCAGGGACAGGCCACCTTGCCTCAAGGTACTTAATTCTTGTTCAATGACATGAATTGGTCTCTTATCACTGTATGTGAAATCTAGGCGATTTATTATCGCATCAAAATTCAGCACAGTACCAAATGAGGCTAGCACCGCGTCTGCGGGGCCCCTAATCTTGCTTCTTATGATGATGACGGCCTGATAATGACGAGAACTGCCATTATACGGTCTGAAGATCTCGTAAGTGGCTAATGCTGCCTGCCTCCAAGATACATACGATTCCTGTACCCCTGCAAACTCAGGTAAGCATTTGACGGCATCTAGTGGCTCGTCACAGTGAATATCGTTCCTAATTCCTATAGCAGCATACGCTACTACTTGTGGGGCGGCAACGTTTGCTACCGCTATTTGTTCAGCTAACTCATTAATTCGTTGAGTTAATACATGTTCCCTCTGCTGGTTTACAGCGGCCTGTTCGGCTAAAGCTTTGCTAGTAGCCGTCCTTATTATTTCCGTAAGCTGATCTGCATCCATTCTACCTGATGGTGGGGGAACTACACAGTCGGAATCTGAGTCGCTAGACTGCCTGCGAGGGTTTCTATATTGGTTGAACCGAGACATGCGCAGGTCAGTGGTCGCGAAAAATAAAACGGGCCGTCAGAAGATGGGTCGAATTACGTCACAGCTCTGAACTACGAGAACTGCATGCACAACTTCAGACACACAGAAAGTAACACAATGTAATTTTATTGACGATCTGAATGATCAATTGCTGCCACTAAAATTCCCAAAGTAGTCACTCTCACTTGGTTCTGATCATTAATTTTTTTTTTTTTTTTTTTTTTACATGCAATTGCAATATAAAATACTCGCTAGTCCTAGGTATTTTTTTATAAAATAAATTTTAACACTTTTTGTGTTTGAAGAAAAATTTTGGCTAGAGTATCCACTTACAAGATTCAACTAACACAAAACAAAAAAAAAAATCCCTTTATAAGATCTGTCAATTGCAGCTCCCGCGCTGCTGTCTTAATTGTTGTTGGTTGTGGAGTCCGACCACTAGTTGGGCGCCAATTATATGATTTCCAGTCCTGTGGTGACTGAAAGTTAGGTTGAGAGGCGACTGTGCCTCTTATTGCTGGCCTCGGGCTCAGACAATGAAATAAGCCATTTAACGAGCAAATGACGGAGTGAATATTTATTTAAGCGGTTTACTGGAAGAACGCTTTTTAACCCTGCTTTTAATTGTTCTTTTTTGAATAATCGAAACAGTTAATTTTATTGGTTTTTCTTATTATATTCACTATTTTTAGTTTTACTTATATGACACCAATTTTTAGCATGTCCTATCAGTACGAGTTAAAACACGAGACTGATCTATATTTTTACAAATCATAGCCTCACCGGCGTAAGTAGAGTTGCCCTTGCCAGGGCTGTTCCTTAACTTGTCTAGCACCCGATAATAAGTGTTGAATAATACCTTACATTAAGTGTTATAAGCTAACTAAGTGTTATAAGTTAACTTATATATATAACTTAACCCTTTAAAATATTTATGGGTATGAGTAAATTGTATGCTAGTCTTCTAAGTATGTTAGCCTTCTAATTAAATTAAATGATCAATATTTCTGAAGTAGTATTACTCTCAGTGTAGAAGTTTCAAATTCTCAGAGATTCAAAAAAAAATGATTTGTACCCTATTATGAGTGCCCCGGCAGCCTGATCTATTTTGCACTGAGCAATTTAGTTCTCATGCCAAAATCCGTAAAAAGCTTGAATCCGATTATTATTAACCAAATTTCATACAAGTGTGTTGGCCTGTGTCCAATTGGCAATCAATCTCGCTTTACTTACCCGTGTCTGGGCCCAAAGTTGATCTAAATATAGCCTCTTAACGACAAATCAAATGTGTGCCATTATATCTTATCATTATCATTCTCACCAATACACCTTTGGCCTATTAGAGACTAGACACAGTGGACAGGTATTAAAAATGCGTCTGGCTTCGCATAACTGACCTAGCATAAGATTATTTAATTAAACTCATTTTTATTAATGGCTTGTCGCTTGTTAACAGAGAAAAACATCAACAAAATATTCAAATTCCGCGTGACACACATCTTTTGTTTCTTTCGGGCATTTTTGATGCAATTACTTATGCAAACGAAATTTTGTTTTGTATTAAAATTACCGCAAACTCTTAAGTCAAACGTTGGTATTTGTTTTGATTTTGAACTAATAAATCAGTGAATGTGGAACACGAATATTTACATAGTACAACAGTCCGGCGATCCGAGTTCTCATCAACTAACAGAGTTAGTCAAATACTTCCTGAGCCAATCGAAAGTGTCAGCTGGGAGGCTTATCAGCATTGATAAGGGGCAAATATTCAATATTACTTTAGCGATCATAATATTCCGCTACTCTACTTTGAGGCACAGAGAAATTAACTTACACACGAGCCGAACAAGTGCGAAATCAAGGAAAAGACTTCCCACTGAGAACGAGAATGAGAATGTCAATTCAAGCGCCATGGGTCATAAGCTGCGGCAATGGCTGATAATCAATATGTTATCAATTATTCAGAGCGACATCAGGAACAACTGTTCTGTGCTAAACATGTGTTCGCTTGTATAATTTTTGGATTTGCTTGGGCTTGATTTCCATATTAATTAATATTGTAAGGTTATGCAAATGTGGGATAGATGTAGATATAGTCGTATATCCTGATACCATTGTGAGAGAGAGTGGGAGAAAGAGAGAGAGAGGGAGAGAGAGAGGAAGAGAGAGAGAAGGAGAGAGAGAAAGAAAAAGAGAGAGAGAGAGAGAGAGAGAGAGAGAGAGAGATCTCTCACACGAGAACTTCTAGACATATCTCGCCTCTAGTATCTCCCTCTGGCCGCTCTTTCTCTCCTCTCCCCGCTTCTTCTCTCTCTCTTCTTTTCTCTCTCTCTCTCTTCTCTTCTCTCTCTCTTTCTCTCTCTAATCTCTTCTCTGCTCTCTCTCACTCTCCAGACCTCCTCTCGAGAGACCCCCCCCCGCGGAGATCCGCTACGAGATTATAGAGAGAGAGAGATACATATATGTAAAGTGGGAGAGAGAGAGCGAGAACAGTTGAGATAGAGACAGTGAAAGAGAGGAGTGTCAGTGAATTGAGACGAGGTCCATTAAATGGCGCAGAAAACGTAGATTCCTAAGAAACATTAACGATCGACTGTTAATGTTGATCTTTGTGTCGTGGACTTCGGCGAGTATAATAACTA